>NC_092151.1:42966416-43303916 GCF_045791955.1 Oncorhynchus clarkii lewisi
CTGGTTTCTACAGTTTGAACCCCTGCTTTCTCTGGCTCCATACGCACCCCGCCCGGCGCATCTAGATTAGAGGTCGACCGATTTTAAGATTTTTCAACACCGATACCGGTTATTGGAGGACCAAAAAAAGCCGATACCGATTAATCGGACGCTTTTTTAAAATGTATTTATTTGTAATAATGACAATTACAACAATACTGAATTAACGTATTTGAACTTAATATAATACATCAATAAAATCAATTTAGCCTCAAGTAAATAATGAAACATGTTCAATTTGGTTTAAATAATGCAAAAACAAAGTATTGGAGAAGAAAGTAAAAGAGCAATATGTGCCATGTAAAAAAGCGAACGTTTAAGTTCCATGCTCAGAACATATGAAAGCTGGTGGTTCCTTAACATGAGTCTTCAATATTCCCAGGTAAAAAGTTTTGGGTTGTAGTTATTATAGGAATTATAGGACTATTTCTCTCTATACCATTTGTATTTCATATACCTTTTGACTTTTGGATGTTCTTATAGGCACTTTAGTATTGCCAGTGTAATAGTATAGCTTCCGTCCCTCTCCTCGCCCCTACCTGGGCTTGAACCAGGAACACATCGACAACAGCATTTCTCGAAGCGTTACCCATCGCTCCACAAAAGCTGCGGCCCTTGCAGAGCAAGGGGAACAACTACAAGTCTCAGAGCGAGTGACGTCACCGATTGAAACGCTATTACCGCGCAACCCGCTAACTAGCTAGCCATTTCACATCGGTTACACCTGCCTAATCTCGGAAGTTGATAGGCTTGAAGTCATAAACAGCTCAATGCTTGAAGTATTGTGAAGAGCTGCTGGCAAAAGCAGTAAAGTGCTGTTTGAATGCGTACGAGGCTGCTGCTGCCTACCATCGCCCAGTCAGACTGCTCTATCAAATATCAAATCATAGACTTAAATACTTAAATATAACAACATAATAACACACATTAATATGGTCGAATCCAGAAACTATCATTTCGAAAACTAAACATTTATTATTTCAGTGAAATATGGAACCGTTCCGTATTTTTTCTAGGTGGCATCCCTAAGTCTAAATATTGCTGTTACATTGTACAACCTTCAATATTATGTCATAATTATGTACAATACTGGCAAATTAATTACGGTCTTTGTTAGAAATAAATGGACTTCACACAGTTCGCAATGAGCCAGGTGGCCCAAACTGCTGCATATACCCGGACTGCTTGCACGGAACGCAAGAGAAGTGACACAATTTCCCTAATTATAAGAAACTCATGTTAGCAGGCAATATTAACTAAATATGCAGGTTTAAAAAGATATACTTGAGTATTGATTTTAAAGAAAGGCATTGATATTTTAAATAAAGGTGCAATTTAAAATATATATATATATATCGGCCTAATCGGTGTCCAAAACACAGATTTCCGATTGTTATGAAAACTTGAAATCGGCCCTAATTAATCGTCCATTCCGATTAATCGGTCATGATGATCCATCATGTATGACATTCCTGGGATTGGGGGATTGAAATGCGTTATTTTTAATTTTTATTTTCATACATTAATTTAACATTTCCATAAACGTCAGTGTTTCCTTTCAAATGGTATCAATAATATGCATATACAGTGCCTTGCAAAAGTATTCGGCCCCCTTGAACTTTGCGACCTTTTGCCACATTTCAGGCTTCAAACATAAAGATATAAAACTGTATTTTTTTGTGAAGAATCAACAACAAGTGGGACACAATCATGAAGTGGAACGACATTTATTGGATATTTCAAACTTTTTTAACAAATCAAAAACTAAAAAATTGGGCGTGCAAAATTATTCAGCCCCTTTACTTTCAGTGCAGCAAACTCTCTCCAGAAGTTCAGTGAGGATCTCTGAATGATCCAATGTTGACCTAAATGACTAATGATGATAAATACAATCCACCTGTGTGTAATCAAGTCTCCGTATAAATGCACCTGCACTGTGATAGTCTCAGAGGTCCGTTAAAAGCGCAGAGAGCATCATGAAGAACAAGGAACACACCAGGCAGGTCCGAGATACTGTTGTGAAGAAGTTTAAAGCCGGATTTGGATACAAAAATATTTCCCAAGCTTTAAACATCCCAAGTAGCACTGTGCAAGCGATAATATTGAAATGGAAGGAGTATCAGACCACTGCAAATCTACCAAGACCTGGCCGTCCCTCTAAACTTTCAGCTCATACAAGGAGAAGACTGATCAGAGATGCAGCCAAGAGGCCCATGATCACTCTGGATGAACTGCAGAGATCTACAGCTGAGGTGGGAGACTCTGTCCATAGGACAACAATCAGTCGTATATTGCACAAATATGGCCTTTATGGAAGAGTGGCAAGAAGAAAGCCATTTCTTAAAGATATCCATAAAAAGTGTTGTTTAAAGTTTGCCACAAGCCACCTGGGAGACACACCAAACATGTGGAAGAAGGTGCTCTGGTCAGATGAAACCAAAATTGAACTTTTTGGCAACAATGCAAAATGTTATGTTTGGCGTAAAAGCAACACAGCTGAACACACCATCCCCACTGTCAAACATGGTGGTGGCAGCATCATGGTTTGGGCCTGCTTTTCTTCAGCAGGGACAGGGAAGATGGTTAAAATTGATGGGAAGATGGATGGAGCCAAATACAGGACCATTCTGGAAGAAAACCTGATGGAGTCTGCAAAAGACCTGAGACTGGGACGGAGATTTGTCTTCCAACAAGACAATGATCCAAAACATAAAGCAAAATCTACAATGGAATGGCTCAAAAATAAACATATCCAGGTGTTAGAATGGCCAAATCAAAGTCCAGACCTGAATCCAATCGAGAATCTGTGGAAAGAACTGAAAACTGCTGTTCATAAATGCTCTCCATCCAACCTCACTGAGCTCGAGCTGTTTTGCAAGGAGGAATGGGAAAAAATTTCAGTCTCTCGATGTGCAAAACTGATAGAGACATACCCCAAGCGACTTACAGCTGTAATCGCAGCAAAAGGTGGCGCTACAAAGTATTAACTTAAGGGGGCTGAATAATTTTGCACGCCCAATTTTTCAGTTTTTGATTTGTTAAAAAAGTTTGAAATATCCAATAAATGTCGTTCCACTTCATGATTGTGTCCTACTTGTTGTTGATTCTTCACAAAAAAATACAGTTTTATATCTTTATGTTTGAAGCCTGAAATGTGGCAAAAGGTCGCAAAGTTCAAGGGGGCCGAATACTTTCGCAAGGCACTGTACTTGTTTCAGGTCCTGAGCTACAAAGGCACAAATTGAAAAGGGTCCAATCCTTAAGAGGTTTAATGGTGCTTTAAGTACTAAGTATGCTGTTTTAGGCTAGGGTTTAGGCTACGTTCTTTAGAAAAAGCTTTTTATTTGTGGATATAGGCCTACAGCAAACAATATATTTCTTGTCGGCTACTGTATGTTTGTTGGCCTGTAATCTAATAAGACTAGAGACTGAGACGCACAACCATGCAGGGCCCGTATCTGAAATGAAGGGAGATGATGTCCATAGGGGGGAAAAAAACAGTGCTCAAAGTGACCTACAGGATGGCAGAAAATGTTGACTACAGAGTACACTGAGACCTATCAGTCAAAAGAGAAGCATCCTCCCTTCAGGTCGACGCCACTATGGCATCAATGGCTTATTTCTTATAAATCCATTAGTGGCATGCCTTCTAGGAGTGGCGACGGAGGGTCCGGTCTACAATGTGGTTCTACTGTCTGTGATCCATTAAACATGCTATCTAAAAAATGCACCTGACCAATTCATTAGATCTTATCCAAGAAGAGTCCTTTTTGTTTCTGAATAGCGTCCATTTTGCTATGAAGTACCCCGCTCGTTGATGCTACTGTTGCACTTTTCTTCCTCCAAAGAGGAAAGCTCTCCCTCAAAGCCCTGACGACATTAGATGCGTCGCTCTGTGAACCTGATCGGGATGTTGGCTACCAAAGGTCCATTCGCGTTCAGCTGGGCAACATCTAATTGACACACTGGCTAGAGAAGAGTGACTTCTAACAATGCGATCAATGGCTGTTCACCTCACTCCACAGCTTGGGTGAGATGAAAAAGGCGTAGATTAAAAAAACTAACTGGAGCCAGTCTGTAGGACTTCAGGGCTGTTTTAGAGGAAAAGAGAGGGATAAAGAGGGGGGTGGGGCTATTTGATGGCACTTCAAAGCTAGCAAATGGACCTTTTTCTCCTCTCTTCCACCCTGTCCTTCAGGCAGGATCACAAACCATCGACTCCTTATCTCTGGAATGAGATGGTGGGGGTTGAACCAAAAATAATATTTTGCACTGCAGTGTGTCAGGTTGGTTTTGATTTGATGTTTTTCACGTGTGAAATTATTATTTTTTTTTGTCAGATGTTGACTCTTCCCCCATCCCCCTTAAGCAAATGTGTGTTCCTGAACTTAAAGAACATTGCTGTTCTTTCCTGCTTTGGAAAGATGTGTGTACATATCACCTAGATAGCGGTCATATAAGCCTACAAGATGTTTTTCTTTGCTCTTTGTGATTGTGTGTTTACGGACAATACATTAAAACCCATTTTTGTTTTTTCTTTGTTTCAGGAGGTGCTGAAACACCTACAGGGAAGCATTGAAGAAGAGACTACCGATTCATCTGAACAAATCCATCTCCTAGAAAGACTGAAGAGTAAGCTTCTTAGCCCGAGCCAGACCAATTGTAGGCTTATGTAGGACGATTGTTGCACACACGAGGTGGCAGAATTAGCTCACTGAAACGCAAAGCTTCCATTAAATAACCTACATTTTATGTTCCTTCCTCCTGTAGAAATTAGCCTGGATCCTAACAGTTACCCAGGGGTGAAGCTAAGACCTAAGCTGCCCTCCATGCAGGGCTCAGGCTCTGGGCGGTCAGGGGACAGCAGCCCCAGTCCTAGCCATATGGGCTCCTTCCCCAAGAGGGGGGTGTTCAATGGGGGCCGAGACAGTGCTGGCTACCTGGAAGAGCTAGAGAAGGAGAGGTGAGCTTCTATGCTTGTATTATAAGAAATTGCAATATTTGTTCATATACTGATTTTACTGGAACAGTGATATATTCACAGAATGTCTCGATCAGGTTCTAACTGATTCCTTCCACTTGCATAGGATGTATTTTCTCATTTGTTTATACGTGTTAAGTAATGCATTCTTGGCTATACACTGTGATTTACTGCAACAATATTCATTGGTGAGTGGTTTGCCCCTCTCCCAGCCAAATCACATTACAATGGTGCAGCCTGAGGGCTGTTAGGTTGCATAGTGTATTCCCGGCATTAGTCACAGACAGGATGCATTTTTACTTTACTCTTATTCAGGACACCCTCCCTGTTTTATTCTAGTATTTCAATGCTGTATATGTATCTTTGAATTAGGTCTTTAATTTGGTGTTTAAATCACTCTGATTTCTGTCAGTGTTTTGTATCTTGGATGTCAATAGGTGTGCTTGTCTCTGTCATGTCAGGTCTTTACTGATGGCGGAGCTGGAAAAAGAGGAGAAGGAGAAAGACTGGTATTACGCACAGCTGCAGAACCTCACCAAGAGGATCGACAGCCTGCCACTGACTGAGAATGTAAGTGTTTATTTGTCGTCCAGCATGTGTTGGGGTACTCTTGTCAAAAGCGATGCAGAAATTGTATGTATAATCTGATGAAGATGAGGCGATGGTCAATTGGTCTCCTCTCTGCATTAGATATTAGAAATCACTCCATTTCATCACATGACTGATGGTTGTTTTGTTGTTCCTGTTTTCTTTCGCAGCAATTCTCCCTGCAGACTGATATGACCCGTAGGCAACTGGAGTATGAGGCGAGGCAAATCAGAGCCGCCATGGAGGAACAGCTGGGAACCTGCCAGGATATGGAGAAGAGGGCACAGGTAAGGAGAGGGGGATGAGATGAATGGATACAGGTACAGAAAGGGCAGAATATGGGTTGAGTCAGTGAGGATACAAACGCGCGCACACAGGAAAAAAAAGAATGGTCAGACAGGATACTGTAAGTGGGATAAGATGATGTAGATGGGTGGGGGCTGGACATTAGTAAATGGACTTAACGCAATAACATTTGTCTCTGCCTCTACATATGCTTTTATTCAGTCAGTGTTACATCATTGAAATATTTCATCCTCTCTGAGTGATCACGTCCTCTAAATGTCCTGCTGTACTTCAGGTGAGGGTGGCTCGCATTCAGCAGATTGAGAAGGACATGCTGAAGCTCCGACAGCACTTACAGTCCCAGTCTGCAGAACCAGAGGTACGTCCTATACCAGCCTCAGACCTAATATACTAGAATGACAAGAACATGCGTGGAGGACATGTTCTACAAGCAAAGAAGGTGTCGCCAGAAACGAGAGGGACATAATATCTCGGGAATTACATTTAGGGCCAGATTCTTGGAACAAGATTAGGTTTAGTCCTGGGGGGGAAAAAATCATTGAAAGGATGTTTTAGTCAAGGACATGCATAATCTGGGTTTGGTAAACCCAGCCCTAAATCTATTTACCATGAGATATTCTGTCCACTGTTGTTTCTGGCAGCACTTTCTCTGTATTCTGGCTACTGCCTGGCCTGTGTGGACATCTCTATCTCTACATACATGCTGTGGTTACAGTTTGTTCAGCTTTTAGTCATGTAAAGAACCAAAAGCTGCTTACATCTGAGTGTCATACCATATCGGAGTCAGCCATCCCATTTGCTGATATCTATTTAATCCTCCATGTTGTACTGGTGATAGCGACCCGCTTCCCTATGCAATGAGTTCTGTAGTGTTTAGCCTATGGCCTACATCCCTGCATTACAGAGAAACAACTCATAGACATGGACTAGTGTACAATAATGCTTCGTTACTGATCCGATGTGTCTGTTAATCTATATTGAACACGCTGTCCTTTCATCCAATCATTTTGCCGTGTTCTGCTCATCTCCTAAACAAGAGCAGCATTTATTTACTGTGGCTCCTAAGAACACTACAATGCTGGAAGCCACTCTAGAATGTGGAGTTCCATCCAGTATTCCATTTTTATCTCACTTCAGACTCTGATTCTGGGGGGTGAAATCAACCATAGGCTTTCTCTTGTTCTCTCCCTGTGTTAAATATGAAAGAGCTATCATTTGAAGTTTGCAGCACTGGACACATTAGCTGACCTAGTGACTGAGCATGTGTGCAGTCAGTCAGTCAACCAGTGACCTACCTTCTGCTCACGTTGGATGCACAGCCAAGGAGGCAAGCCATAGTCTTGGTCTGTGTCTGCATGAATGAATGCAAGCCGATGCACTCATGCCTTCATGTGTTTATTTGGTGGCCCATGCAGTGTGTGCATTTATGTCTGATGGTAATTGTTTGTGTAGTTGGTGTGTGTATACTAGTCCCTCAGCCTGCATGTGTGCTGGCTCTCATGTGTCCCCTCTCTTCATGAGTGGATTAATCTCATTGGACACATTTAATTTCACTCCCCCTCTTTGACTAATCCTGCAGACTGAGAGACAGTTTGTAGGTCAGGGATGAGGAAGCCTGATGCTCCTGCAGCTGTTCTAGCTAGCTTAGTGACTGAATGCTCTCCCCCACTCAATTTTTCTTGCTCTCTCAATCTTTCTCTCACTCCCTCTCCTACTGTCTTGCACGCTCTCTCACTCCCGTTCCTTCCTTTCCCTCTCCGCCTGCCCTATGGTGACTGATTTCTATTTCCACTTTGAACTGACTTTGCCTCTTCTTCTGTCCTTCCAGGTGACGGATTCTGTATCCTCTCTCTGTTGATTAGTTCCTCTCATCCCTCATTTAGCCTGCTACATTAATGGTTTGCTCCTCTCCTCTTGAGGTCTGACCCTTCAATCTGTCTTTCTTTCCCACCCACAGAGCAAGCACGACCAGGCTGGCCAGAGTGAAGGACCCCAGGCTTCAGGGGAGAGTGGGGGGCCAAGTGCTGGGTGTTCTCAGGTAAGACAATCTTTTACCTTCCATTCATACCTGATCGAAAATAATCAGCATTGTTTTATGGGATACAAGGAGATTTGTAGACTGATCCTGTACAGTCCAACTGCAATGTAGTCAATCTCAAACACAGATTGCTTGCAGGATTTGTGGTTAACGTTTGATGGATTCATTTGATTCTTTTACTCCTATTATGCTCCTGAAAATCTCTTCCACCATTAGCCTGACTGGCAATGTTGGTTAGGGAAGTTCAGCTGAGCAAACGTGAGCTGCCTTTGTGGCTGTGCTTAGAGCCTTGACTTTCCTGTTATTTCTAATGATTTGTGTCTTACTTCAGAGTAGGTTGTATCGCTGAGGCTTGAGGTTAAAGCGTTACTTCAGGGGTTCCCAAACCTTTTTGGCCCACGAGCCCATTTGGATACATGAAAATTCTTGTGACTCCCAAGCATTTTTTAGATGTAATTAACAGCCAATGTTTACGTTTTTCTTCGGGGCAATGGCAGTCAATTGCGAAACATTCTAACACTATTTCTGATTGTATTCTCAGCTAACTAGGGCTGACCCCAATTAGTCAACTGGTCGATTGTTTGGTCTAGAGGCTGTAGGTCGACCAAGATTTTTTTTGTTGTTGTTGCGCAATAGCAAAACATGCCCATCTCAGTGAACTAATCCATTGCGGAGGCCTAGACTTAAAGGCAATTTATGTTTGATCCGATTATGTGGTGGGGATCCATATTTTAAAAATGTATTTAACCTTTATTTAACTAGGCAAGTCAGTTAAGATCAAATTCTTATTTACAATGATGGCCTACCAAAAGGCCAAAGGCCTCCTGCTGGGATTAAAAATACAAATAAACAAAAATATAGGACAAAACACACATCACGACAAGAGGGAAGACAACACTACATAGAGACCTAAGACGACATCATAGCATGGCAGCAACACATGACAACACATCATGGTAGCAACACAAAACAGGGTACAAACATTGTTGGGCACAGACAACAGCACAAAGGGCAAGAAGGTAGAGACAACAATATATCATGCAAAGCAGCCACAACTGTCAATAAGTGTCCATGATTGAGGGGGTGACACAATTGCAGAGCCTCAGGAGGCATGCAGAGGCAAAATCGAGCTCCATGTGCCTCCCAAATGTTGTAACAATGCGGAGGACTCTGTAAAGCTCCGCATTGACATTATTGGTTGACGGTAGATGGGGGTGGTACATCCTGTATAAACACAAACTCACTTCCTTGACCACTTCCTTTACAACAGCGCTGCACTGCTCTGCAAAGTGCAAGAAGTATGTATGCCCTGACTTCTGCAGATGCCGTATCGCCGTTAATGCTGCATGGCCAATGCAGACGTCAGATTGACCATGCGGTGCCCAGATGCACAATGCACTTCTCTCTCCAGGAATGTGCTCTCCTCAATTTGTGCATTGTTTCATAACGTCATTGTGTGAATTGTTTGATTTGGATTGTTAGTGTAGGCTATATCACTTCCACACATACTGTATCACCAGTAGTACATTAACCGTTAGTTTATTTGGTTATGCTAATTTCTGTTAATGCATTCAATGTATTATAATTCCAGTCTTACCGTTCTTGTCTGAATTTTGATTAACCACATGACAATGATTTTGCGATATGAAGACGTTATTATAAATTAAATGAAACTGTTCCACACGTGCACATGAAAACCATAACTGGCACACAGATTGGTATAAATGGTGAGATAAATTGGCATTCCACAAGGTTGCCGACTCCTCAAAAAAAAAGCCAGCGGGAGGAGAATGGTTAGGTCAAGGTTTTTCTTTTCTTCCTCTAGATCTCTGGCTCACTTGAGTCATTTGTTTTATTTCATCAAACAGTAAGCTGAAAGCATCATACAAGCTCAATGCATATAGTTGATTTTATTAAAACACATAGGGTGTGTCTATATATGGAAAAGAATACTTGTTTAAACATGCATTCGCTCTTTATATTACTGTAGCATAGGCTGTGCTTCTGCAAATGTGGGTCTAACTGTCACCAATAATTAAATAAAAAAGTTACCATGATGGGTCTACATACTGAAATGGGTTGTCGGTCACCACCCTGAGCGTCGATGATTCATCATACTGTGACCAGAGTGCAGGACATAGAGAATCCATATTTAGACATCGCATATCATTTAACAGTTCACTTCATGCTGTGTGTATAAATAATGTATTATAATTTACTGGTTTCTCACATTTATTTATCCCCAGAAAATGGAGTGGTTTTGGGCAATAAATCTCGGTAACCGGGTTCCCGCCAATAAACCCAAATAGTGAACCATGAATGCGTTGTCTGCGGCATTCAGTCACATGACAGTTCGATCAGCTGTTGGATTTCACTTACTGGCATGTCAACTGAGCTAGGATCACAGTCGACTGGATTTCGCTGATTTGGTCACTCCTCTGTTGAATTGTTTTGAATTTCCCCTGCATGCTTGCTTTTAGTTCGTTCAGTTTCCCAAATATGTCTGTTACATAGGTAAGGAGACACCTCTTGTTTTTTTTTCATTACACAGAAATTCAACAAAGGCCATTGTGAATGACAACAGTTCCTCTCACAATTTAAAACAAATCTTTATCACTCCCCTCAATAACCACTTTGCCTCGGTGTGAAATAGAACATTGACATGCTCTGATCTCGTATCTCCACGTAGTTTTGCGAACAGGCGTGCGTGATGTAGTTTACAATCGATGTTACCTGCTGCGTTTCTGAGTTTTGCGCTCAGCTCTTTTGCAGCCAGTTGCTCTCTGTGTATCCATTATAGCCCAGTGGGTGTATCATACAATGCAGAGGGAGACACATTCATAACTAGAGTGCAGAGCCCCATCTGTGCAAAAGTCCGTCAATAGATCCCATGGAGTCTGACAAAAAACAATCTAGCCACGTAACACACTGAGCCGTTTCTTGCTTGGGAATCGTGAGACAGAACAATATGTCATCGTGAATAGCATCCCCTGACTAGTAGGGAACAGAAGTCAATGCATGGGCATCAGCCCTCACGGCTAACGTCCATTTGGAGAGCATAGGGGGAGGGGTTAAGTTCAGTCAGTTTACTCTTGATTACTATCAATTCTTAGCATCAAGATGTACTTAGGTATCAAAAGTAAAAGTATAAACAATTTCAAATTCCCTATGTTAAGCAAACCAGATGGCACAATGTTTTTGACGGATAGCCAGGGGCACACTCCAACACTCATCATTTACAGTTGAGTTCGGTAATATGGTGCCGTAGCTCAGTTGAGTATTTAATACTGTTGCTTTGAGAATGTATGAGGCACGTTGTGCATGAACGGAGGTGTGAGGATTGTACGAGTGAGTTTTGTACGAGTTAACATATTGATCTGAAGTAAAGAAGTTCAGTTTAATTGCTCAACAAGCCTCCTTGCATTTGTAACATTTACAAACAAAGCATTTGTTTAGTGAGTCCTCCAGATCAGAGGTAGTAGGGATGACCAGGGATGTTCTCTTGATAAAATGTTTTTCTTAATTTCTTTTAGGGTTCAAGCAGTCGCCTGGATCACGATTCTGCCAGTGAAATAAATTTGGGTGTGGGTAGTTACTCTGTGCCCCGCCGACTGACCAGTCACCTGGGCACCAAGGTAACCAGAGATTCTAATACACCTCAGGTTGATATAGTTCTACTGTTACTATGAAACAGCCCCCGTTAACAATTAACCACATGAGATCTGCCTGCATGTCCAAACCGGAATTGTGAAATGTTATCTGTACTGAACAAAAATATAAACGCAACATGCAACAATTTCACATGAGTAAATCGGTCAATTGAAATAAGTTCATTAGGCCCTATTCTATGGGTATCACATGACTTGGAATACAAATATGCGTCTGTTGGTCCCAGTTACCTTAAAAAAATGGGTCTCACAATGGGCCTCAGGATCTCATGGTATATTTGTGCATTGAAATTGCCATCTGTAAATTGCAGTTGTGTTCGTTGTCTGTAGCTTATGCCTGCCCATACCATAACCCTACCGCCACCATGGGGCACTCTGTTCACATTCACAATTCGCAAAATTTCTCACGCACACAACGTGTGGTCTGCGGTTGTGAGGCTAGTTGGACGTACTCCCAAATTCTCAAACGATTATGGTAGAGAAATGAACATTTAAATTATTTGGCAACAGCTCTGGTGGACATTCCGTAAGGTAGCATGCCAATTGCACGCTCCCTCAAAACTTGAGACATCTGTTGCATTGTGTTGTGACACAACTGCACATTTTAGTGGCCTTTTGTTCCCAGCTCAAGGTGCATCTGTGTAATGACCATGCTGTTTAATCAGCTTCTTGATAAGCCACACCTGTCAGCTGGATGGATTATCTTGGCAAAGGCTAAATGATCTCTAACAGGGATGTAAACAAACGTGTGCACAGAATTTGAGCGAAATGTGCTTTTTTGTGCACATGGAATATTTCTGGGGTCTTTTGTTTCAGCTCATAAAACATGGGACCAACACTTTACATGTTGCATTTATATTTTTTTCAGTGTAGTTTAGCAATTTCATAAAACCATCTCCTGCTGCGCTGCATAAAAGTTTTACATTTATTTTAACAGAAGTAGTCCACATAAATTAGATTGCATCCCACGGGGGATAATGTTATCAATTTCGATATGAATAACTTGTTTTGACCTATAAATTATCAGTGTGTCTTCTACAACATAGTTGTTCTCATGGTCGGCCTTCTTGCCCTACAGGTGGAGATGGTATATTCCCTTCTTTCAATGCTGGGGACCCACGATAAAGATGACATGTCTCGCACTCTGCTTGCCATGTCCAGCTCTCAGGACAGCTGCATCGCCATGCGTCAGTCTGGCTGCCTTCCCTTACTCATCCAGCTCCTCCACGGCAACGACAAGGTTTGAAATGTTACTCTTTTTTTTTATAGATAACTTTGATTTGTATCAATAGTTATTTGTTTTACCATGAAGGATCACTTTGGAAATATGTGTAAATTCATGCTTTCGCGTGAAATCCTCTGGGATCAAATATCTTGTCGATGTATGTATTATAATTTTTTTTACCCTAAAAACATTTGATTCAATTCAAGGACTCTGTGCTGCTGGGGAACTCACGGGGAAGCAAGGAGGCCCGGGCGAGAGCCAGCGCCGCCCTTCATAACATTATCCACTCCCAGCCTGATGATAAGAGGGGTCGCAGGGAGATCAGAGTGCTGCACCTCCTGGAGCAGATCAGGGTCTACTGTGAGACCTGCTGGGAGTGGCAGGAAAGCCATGAGAGAGGAGTGGACCAGGACAAGAACCCCAGTGAGGCTTACTTTGTTTTTACTGTGTTGTATTGATTTTGTGTATCTAGTCTTGATGTGTTGGTGTATGTATTGCTGACCTCACAAGAATAATTTCAATGAAATATAATATGAAATAAAATATTGTGTCGTAGAGATGAACTGTGTCGATTTGGTTAGTGAATGGACATTTGGATGGGTAATGGATTTTTGTTACCAAATGGTGTGTTTGTGTGAACCCCAGTGCCCTCTCCCGTGGAGCATCAGATCTGCCCAGCGGTGTGTGTTCTTATGAAGCTGTCCTTTGACGAAGAGCACAGGCATGCTATGAATGAGCTCGGTAAGCATTCATCAAATTTACTTTATTTTTTACTTCGAATAATTAACCAGGGTAATCACCTCCACTGCTTTCCAGGCAGTTATCTTTAAAGATAACACATTTGATGGATTTTATATTTCATACCATTATCATCACCAAGCAACCATAGCAGAACAGAGCTACTTATTATGTTAGAGAAATAATTGATGTATTCATCACTGTAAATATGTAGGATCTTCTGCAATGTCCTTAATTAAGGACATTATATAGTAGAACATTCATGGGGCAGACTCATTCAATTTATTGATTGGCATTTCTCCTGCTGTGCTGTGTGTTCCCAGGGGGCCTGCAGGCCATAGGGGAGCTGCTCCAAGTGGACTGTGAAATCTATGGCCTCACCAGCGACCACTACAGCGTCACTCTGAGGAGATACGCTGGCATGGCCCTCACCAACCTCACCTTTGGGGATGTTGCCAATAAGGTGAGCTTATTCAGACTATGTAGCCTTATGTCAGATATAGATTGATTGTGTGTGGAATTGTTACAGAACATTTTGGGATGTCTACCTTGTGGCTGGTTCCTCAGGTCCAGATTAAGCCTATTCCTAGAGTAAAAAAAAAAGAAGTTTAATCTCCATTGAGCATGCTTTTTAGTTTAGGAGTAGGCTCAATCGGAGTCTGGGAAACCTTCCCACATGTGTGCTTACACCTGAGAGTAAGTGTATTCAATGATAATCTTGTTCTAAAAAGTATGACTTCAACTTAATAATAAGCATCTTTCTGTATCTTCAATCCTCAGGCAACACTGTGTTCCATGAAGGGATGCATGAGGGCCATGGTGGCTCAGCTGAAGTCTGAGAGTGAGGATCTACAGCAGGTGATTGCCAGTGTGTTGAGGAACCTGTCCTGGCGTGCGGATGTGAACAGTAAGAAGACCCTCCGCGAGGTGGGCAGCGTCAGGGCTCTGATGGAGTGTGCCTTGGAGGTACAGAAGGTGAGACGCATCATGAATACATTTTCAATTACAGGTCACCTTGGTTACTTTGGTACGAATATATAATTAGGAGCACATAATGTATAAATATTTGAATGAAATGTCCAATAGGAATTTGATCAAGATATTTGCTTAAAGATGTATTCACTGGCTAATAGTTTGTCCTCTTTCCCTTTTTATAGGAGTCTACTCTGAAGAGTGTCCTCAGTGCCCTGTGGAACCTGTCAGCTCACTGCACTGAGAACAAAGCTGACATCTGTGCTGTTGAGGGGGCTTTGGCCTTCCTGGTTAGCACTCTGACGTACCGAAGCCAAACCAACACCCTTGCCATCATTGAAAGTGGAGGAGGCATCTTACGCAACGTGTCTAGTCTCATTGCTACAAATGAAGATCACAGGTGTGTTTTCTAAAATCAAAAGTGATTAACTAGTATTATGCTGTTAAATATTCTAATTATTTGATATTTTACTGTATCCCCTGTAGTAATTTTTACACTTGAAAGCTTACAAGACCATATGTTTCTGTCTGTAGGCAAATCCTGAGAGAGAACAACTGTCTTCAGACACTCCTGCAGCACCTGAAGTCTCACAGCCTGACTATTGTGAGCAACGCGTGCGGCACGCTGTGGAACCTCTCTGCCCGCAACGCAAAGGACCAGGAGGCCTTGTGGGACATGGGTGCTGTGAGCATGCTGAAGAACCTCATCCACTCCAAGCACAAGATGATCGCCATGGGCAGCGCCGCAGCACTGAGGAACCTCATGGCCAACAGGCCCGCCAAATACAAGGACGCCAACATCATGTCGCCTGGATCCAGCCTGCCCTCTCTTCATGTCAGGAAACAGAAAGCCTTGATCGAGGAACTGGACTCTCAGCACCTCTCTGAGACATTTGACAACATTGACAATTTAAGCCCCAAGGCGTCCCACAGGGGTAAACCAAGCAGGCACAAGCAGAATGTCTACAGTGATTACGATGGTGTTTCTAGATCGGAAGGGTTTAGCCCCAACAGTGTGCCTGTGCGCCCCCCTTACGTGAACACACCAGTTCTGTCGAGCCCGTCACCCAGAGAGAACCCAAGGGGAAACATAGACAGTGTTAGGGCTGAGAGGGATCGAAGCCAGGACAGAGACAGACCAAGGGGTGGACCCGGGGGTTTCCCCCCAGATCATGACTCTAAGAGAATGCAGATGCCTGCCACAACAGCTGCTCAGATCGCCATGGTGATGGAGGAGGTGAAAAGCATTCACTTGCTGACTGGTCTGGATGATCGGTCACCAGAGAGCCCTAATCAAGACCCTCACCGTAACACTGCAGCACATGGTCATTCAAATGTATACCCCTACACTAAGCCCGATCACTCGGGCAGACCTTGTCCAATGCCCAAGTTAGAATACAGGGCGTCAAACGACAGTCTCAACAGTGTCAACAGCACTGACGGCTATGGTAAAAGAGGCCAGATGAAGCCATCTGTGGACTCTTACTCTGAGGATGATGAGGGGAAGTGTTGCGTCTATAGAAAATATCCTGCAGACCTCGCTCACAAGATCCACAATGCAAACCACATGGAAGATGATGATGGAGAAGTTGACACACCCATCAATTACAGCCTGAAGTATTCTGATGAGCAGCTGAACTCTGGTCGGCAAAGTCCAAGCCAAAATGAAAGGTGGGTGAGGCCTAAGCACATGGAGGAGGAGATGAAACGGACAGATCAGAGGTCGGTGCGATCTCAAAGCCCAGGCTACCCCATGTACACAGAGGGCAACAGTGAGGGCGAGGAAAAACTCAAGTACAAGCCCAGGTTCGTGCAAACCGAAATGCCACAGGGATTCAGATCAAGGAACGCCAATCAACAAGATCAAAGCAATGCTGGCCCCACTCAAGGAATTAACAAAAAGATGAATAACCAGACTATGTGCCAGTCTGTGGATGATTACAGTGATGACAAACCAACCAATTATAGTGAGCGATACTCAGAGGAAGAACAACAAGATGACCAGCCGACCAATTACAGCATGAAGTACAACGAGGAACATCACGGAGAACCCATTGATTACAGTCTGAAATACTCAGACTCCTCCTCCCAAAAATCCATGTTTAGTCATTCAAAGTCATCCTCCACTCAGAGCTCAGTGAAAGACAATCTGAGCCAAGATGGTTCCACATCATCCGTGTCATCCATAAAGAATGCAGGAAGACAAATGCAGCTACATCCCTCCTCGGCTCAAATGAGATCAGAGCCAACTCGGCCAGGCCAGAAGAACACAATATCCAAACCCCCTACCGTCAATCAAGAGACACTACAGACGTACTGTGTTGAGGACACACCCATCTGTTTCTCAAGGGGTAGCTCTTTGTCATCCTTGTCCTCAGAGGAGGACGGAATGGAGGGCTGCAAGAGGAATGTAAATGCTACTAGTAACTACCCAACTCTTCCCATCTCTGAGAAAGAGTCCACTGGCGGTCACACACAAGAACAACGCAGAACTGAGAGCCAGTCGTCTGTGCAGTATGTCCGAATGAAGCCTCTAAGAAATAGTCAAGTTCATGGAGATGGATCCAGACATCACAAAGCTGTTGAGTTTTCATCTGGAGCCAAATCCCCATCCAAAAGTGGCGCCCAGACCCCCAAAAGCCCCCCAGAACAGTATGTGCAGGAGACACCCCTCATGTTCAGCAGATGCACATCTGTAAGCTCTCTCGACAGCTTTGAGAGCCATTCCATCGCTAGCTCTATACAGAGTGAATTGTGTAGCGGTATGCCCAGTGGAATCATTAGTCCAAGCGATCTGCCCGACAGCCCTGGTCAGACCATGCCTCCGAGCCGAAGCAAAACACCACCACCGCCCCCACAAAATCAACATCCACCCCAAATGAAACACAAAAAGGTGCCACCTCCGCCACCTCCGAGGGCGGATATGGCTCCAAGACATGCTGCTGTACACGCTGCTGTCCAGAAAGTCCAGGTGCTTCCGGATAATGACACCCTCCTACACTTTGCAACAGAGAGTACCCCAGAAGGATTCTCTTGCGCATCCAGCCTCAGTGCTTTAAGCTTAGATGAACCTTACATTCAGAAAGATGAGCTCAAGATCATGCCTCCTGTTCATGAAGACGACCAGGGAATTGAGGCTGAGCATGAGAATGATGACACTACAGAACCCCCAAGCCAAGGGAAGCGAGAGATGGAAAAAGACATTCTGGACGATTCAGATGATGACGATATAGAAATACTGGAGGCTTGCATAAACTCAGCCATGCCAACAAAGTCATCAAGAAAACTCAAAAAGCAATCCCCTTCCAACACTACTTCTAGAATACCACCACCTACTGCCCGTAAACCAAGCCAACTTCCTGTGTACAAATTACACCCTTCACAAACCAGAGGACAACAGAAGACCGTGAACTTTGCCCATGGAGAGGACATGCCTAGGATTTACTGTGTAGAGGGAACCCCTATCAATTTCTCAACAGCCACATCTCTCAGCGACCTAACCATTGATTCACCCCCTAATGAGCTGGCCAATGCTGAAAGCCGTGCTCCTCCTCGTGCAGAAATATCATCCAGTCAAAGAAGGGACACTATTCCAGAAGGTAAATGTACAGAGGAAAAAGATGCAGGTGTTACTTCTTCCTCCATACAAGCAGCCGGGACAGAAAATGAAGGGGATGATATTTTAGCAGAGTGTATCAGTTCAGCCATGCCGAAAGGTAAAATCCACAAATCATTTAGAGTACAGAAAATGTTCGATCAACCACTGCACCCGTCAGCTTCTCCTGTTAGCCTAGTCCAGCAGGAGGTTGAAAAGAAGCCCACTTCCCCTGTTAAACCAATGCCACAGAGTAGTGAGTACAGAGCTAGGATGATTAAGAAACCCCAGCCTCCATTCAACTTTTCTTCATACCCTGATAAAAACAAAGAAACCAAAATGCAACAGACAAAAACGGCATCCAGAGATTTCACAGATAAGCCACCAAATGCGGAGAGGCCACGGCCAGGGTTTGCTTTTGACTCGCCACAGCATTACACACCAATAGAGGGTACACCCTATTGCTTCTCACGCAATGATTCACTGAGTTCATTGGACTTTGAGGATGAGGAACCTAACCTCGCCAAGGAAAAGGCAGAACTCAGAAAAGACAAAGACCAGAGAAAAGCTTCAACAAAAGACTGTGGAAAGCCATCGTTAAGAGCAAACAGGGAAAATCTACCACAGACTGCTCCAACAAAACCTCAGCAACAGAAGCAGGCAATATTTCCACAAGCATCCAAAGAAAACATGGGGCCAGTGCCAGATGAGAAGCAGAAGTTTTCCATTGAAGACACACCGATGTGTTTCTCTAGAAACTCATCTCTCAGCTCTTTAAGTGACATTGACCAAGAGAACAACAACAAAGACCTCCAGCCAAAAGAAGAAGAAGAAGAAGAAGAGGAGGATGTAACTCAGGTGGAAGCTCCTACAAGACCCCAAGCCTCTGGTTACGCACCAAAAGCCTTTCATGTTGAAGATACCCCTGTGTGTTTTTCAAGAAACAGTTCACTCAGCTCACTAAGCATTGACTCAGAAGATGACCTTCTACAAGAGTGCATCAGTTCAGCCATGCCAAAAAAGAAGAAACAGACAGCGAGAAATAAAGAGGGGAATGACCAAGGAGATGCCATTGAGGAGAGAGGTATGGATGGCATTTTAGCTGAGGAGCCAGAACTCACATTAGATCTCACTGATACACATAGTCCAGTTTCAGAACAAGCCTTATCGCCAGACTCTGAGTCCTTTGATTGGAAGGCCATCCAAGAGGGTGCCAATTCCATCGTCAGTAGTTTGCACCAGGCAGCTGCTAGCCTCTCTAGACAAGGCTCATCTGACTCTGACTCAATCCTCTCCCTCAAATCTGGAATATCCCTTGGGTCTCCCTTTCATTTACCCTTAAATAATTCAGAGGATAATAAATCTGCATCTGACAAAGGACGCCCACGGATATTAAAACCTGGTGAAAAGAGCACGTTAGAAGCAAAAAAAAAAGAAAAGGAAGAGGAGGCAGCAAAAGCTCTTAAAGGGGGCAAGAAAGTCTACAAAAGTCTCATAACAGGAAAACCACGTGCAATCACTGAGACCCCAGCCTCATTACAGCAGAGGCAGATGGCCCCTACTGTTCCAATCTCTCGTGGTAGGACAATGATCCATGTCCCTGGTGTTAGAAGCAGTTCTCCAAGCACTAGCCCAGTCCAAAAGAAGCCTCCAGCCCGCGGTCCAGCCTCAGTCTCAAAAATTCCCCCTACCCAAGGGCAGTGCTCCAGTAATTCAAACAGAAGCATTAAACCACCTGCTAAATCTGACCCTAGTCCCGCCAGGGATCAGCCTGGATCTCAATCGGGATCAAGTAAAGCTTCATCACGATCTGGATCCAGAGACTCCACACCATCCAGGCCAGCTCAGCAGTCCTTGACCACCAGACCCATGCAGTCACCTGGTCGCTCCTCTGTGTCACCTGGAAGAAATGGTCTGGGCTCCTCAAACAAATTATCCCAACTGCCTCGCACTGCTTCTCCAAGCACATCGTCAACCAAGTCTTCTGGTTCTGGCAGGATGTCCTACACCTCCCCTGGAAGACAGATGGGTCAGCAAACGCCACCCAAGCAGACTGGCTTGACTAGAAGCACTAGCGGAATCCCTAGGAGTGAATCTGCCTCAAAGAGCCTGAATCAGTGTGGAGTTACTGGCACATCTAAGAAGCAAGATTTGTCCAGGATGACATCCACAAAGTCAAGTGGAAGTGAGTCAGACCGGTCGGAGAAACCTGCCCTAGTTCGCCAGTCAACGTTCATCAAAGAGGCCCCTAGTCCAACACTGAAGAGGAAATTGGAAGAGTCTGCCTCGTTTGAGTCTCTGTCCCCCTCCTCTACCAGCCAGTCTCAAACGCCTGTGTCAAGCCCGTCTTTGCCAGATATGTCGTTGACTCTGCCCTATCAAGGAAGTCAGGGAAGCAACTGGAAAAAGTCCCCTCAGAGTCAAAACTCTTCAGAAAATGAGGATGGGAAACCTGAAAGGGGAGGGAAACACGACATCTCCAGATCCCATTCAGAAAGCCCCTCCAGACTCCCTAATCTTAACAGGACAGGGACATGGAAGAGGGAGAAAAGCAAACACTCCTCCTCTCTTCCAAGGGTTGGCACCTGGAAGAGAACTGGCAGCTCCTCGTCCATCCTCTCTGCCTCCTCTGAGTCAAGTGAAAAGGGCAAAAGTGAGGATGAACGACAGCCACTGAGTCCAGCCCAAAGGTCCCCACACGGTAAAGATGGAAACCCTTTAAAAGGAACATGGAGGAAGATGAAGGACAGTGAAATATCTCAGTCAGAAGGCCACGATTCTTCCTCCATAGACTCTAACACCATGGCCATGGGGTACCAAATGAGCCCTGCAGTGTCCAAGACTGAGGATGTGTGGGTGAGGATTGAGGACTGTCCCATCAACAGTCCGAGGTCTGTAAAATCTCCAACAGCAAACACACCTCCAGTAATCGACAGTGTTCTAGTCAAAATGCCCTCTGTTGATCTCTTGTCAAGTGAAACCCATCCCAAACAGTCCAAAAATGAAAGTGTAAATGCTCGTAGGCTAGGTCCAGAGACTAATTTAAACTTGTTTAGGAGCAGTGAGAGTCTTGATAAGAAAGGGCCAGACCTCAAGCCTGCTCAGAGCATCATCCCAGAGGCCCATGAGCTGCCTGTTGCTGAACGCACCCCTTTTAGCTCCTCCAACTCTAGCAAACACAGCTCACCTAGTGGTGCTGTGGCTGCCAGGGTCAGCCCTTTCAATTACACTCCTAGCCCCAGGAAGAGCAGTGCTGACAGTGCCACACCACCACGACCCTCACAGATACCCACGCCTGTCAGCGTCACCAACAGTGCAAAAAAGAGAGAATCTAAAGGAGAAAGTGCTGGAGAAAGTGGGTCCTACATTGTAACCTCAGTTTAAGTCCCTTGAGGCTAGACTACACAAACACAACCACGATCTAGGGGAAATGTCTTGAGCATACCTAGTGACCTCTGTTGTAAAGAATTATTCAAACACCAAGCAAAGATCATGGATTCATCAACTTTTGGTTTAAAAAAACTAACATGTAAATAATAGTGAGATACTAGAGGGTTATTGTAGTTGATGCCTAGCCTAATTGCTGGGCTCGTGTTTCTTTGCTGGTAGGAATGTGGCTGGGACACTTGGTTATCAGAGAACGAGAGAGAGGGAGACCTCTGAAGGATAATGTATGTGAATTTGTACTGTACAGATTTTAATTATGTATGTATTTAATTTAAACCCCTGTAAAGATCCTGAATCTTGTCTGACTTGACAAAGATAATCACTTAAAGTTGCCTATTTGGGTTGTTAAATCACTTAAAGATGGACTTTAATGCTACTCCATTTATTTTTTATTAAACCTAAGTTTCAGTCAAAGAAAATGAATTCTCACTTTTACTACTGCAAATGTATTATAAACTTCCCTTCCTTGCATGACCTGATGGTTTGGTTCCTGAAGTAAAGATTAACATGTATGTGGTCACATGTGTTGGTAGCTGTAGTGTAACATTTTACACTATCTTTATGTGTGCTCTGAAAGTAAAGGGATTATCTGCAAGTTACCCTTGACACCTTTTCGATTGAGAAAATATTTACATTGGAAAATAGATTATATAAGAGTAGATAGATACATTGCTCTGCTGTTTAACTGTTATCAGGTGAGTTGGATGCTTTTTAACTATCTCAGAAGGACTGAATGAACACTTTGAACAAAATAAATTATTACTGTAGGTTTTTGGTGTTGGTAAATAATTTTTAAAGCTCATTTTACTTCCCCTGTAATCACTGTAATGCTGAAGCACATAAAATGACACTGTGTGAATGACTGTTTGTTTTATTTTCTCATGCAATAAAGTAGTGGTTGTATATTCAAAGGAAAAAATTACACTTACAAATTGTAAATCAAAATAATAAACGTTAACATTTTTGGTGCAAAACTAGTGTCCAGTGTTACTGAACAGTGGAAGGGTTGTGTGTATCAAGCTTTGATAATTTGGTATCAATCTTGAAGATATTTTGGTAGTGAATGGAATTTAAGCTCTGCTTCCAGTCAAATCAAATGTATTTATAAAGCCCTTACATCAGCTATCTCAAAGCTGTACAGAAACCCAGCCTAAAACCCCAAACAGCAAGCAATGCAAGTGTAGAAGCACGGTGGTGAGGAAACACTCCCCAGAAAGAAACCTAGAGCGGAACCAGGCTATGAGGGGTGGCCAGTCCTCTTCTGGCTGGGCCGGGTGGAGATTATAACAGAACATGGCCGAGATGTTCAAATGTTCGGCAGGGTCCAAAGATAATCAGTGGTTGTCGAGGGTGCAACAGGTCAGCACCTCAGGATTAAATTTCAGTTGGATTTTCATAGCCGTCCGGTGAACAAGTCCGTTGAAACTGGAGCAGCAGCATGGCCAGGTGGACTGAGGACAGCAAGGAGTCATCAGGCCAGGTTGCCCTGAGGCATGGTCCTAGGGCTCAGGTCCTCCGAGAGAATTAGAGCATACTTAAATTCACACAGGACACCGGATAAGACAGGAAGAAATACTCCAGATATAACAGACTGACCTAGCCCCCTGACACAAACTACTGCAGCATAAATACTGGAGGCTGAGACAGGAGGGGTCGGGAGACACTGTGGCCCCATCCGACAATACCCCCGGACAGGGCCAAACAGGCAGGATATAACACCACCCACTCTGCCAAAGCACAGACCCCACACCACTAAAGGGATATCTTCAACCACCAACTTACCATTCTGAGACAAGGCCGAGTATAGCCCACAAAGATCTCCGCCACGGCACAACCCAAGGAGCCCCTGTAATAGGGTTAGAGGCAGAGAATCCCAGTGGAGAGAGGGGAACCGGCCAGGCAGAGACAGCAAGGGCGGTTCGTTGCTCCAGTGCCTTTCCGTTCACCTTCACACTCCTGGGCCAGACTACACTCAATCATAGGACCTACTAAAAAGAACTTAAAGGTTGAGATCGAGTCTGCGTCTCACATGGTTAGAAAGACCATTCCATAAAAATGGAGCTTTATAGGAGAAAGCCCTGCCTCCAGCTGTTTGCTTAGAAATTCTAGGGACAGTTAGGAGGCCTGCGTCTTGTGACTGTAGCGTACATGTAGGTATGTACGGCAGGACCAAATCGGAAAGATGGGTAGAAGCAAGCCCATGTAATGCTTAGTAGGTTAGCGGTAAAACCTTGAAATCAGCCCTTGCCTTAATAGGAAGCCAGTGTAGAGAGGCTAGCACTGGAGTAATATGATACATTTTTGGGGTTCTAGTCAAGGTTTTAGCAGTCGTGTTTAGCACTAACTGAAGTTTATTTAGTGCTTTATCCAGGTAGTCAGAAAGCAGAGCATTGCAGTAGTCTAACCTAGAAGTGACAAAAGCATGGATTTTTGGACAGAAAGTTTCAGATTTTTGCAATGTTATGTAGATGGAAAAAAGTTGTCCTTGAAACATTCTTGATATGTCCTTCAGTTTTATTTGAGACGACAGTACAACCAAGATTAATTGTCAGATTTAACAGATCTCTTTGTTCCAGTGAATGATTATGAACACAAGTGTTCGTATTGCAGCTATGATTTGATATACAAGCAAAGGGGATATAACTATAGGCATTTATTCATAACACCAATACATAAACATTTCGTGATAGTTGTATGTGTGTTACAATAACCTTCATCCGATCATAAGTGTCAAACTTGTTTATACCCGATATCACACACTAACAAACTGAAAACGTGTACAATTAATTGGTGGGAGAAGTCTCATCACTTTCATGTGTAACCCTTGTAGCTGTAGAATCGCGGCAAACTTGCTTCCTGTTTCTATTCAGTCGCGTTCGTGTGGGTCAACCAAAAACACCCTTGCGATTGGTTGACAAATAGTGCCTTCCACAATACAGGTGATTGCTGTTGGTAAGAAGTACTGCAGCGATTTAAAGCAGAGAGGAAGAGGATTTCCGAGGAAAATCTGTGTCCCTCCAGCAGGTGGCATTTTTCGTCTTATTTGATCGAATAGACGTTTCGTAATGACGTTTCGTAATAGACGTTTCGTAATGCTTAAGTTGAGTATACTGATATAAGTAGGACAAGTGACATCCAGGTAACTAGCAAAAAAACACTTTATACAGTAGTCGTCTGCATAATCATGTTGAGTCTAGTAACGAAGCATCCCATTGAATACCAGCGGTTGACGTCACCTCATAATGAGATGTATACACCAATCCAAAGAAAGGACAGGCTGGAGCTAGACAGCCAGTCATGCCGCGTTGTTGACAGCAAATAGTTAGGGTGGAGAGACGTGTTTTTTGTCGGTATATCCATAATCTTTCCATAAAGGTAACTCCCATCAAAAACGGCATGCCCTCTGATCACGTTTTTTTTTATTAAAGCGAAATTGTCAAAAGTTTCCTGTCTGTTGAGTTTCCACTATTTACCACAGCCACAAAGTCAAATATCGTAAAGATAAAATAAAAAATTTGCATTTTGGTCTTAAATTAAGGTTAGGCATAATATTAGCCGTGTGGTTAAGGTTTAACATCAGATTTTAAGAAGATACATGGAAGAAATGCGGGGTTTATGAATGTGAGGCTGTGTTGACCCTGGTAACTTTGATACAGCTATCACATACTATACCTTCTTTGCAGTTATCTTCAACCTAGCTTAATTTCCCGCTGAAAACCGGATGTGGGGACTCATTGTTTAGCCACGATAGTGGATTTTACGCATCACCTTCAAAATAAAAGTCCCCCAAACAGATTGAAATGTTTTATTTATTTTACTATGCAAGTCAGATAAGAACCAATTATTATTTTCAATGATGGCCCAGGAACAGTGGGTTAACTGCCTTGTTCAGTGGCAGAACGACAGATTTTTACTCAGGGATTCAATCTTGCAACCTTTCGGTTACTAGTCCAACGCTTTAACCACTAGGCTACCTGCCGCCCCAAATTGTGGAATCATGCCCTTTTTGGACTAGATAATCATAATCAAGGTCAGAATGTTGTTATATCAATTAAACAAAAGACAATAATTAGTTCATTTGAAACAACAACAAATAAATATCTGAAATCACACTGTGGATGTATTACACTTTAGAATTGCATGGAGGGCAGCATGACCTATGGATGTTGCACCAATGAAATTAGGCATCAGCTTACTTACTCAGTGACACTCACAGAACACAACTGTGTAGAGTACACACATTATAGCGTCTTAGCTCTTATTGCAGGACTTTGACTGTGGGAATTCACCTTTCCAGTCAATCTATTGTGTGTATTGCACTGTGCAGCCTAACCTATGGATGTTGTAACCATGAAATGGGCCACGCATGCCTCCAACTCCAGCATCAAGTTTGCAGTAGTAGGCCTGATTACCAACAATGATGAGACAGCCTACAGGGAGGAGATGAGGGCCCTGGCAGTGTTGCCAGGAAATTAACCTCCCTCAATGTCAACAAAATGAAGGAACTGATTGTGGACTTCAGGAAACAGAAGAGGGAGCACCCCCCTATCCAAATTGACGGGACCACAGTGGAGAAGGTGGAAAGCTTCAAGTTCCTCAGCGTACACATCACTGACAATCTGAAATGGTCCACCCACATAGACAGTGTTGTGAAGTCGCAACAGCGCCTCTTCAACCTCAGAAGGCTGAGTAAATTCATCTTGGCCCCTAAGACCCTCACAAACTTTTACAGATGCACAATTGAGAGCATCCTGTCGGGCTGTATCACCACCTGGTGCAGCAACTGCACCGCCCTCAACCGCAGGGCTCTCCAGAGGGTGGTGCGGTCTGCCCAAGGCATCACCGGGGGCACACTGCCTGCCTTCCAGGACACCTACAGCACCCAATGTTACAGGAAGGCCAAAAAGATCACCAAGGACAACAACCATTGGAGCCACGGCCTGTTCACCACACTATCATCCAGAAGGCGAGGCCAGTACAGGTGCATCAAAGCTGGGACCGAGAGATTGAGAAACAGCTTCTATTGCAAGGCCATCAGACTGTTAAATAGCTATCACTAGCCGGCTACCAACCGGTTACTCACCCCTGCACCTTAGAGGCTGCTGCCCTATATACATAGACATGGAATCACTGGCCACTTTAATAATGTTTACATACTGCTTTACTCATCTCATATGTATATACTGTATTCTATTCTACTGTATTTTAGTCAATGTCACTCTGACGTTGCTCATCCTAATATTTATATATTTCTTAATTCCATTCTTTTACTTTTAGATTTGTGTGTACTGTTGTGAATTGTTAGATACTACTCCAGTTGGAGTTTGCTAAACGTTGTTATTTAAATTCAACGAAAGACAATACTTTGTTAATTCGACACAAAAAAAGTAGAAATATGTTGAAATCACACTGTGGATGTATTACACTAGAATTGCATTGGGGCATAGTCCACAGGAGGATGGTGGCACCTTAATTGAGGAGAATGGTCTCATGGTAATGGCTGGAGTGGAATAAGTTGAATGGTATCAACCACATGGTTTCCATTCGTTTGATGCCATTCCATTAACTCAGTTCTGGCTATTATTATGAGCCATTTTCCCCAATTAAGGTGCCACCATCCTCCTGTGGACTATGCCCCAATGCAATTCTGAAGTGTAATACATCCACAGAGCGATTTCAACTTTTTTTGTGTCAAATTAACAAAGTATTGTCTTTTGTTGAATTAATATAACAACATTCCGATCTTATTTATCATTATCTAGTCCAAATATGGCATGATTCCACTATTTGTATCCGTTTGAATCGCTTTCAATTAGGACCTTTTATTTTGAAGGCGAACCGCACATTGCACTATTGTGGCTAGCTTTATACAGGTCCCAGCTAGGAAGCTAACGCGAACTCTGTGCTAGTGTGTTCTGAGAAAATGTCTCCACTAAGTGATAATCCAGCTGAAAAGGACAGGTGGGTGATATTAGATTCATATCTCTTGTTTTCCCATGACAAGTTATTGAGTTGAAGTCCTACCTGTGAACAGAAAAACAAGCGAAGACAGCCATATGTGTTAGCTAAAACTAGCCAGCGTGTCTACGAAAATCGGTAACTTAGGCAACTTTGAAGACAGTTGGCTAGCTATTTTCTTCGTTTCAAATGAAAATACGTTTTAACTTGTAAATTGTAAATAGTATCATTGTATTGTCGGTTGCAGTTGAGACGGCAGCAGTGTTTGCTAGCTAACATGTTCTAGACATCCAAGTTATGAATAGCTAGTTAGCTAACATGTTCTTTCTGATTTCTTTTGCAGGTTTATCTGCATATACCCTTCCTATGTAAATAGTAAGAAGACCCTAGCAGAGGGGAGACGGATACCTGCTGAAAAGGTAAACCAAATCTGCAGCATTCTTCTAATTTATTTGGTTCAATAAATGGTGGACGACTTATTGCCGATCTATGTTGGTAAATGGACACGCATACAAACCACTATGGTCTACCTTTACCACACGTATACACCACTTAATACTGATTCATTATAGCCTATGTCCTCAAGAGTGTGTTGCGGGATATGGCTGACATCTTGGTTTTCCTCTGTACTCAACCAGGCAGTGGAGAATCCTACATGTGCTGAAATCCGTGATGTGTTGACAGCAGCAGGGGCAAATGTTCTTGTGGAGGTAATGAGACATTACATCAATAATGAGTTGCATAGCTACATATGGTGCTTTACAGGCACTCAAAATGCTTTACATCGGAGGGGAATGCCCCATTCATTACCATTGTGTAGCTCCCACCTAAGTAATTCCACGACAGCCATTTTCCATCGTCAACCATGTCACCATAGGTTAGGGGTATTGCCTGATTATAAGTCTCTAATTGTTGTTCAATTGACCAACCACAGAACAAGATGTACTCTAGAGAGTGGAACAGAGACGTGACGTTCAGAGGAAGAGTACGTGTTCAGTTGAAGCAGGAGGATGGAACTCTCTGCTCAGACAAGTTTGCATCACGTGAGTGTTTGTGAAGGAGAGGAGCAACACCCTATGGCTCAAATTAGCCAAACTGGAAGAAATACAGTCTGTTTTCACCATCAAATGGTCTCACAACACACAGTTGTGTGTGTGTGACCATTCAAACAAATATGAATGCTTTGCTTTCCTTCTGATTGTCCCTAAAGGTAAAGATGTGATGATCTACTGTGCTGAGATGATCCCCAAACTGAAGACCAGGACCCAGAAGGGTGCAGGGGCAGACTCCGGCTCCCAGCAAGGGGAGGGCAGCAAGAAAAGCAAGAAGAAGAGGAAGTAGAGGCCCTGCCCAGTCACACAAAGGTCCCCATATTACTGTTCAGTTTACTGTAAGAAACTAACCAACCAAGGAAGGAAGTCTGTCCCAAGGAACTGGCAAGTGTCAAACAGAAAGAGTGAGAAAATGCTAATTTATGTGATGTAATTATTTGGCATTGGCCCATATGTTCGATGCTATGGGATATGCCGTATGTGATTATGCCAACAGTCAAATGTAAACATTTTATATTTTGTGAATTATGTATACATCAAAGTATTCTGTTTCAATTGCTTGAAGGGAAATAAAAGTCAAATAGACAATGATTGCTTCCACTTTGTTCTGACAGTAAGAATCAATTGTATTACCTTTGTCAAGTTATTATGGAACTTTCTTAACATTTACCCATCCCTTATTTGCATATATATATTTTTTTACAGATATTTCCTTCCTCATGCGTCTTTATAAAATAAATGACTTGAGGTCACACATACAAAGCAAGTCAAATGTTTTCATTTGTTTCAATTTATTTAGGCAGGTTTCAAAAAATATAAACACAACTTCCAAAAATGTCATTGCATTTAATGAGTTCCAGTTCATATGAGGAAATCAGTCAATTGAAATAAATTAGGTGCTAATCTATGGATTTCACATGACTGGGAATACAGGTTGGTCATTAAAAAAATAGGCCTCACAATGGGCCTTTATCCCGTCACTGTATTTTTGTGAGTTCAAATTACCATCAATAAAATGCAATTGTGTTCGTTGTCCGTAGCTTATGCCTGTCCATACCATAACCCCACTGCCATCATGAGGCACTCTATTCACAACACTTGCCCACATGACGCCATACACGTGGACTGCAGATTTGAGGCCGGTTGGATGTACTGCCAAATTCTCTAAGGCGACTATGGAGAGGCGGCTTATGGTAAAGAGAAATGAACATTACATTCTCTGGAAACGGCTCTGGTGGACATTCCTGCAGTCAGCATGCCAATTGCATGCTCCCTCAACATGTGACATTGTGTTTTGTGACAAAACTGCACATTTTATAGTGGCCTTTTATTGCCCCCAGCACAAGGTGTACCTGTGTAATGATCTTGCTGTTTGGTCAGCTTCTTGATATGCCACACCTGTCGGGTGGATGGATTATCTTGGCAAAGGAGAAATGCTCACGAACAGGGATGTGAACAAAATTGAAGAGAAATAAGGTTTTTGTTTGTGTGGAACATTTCTGGAATCTTTTATTTCAGCTCATGAAATATGGGACCAACCTTTTACATGTTGCATTTATATTTTTGTTTAGTGTATAATGTAAATGATATGAGATGCAATGTTTTGTTCAGTCAAAACCATAGACCTACACCTATGCAGTGTTTGTGCAGAGTTTTCTCTAATATATGTGATTAGATTTGGGGGGATTCATTTTTATTTTTTTTTAATTAACGTGTTAACGTTTAGAAGGTGAGCTCAACGATAATGTACGTTTTCAGTATCATTTTTGGTGAATTCTTGCGTTGCACCTGTTAAGTTTTTGACTTGAGTGAAAAATACTGCGATATTGTGGTAATATTTTAAGACAGTTGTTTTGAATATACAATGTAAAGGCCTTATAAGACACAGGTTCTGCTAAATTCTATTGTATTGTGACAAGGAATGTGCGCTCCATTTTCTATTATACAAACTATCAAACAACATTCTGAATGTATTGTAGATTGAACTGTTTTAATTATAATTCAGTTAATTTAGTCTCACATGGTATATAGACAGTATGACTGTGGACATATATATATATTTTTTTACCTTTATTTAACCAGGTAGGCAAGTTGAGAACAAATTCTCATTTACAATTGCGACCTGGCCAAGATAAAGCAAAGCAGTTTGACACATACAACAACACAGAGTTACACATGGAGTAAAACAAACATACTGTCAATAATACAGTAGAAAAATAAGTCTATATACAATGTGAGCAAATGAGGTGAGATAAGGGAGGTAAAGGCAAAAAAAAGGCCATGGTGGCGAAGTAAATACAATATAGCAAGTAAAACACTGGAATGGTTAATTTGCAGTGGAAGAATGTGCAAAGTAGAGATAGAAATAATGGGGTGCAAAGGAGCAAAATAAATACAGTATGGAAAGAGGTAGTTGTTTGGGCTAAATTATGGGCTATGTACAGGTGCAGTAATCTGTGAGCTGCTCTGACAGCTGGTGCTTAAAGCTAGTGAGGGAGATAAGTGTTTCCAGTTTCAGAGATTTTTGTAGTTTGTTCCAGTCATTGGCAGCAGAGAACTGGAAGGAGAGGCCAAAGGAAGAATTGGTTTTGGGGGTGAACAGAGAGATATACCTGCTGGAGCGCGTGCTACAGGTGGGTGCTGCTATGGTGACCAGCGAGCTGAGATAAAGGGGGCCTTTACCTAGCAGGGTCTTGTAGATGACCTGGAGCAAGTGGGTTTGGCGACGAGTATGAAGCGAGGGCCAGCCAACGAGAGCATACAGGTCGCAGTGGTGGGTAGTATATGGGGCTTTGGTGACAAAACTGTGATAGACTGCATCCAATTTATTGAGTAGGGTATTGGAGGCTATTTTGTAAATGACATCGCCGAAGTCGAGGATTGGTAGGATGGTCAGTTTTACAAGGGTATGTTTGGCAGCATGAGTGAAGGATGCTTTGTTGCGAAATAGGAAGCCAATTCTAGATTGAACTTTGGATTGGAGATGTTTGATGTGAGTCTGGAAGGAGAGTTTACAGTCTAACCAGACACCTAGGTATTTGTAGTTATCCACATATTCTAAGTCAGAGCCGTCCAGAGTAGTGATGTTGGACAGGCGGGCAGGTGCAGGCAGCGATCGGTTGAAGAGCATGCATTTAGTTTTACTTGCATTTAAGAGCAATTGGAGACCACGGAAAGAGAGTTGTATGGCATTGAAGCTCGCCTGGAGAGTTGTTAACACAGTGTCCAAAGAAGGGCCAGAAGTATACAGAATGGTGTCGTCTGCGTAGAGGTGGATCAGAGACTCACCAGCAGCAAGAGCGACATCATTGATGTATACAGAGAAGAGAGTCGGTCCAAGAATTGAACCCTGTGGCACCCCCATAGAGACTGCCAAAGGCCTGGACAACAGACCCTCTGATTTGACACACTGAACTCTATCAGAGAAGTAGTTGGTGAACCAGGCGAGACAATCATTTGAGAAACCAAGGCTGTCGAGTCTGTCGAGTCATAAATGATTGTTAGTGAAATCACCCAATTTTTTGTGTGAAATTAGAAAATGAATGTATTGGCCTCCCGGGTGGCGCAGTGGTTAAGGGTGCTGTACTGCAGCGCCAGCTGCGCCACCAAAGACTCTGGGTTCGCCCCCAGGCTCTGTCGCAACCGGGAGGTCCGTGGGGCAATGCACAATTGGCCTAGCATCGTCCGGGTTAGGGAGGGTTTGGCCGGTAGGGAAATCCTTGTCTCATCGCGCACCTGTTACTTTGAAGAATCTAATATATAATTTGATTTGTTTAACACTTTTTGCTTATTACATGATTCCATATGTGTTATTTCATAGTTTTGATGTCTAAACTATTATTCTAGAATGTAGAAAATAGTGAAAAATAAAGAAAAACTCTTAAATGAGTAGGTGTGTCCAAACTTTTGGCTGGTACTGTATGCATTTAGTCAGAATATGACTGACATTCTGTATCAAACAACTAGTGACAACATGCATTTCTCAGAGGATTATGGTAATTTCTCAGAGGAATATGGGGATTAACAATGGGACTTGCACAGAAGAGTATGGGGATTAACAATGGGACTTTCACAGAAGAGTATGAGAGTATGGGGATTCCAATGGGACTTTCACAGAAGAGTAGGGGGAGTTTGACTTGTATGCTCTGGGACTCTTCCGGCGCCGACAGAGATGGCCGCCTCGCTTCGCGTTCCTATGAAACTATGCAGTTTTTTGTTTTTTTACGTGTTATTTCTTACATTAGTACCCCAGGTCATCTTAGGTTTCATTACATACAGTCGAGAAGAACTACTGAATATAAGATCAGCGTCAACTCACCATCAGTACGACCAAGAATATGTTTTTCGCGACGCGGATCCTGTGTTCTGCCTTACAAACAGGACAACGGAGTGGATCCTATGCAGCGACCCAAAAAAACGACTCCGAAAGAGAGGGAAACGAGGCGGTCTTCTGGTCAGACTCCGGAGACGGGCACACCGTGCACCATTCCCTAGCATTCTTCTTGCCAATGTCCAGTCTCTTGACAACAAGGTTGATGAAATCCGAGCAAGGGTAGCATTCCAGAGGGACATCAGAGACTGTAACGTCCTTTGCTTCACTGAAACATGGCTCACTGGAGAGACTCTATCCGCGCTGACAGAAACAAACATCTTTCTGGTAAGAAGAGGGGCGGGGGCGTATGCCTCATGGCCAACGTGACGTGATGAAAGAAACATACAGGAACTCAAATCCTTCTGTTCACCTGATTTAGAATTCCTCACAATCAAATGTAGACCGCATTATCTACCAAAAGAATTCTCTTCGATTATAATCACAGCCGTATATATCCCCCCCCAAGCAGACACATCGATGGCTCTGAACGAACTTTATTTAACTCTCTGCAAACTGGAAACGATTTATCCGGAGGCTGCATTCATTGTAGCTGGGGATTTTAACAAGGCTAATCTGAAAACAAGACTCCCTAAATTTTATCAGCATATCGATTGCGCAACCAGGGGTGGAAAGACCTTGGATCATTGTTACTCTAACTTCCGCGACGCATATAAGGCCCTGCCCCGCCCCCCTTTCGGAAAAGCTGACCACGACTCCATTTTGTTGATCCCTGCCTACAGACAGAAACTAAAACAAGAGGCTCCCACGCTGAGGTCTGTCCAACGCTGGTCCGACCAAGCTGACTCCACACTCCAAGACTGCTTCCATCACGTGGACTGGGAGATGTTTCGTATTGCGTCAGATAACAACATTGACGAATACGCTGATTCGGTGTGCGAGTTCATTAGAACGTGCGTTGAAGATGTCGTTCCCATAGCAACGATTAAAACATTCCCTAACCAGAAACCGTGGATTGATGGCAGCATTCGTGTGAAACTGAAAGCGCGAACCACTGCTTTTAATCAGGGCAAGGTGTCTGGTAACATGACCGAATACAAACAGTGCAGCTATTCCCCCCGCAAGGCTATCAAACAAGCTAAGCGCCAGTACAGAGACAAAGTAGAATCTCAATTCAACGGCTCAGACACAAGAGGCATGTGGCAGGGTCTACAGTCAATCACGGACTACAGGAAGAAATCCAGCCCAGTCACGGACCAGGATGTCTTGCTCCCAGGCAGACTAAATAACTTTTTTGCCCGCTTTGAGGACAATACAGTGCCACTGACACGGCCTGCAACGAAAACATGCGGTCTCTCCTTCACTGCAGCCGAGGTGAGTAAGACATTTAAACGTGTTAACCCTCGCAAGGCTGCAGGCCCAGACGGCATCCCCAGCCGCGCCCTCAGAGCATGCGCAGACCAGCTGGCCGGTGTGTTTACGGACATATTCAATCAATCCCTATACCAGTCTGCTGTTCCCACATGCTTCAAGAGGGCCACCATTGTTCCTGTTCCCAAGAAAGCTAAGGTAACTGAGCTAAACGACTACCGCCCCGTAGCACTCACGCCCGTCATCATGAAGTGCTTTGAGAGACTAGTCAAGGACCATATCACCTCCACCATACCTGACACCCTAGACCCACTCCAATTTGCTTACCGCCCAAATAGGTCCACAGACGATGCAATCTCAACCACACTGCACACTGCCCTAACCCATCTGGACAAGAGGAATACCTATGTGAGAATGCTGTTCATCGACTACAGCTCGGCATTCAACACCATAGTACCCTCCAAGCTCGTCATCAAGCTCGAGACCCTGGGTCTCGACCCCGCCCTGTGCAACTGGGTACTGGACTTCCTGACGGGCCGCCCTCAGGTGGTGAGGGTAGGCAACAACATCTCCTCCCCGCTGATCCTCAACACTGGGGCCCCACAAGGGTGCGTTCTGAGCCCTCTCCTGTACTCCCTGTTCACCCACGACTGCGTGGCCACGCACGCCTCCAACTCAATCATCAAGTTTGCGGACGACACAACCCTCGTAGGCTTGATTACCAACAACGACGAGACGGCCTACAGGGAGGAGGTGAGGGCCCTCGGAGTGTGGTGTCAGGAAAATAACCTCACACTCAACGTCAACAAAACTAAGGAGATGATTGTGGACTTCAGGAAACAGCAGAGGGAACACCCCCCTATCCACATCGATGGAAAAGTAGTGGAGAGGGTAGCAAGTTTTAAGTTCCTCGGCATACACATCACAGACAAACTGAATTGGTCCACTCACACAGACAGCATCGTGAAGAAGGCGCAGCAGCGCCTCTTCAACCTCAGGAGGCTGAAGAAATTTGGCTTGTCACCAAAAGCACTCACAAACTTCTACAGATGCACAATCGAGAGCATCCTGGCGGGCTGTATCACCGCCTGGTATGGCAACTGCACCGCCCTCAACCGTAAGGCTCTCCAGAGGGTAGTGAGGTCTGCACAACGCATCACCGGGGGCAAACTACCTGCCCTCCAGGACACCTACACCACCCGATGTCACAGGAAGGCCATAAAGATCATCAAGGACATCAACCACCCGAGCCACTGCCTGTTCACCCCGCTATCATCCAGAAGGCGAGGTCAGTACAGGTGCATCAAAGCTGGGACCGAGAGACTGAAAAACAGCTTCTATCTCAAGGCCATCAGACTGTTAAACAGCCACCACTAACACTGAGTGGCTGCTGCCAACACACTGACACTGACTCAACTCCAGCCACTTTAATAATGGGAATTGATGGGAAATGATGTAAATATATCACTAGCCACTTTAAACAATGCTACCTTATATAATGTTACTTACCCTACATTATTCATCTCATATGCATACGTATATACTGTACTCTATATCATCGACTGTATCCTTATGTAATACATGTATCACTAGCCACTTTAACTCTTACTTCTACCCCCTCCTTTTTCGAACATTCTGTTAAAAATCGCGCAACTTTTCAGCGTCCTGCTACTCATGCCAGGAATATAGTATATGCATATGATTAGTATGTGTGGATAGAAAACACTCTGAAGTTTCTAAAACTGGTCAAATCACGGCTGTGACTATAACAGATCGTGTGTTTCATTGAAAAACGCAAGAAAAACTGCTCTCTGAAAGCTAAAAAAAAAAGTCACTTCCATGGGTTGTTAAAAGGGGACAAAATTTAATATCGACCTGCATGCAATTCATACAAATTCCACACGATGTCGCCATTGTCGTCATTTTCAATTGAATTTTTTGTTGGAAAATCCAACTATCTGGCTTCCGTTTCTTCCAGTCTCCACCAGGATGCTGTAAATGTGGACATTGGCAGCCATTGATTTGCAGACGAGGAGCTATTGAATATACATCGCCCTGTAATCATTTTGATAGATTATAAACGTTTACTAATACCTAAAGTTGGATTACAAAAGGATTTCGAAGTGTTTTGTGAAAGTTTATCGTCGACTTTTTTAATTTTAAAAAATGACGCAGCGTTTAAAAACGATGTTTTTTTCTGAATGACACAGCTTCCATAGAAAGCTATTTTGGGTATATATGGACCGATTTAAACGAAAAAAAGACCCAATAGTGATGTTTATGGGGCATATAGGAGTGCCAAGAAAGAAGCTCGTCAAAGGTAATGAATGTTTTATATTTTATTTCTGCGTTTTGTGCTGCGTCGGATAAGCAGAGTCTTTGTTTACGTCGCATTCAGGCATTTTGAGGTGGTGCATGCTATCAGATAATAGCTTCTCATGCTTTCGCCGAAAAGCATTTTAAAAATCTGACTTGTTGGCTAGGTTCACAACGAGTGTAGCTTTAATTCAATACCCTGCTTGTGAATTTTGATCAAGGTTTGAGTTTTAACGAGTACATTTAGCATTTAGCGTAGCGCATTTGCATTTCCAGGTGCCTACTTGAGACATATGCGTCTCAAGTAGAATCAAGAAGTTAAACTATGCCACTTTGTTTACATACTCATCTCATTTGTACATACTGTACTCGATACCATCTACTGTATCTTGCCTATGCTGCTCTGTACCATCACTCATTCATATATCCTTATGTACATATTCTTTATCCCCTTACACTGTGTACAAGACAGTAGTTTTGGAATTGTTAGTTAGATTACTTGTTATTACTGCATTGTCGGAACTAGAAGCACAAGCATTTCGCTACACTCGCATTAACATCTGCTAACCATGTGTATGTGACAAATAAAATTTTATTTGATTTGATTTGAATTCAATTAAAGGTATTTCTCAGAACAAGGGCATCCATCCATACGGGTGGTGTCTATGGTCCTATACAGCATTACCTGTGTCCTCGGTATCCCAGGCAACAACTTTGTCATTTGGATAGCTAGAGTCAAGATGAAGAGAACAGTCAACACCATCTGGTTTGTTATCCTGGATGTGGCTGACCTACTCTGCTGTGTCTCCATCCCTCCATCCCTTTCTCTATTACTGAAATCATACTGAACCACCACTGGAGAGGCTATGTGCAAGGTGTCTTCACTCTGGTCCTTATCAGTTTGGATCACTTTGCCCTGGTCATCCTGCCTTTCTGGGCCCAGAACCACCGGAGCCTCACCCTGGCCTGGCTGCTGTGTGGTCTGGCCTGGGTCCTGGCCCTGCTCCTCAGCCTCCCTCTACGATCTACAGAGGAATAGTACTCCTTGATTATAGGAACACGTCACTGTGCACCCATCACCACCTACTAGACAAAACTGAGGGCAACCATCCGGCCATCACAGCTATCAAAGCCACCCACGTCACCAGGCTTCCTCATCCCCTTGTTGGTCATCACTGTCTGCTACCTGCTCAAATCCCAGAGGGCCATCTGGATCATATTGGGTGTTGTGGCTGTGTTCTTTATGTGCTGTCTGCCATATCACATCATAGGGCTGGTGATGCAGTATGGAGGGGAGGCCTCGGAAGTCATGGCCCAGGCCCTGGACCCTCTGGCCATCTCCTCTGGCTTACAGCAACCCTCTTTCCGTATGTCTTTATGGGTCAGGACTTAAGGAAGAGGGTCAGGGTATCTCTTAGGAAAATATTTGAAAATGTATTCAGCGAGGATGTGACCACATGTTCCCTCCCCTGTGTACTCTAAAGGACAGCCGCAGCGGTCTGAGTTCACAAACTCATCTGAGGCTCAGGTCCGAGTCGGAAAGAAGAGAATAAATAACTCCTGTCTCAAAGATACTCAATATGTAGATGAAGAAACACATGTGTTGGTGTTTTCTGACTTGTTGAGGCACTGAATGTGCATGATTAATGAATGAACAGTAGTTAAGAAATTAGACATTGAGCCAAACAAACGAGGTTGGACGTTCAGTCCATGCCCGATTGGAATGTTGCCTGCATTGCTTTGAGTTTTAAGCTGTCATGTCCTAAAACTCGTATCTCTGTTGCACTTACAGTGCCTTCAGAAAGTATTCACACATCTTGATTTCTTCCACATGTTGTTGTGTTACAGCCTGAATTCAAAATGAATTAACTTGATGTTGTTTGTCACTGGCCTACACACAATAACACTTAATGGCAAAGTGGAATTATGTTTTTTGCAACTTTTACAAATGAAAGAACAAAAACAAGAACAGAAATGTCTTGTCAATAAGTATTCAACCCCTATGTTTTGGAAAGCCTAAATAAGTTCAGGAGTAAAAATGTGCTTAGAAGTCACATAGTAAGTTGCATGGACTCACTGTGTGTGCAATAATAGTGTTTAACATGATTTTTGAATGACTACCTCATCTCTGTACTCCACATATACAATTATCTGTAAGGTCCCTCAGTCGAGCAGTGAATTTCAAACACAGATTCAACCACAAAGACCAGGGAGTTTTTCCAATGCCTCGCAAAGAAGGGCACCTATTGGTAGAAAATCAGATATTGCATATCCCTTGGAGCATGGTGAAGTTATTAATTACACTTCGAATGGTGTATCAATACATCCAGTCACTACAAAGTTACAGGCGTCCTTCCTAACTCAGTTACCGGAGAGGAAGGAAATCGCTCAGTCGCCAATGGCGACTTTAAAAGTTTAATGGCTGTGATAGGAGAAAACTGAGGAAGGATCAACAACATTGTTGCTACTCCACAATACTAACCTGCATGACAGTGGGAAAAAAGGAAGCCTTTACAGAATAAACATATTGCAAAACATGAATTCTGAGAAGAATAACGGGCACAATCCAGGTGTGGAAAAATCTTGGAGACTTACCCAGAAAGACTCACAGCTGTAATCGCTGCCAAAGGTGCTTCTACAAAGTTTTGACTGAGGGGTGTGAATACTTATGTAAAGGAGATACTTCTGTATTTCATTATCAATAAATGAGCTAAAATGTATAAAACATGCATTCACTTTGTCAATATGGGGTAATTGTGTGTTGATGGGTGAGAGAGAGAGAGAGAGAGAGAAATTAATTTAATCAATTTTGAATTCTGGCTGTAACACAACAGAACGTAGAATAAGTCAAGGGGTATTAATGCTTTAACTAGGCACTGTAGATGACCAGTAGGGTCATGGTGATGCTGAGGGATGTAGGGTCATGGTGATGCTGAGGGATGTAGGATCATGGTGATGCTGTAGGATGTAGGAACATGGTGATGCTGTCGGACGTAGGATCATGGTGATGCTGTAGGATGTAGGATCATGGTGATGCTATCGGACGCAGGATCATGGTGATGCTGTAGGATGTATGATCATGGTGATGCTGTAGGATGTAGGATCATGGTGATGCTATCGGACGTAGGATCATGGTGATGCTGTAGGATGTAGGTTCATGGTGATGCTGTAGGATGTAGGATCATGGTGATGCTATCGGACGCAGGATCATGGTGATGCTGTAGGATGTATGATCATGGTGATGCTGTAGGATGTAGGATCATGGTGATGCTATCGGACGCAGGATCATGGTGATGCTGTAGGATGTATGATCATGGTGATGCTGTAGGATGTAGGATCATGGTGATGCTATCGGACGTAGGATCATGGTGATGCTGTAGGATGTAGGTTCATGGTGATGCTGTAGGATGTAGGATGTGTCAATTCAAAGCACAATGCTAATGTTTTGTTAAACTGATGACTGAAAGACCAACTTCTCCCCTCAGATAAAGGAACTACGCCTGCAGTGTAACCTGGCCGGAACACATCTCTCAGAAACCTCTGAAACTGTCCACATGCATTTTTTTTTTACTCAAATGAGTTCTGAGTTCTTTACATTTCACATGCCTCAGAAGAGATGCTTTCCCCTCTCTTTTAATGTTGCAGATAAATTATGTTAAACATTATGAAATTCTATCTATATTTAAGCCCGGAAATTGGGACATTAACACATTTCTATGGTTTCTCTGAACTTTCCATACTTTTCTTTCTTGAAAAAGAAAACATACCATATTCTGTCAATCTTCATCATGTTTCCTCCCGATCACGTTGTATATTCCTCCGACACAAAAATCAAATAATTACCCCACCTGTCACCACGACTGTCACTCTGATGTACAGTCAAGTCTTCACATACTCCCCTGCACTTATTTAACTCCACAACAGATGGTCGCCTCAAAACTACGACATGAGTGTTAATGACAAAGTCTGTACAGCATGGCTCTGCAACTAATCATTCGACGACATACCATCCATTTGACTTTCTGCCATACCGTCTCCCTCGCAAGAAGTAAACTTCACTTCAGTTACAGTATTTCCCCTCAATCTATAGTCGTAATGTCATCATCTGAAATGGAGAAGCTAGTCCTAGTTAACCCTACATCATTAGTCTGAGTACCAGTCTTTTTTTAGCTAATAATCCACTCCTTGTCACTCCCGTCATTTGCCAAAGATTGTCTTTGGCAAATGACAGGAGTTGCAATGAGTGGAATGTAGTATCTGAACAAGAGATGGCAGCCAGGCTAATCTACGTGTCATGACCTCAGTCAGATGGCTTAGAATGATGTAGATTCTAGAATGTAGATTCGAGTAGTCATTGACTGGGTATCTTGAAGGCCTGTTGGGACATCTTGGCCCTCCTGGTGTGTTTCTCTTCGAAAAGCTCCAGCTGCTGGTTCCGAAGCTTCAGCCTCCTGAGCCACTCTTCCCGCAGCCTGTTGGAAGGGTCATTAACATGACCATTTTTAATTCATGGAGAATCAATCTGATAAAATAATTGACAGTGTGATACATGGGTGACTTGCAATGATAGCATAAACATGTCTGTAGAATACAACACCGAAACCTATCATGGCTCTATGAAGTGCATATACTTATCACCATGGCTAATATTTACACCTCTCTTTTGGAGTAAAATGTGTTTTTCCTCTGCCTTTTTAATGATGTGCGGCAAGTGGTCCTTTAACACGAAGATGACTTCAATAACTAATGCATTGATTTGCTAATTAACACCGTGTCACCTCCACTGCCCTCCCTGTCACTCACATAAACAAGATGCTACTCTGACACATGATCCTATTCAAACCTACAACGTGTCCATCAACATCAACCAGCCTCCCGGCTGCCCACATGACACGGACTCCACATTTCACAAGCACCCGTCAAAAACAATGCTGATCATATCTCTAGTGATCTGACAGGGGGTTCAAATACTATTTGAAATCATCTCAAGTACTTCATGGACCACCTATAGAGCCATTTTCTGTTTACCGTCAAATGTCATGCTCATCCCAACATCTAAAAGCTCTGTAGCAGGACACTAATGTTGGGACCTTGACAATGGACCCTCACAGGGAGTGAGTGATGATCAAGAGAACAAACCAGATTGTTGGCTATAACTATGTTCAACAAGTACAATAACATTCTGGCTTTATTTAACTCTGTTTGAGATATTGTACCTCGCCTCTCTGCCTTGCTAGCGGCGATCTGCGATGTTGTAGACGATAACCATCTGATTGCGTGTTTGTTATCGCACAAGCTGCATTTGAAGTTGCATGTGATCCTATCCACTGCTAGGTAAATAAAGAGGTTTCTGATGATAAACTGTGCGTGCAACTTCTCATGGCGTGGCTGGGAAATTGGTCTATAGAACGGTCCCAAAACAACAAACTTGGCACACCTGACTCTCCAGGCAGGCTATAGCAAATGCTCAAAGCATTTGAGAGATTTCAAATAGTAGATGAACCCAGGTCTGAACACAATTCACCAGTGACTCAGCATTAGGCCTAATGCTGGTAGTGGAGTAATGAGACAGTATTTCTTAACCTCTCTACCTTTCTTTCACTCATCCCTCTCTCCCTCCCTCCATCCACCCCTCCCTGGCAGCAATTACCTTTGCAGTCAGTTATTTCATCGTGTAACGAAGGGGATTTGTGGATCACACAGATACACATATTAATACAGGGAGGATCAGCCTCAAGGCCCATTGTGTCGTTCTGTGTGTGAACAATCTATACATTCATTACAGGCGGTGGAGGGTTCGGGCTGCTTTAGAGGGCCCCTCCCATCTGTTCCAAAGGAAACACATTCTGCTCACATCGATTAGTCACAGGACCAAAGAGGAAGGATTAGGGTGCATTTGTAACAATACGATCTTAATCCCTACTGACCTGACTGCAGCGGCAGAGCACAGCATACTGCCCGACGGCCTGTCTCTCTGCCTGCCTGCCTACCTGGCTGCCTGCACATCTTCCTGCTTGTCTCCCTGCCTGTTTGCCTGCCAGTCTGTAGCTAGGCTCTGTAGTCTACCCGCCTCAGCCTGCAATCGATTAGAACTCATTTGCATGTCAGTTATGCTTCAAGGGCGCAAGGCGTGTTGTCTTGGTTACTGTCGGTTAAGTTCTGAGCAGCATCTCAAGAACAGATGCTCATTGTGAGGAGATTGGTTCCGATATTAGACTAGTTACTGTCCTGTGCAGAATTGAGTTATAGGCGACCAAACCAACAGGCTGTGTTGCAGTAAAGAAACACTGTGGAAAAGACAGAAACATTTTATTTTTCCTCTGGAGATGAATGCTGAACATTTGGGGGGGGGGGGGGGGGACCAAAGCCAATTACTCAATGAGCCCTAGTGTAAGTAGCTTATGGTTGTGCATGGAGACAGAATTCCAATGGTAATTACTGTCTATAAAGTAGACTTTATTAAGACAGGAAAATGCATTTTCCTTTTCCTGAGGTTTGGAAATCTACTTTCCCACTGCACTATTCTTCATAACAGTGATGGTCTATAGTTGATAAGGCAATGTGGCTATTGACAGAGATACTTACTTTGATAAAGCACTGCTCTTCATTCTGGATTCCTCACTCCCCATTATATCGCTGTGACTTTCGATTTTCTCCTCCCAGTATTTCTTTAGCTTGTGTTTATCATGGATCCGAGCCAAGCTCATTTTCTGAAAGAAAGTAAGGAGGGAAGATGTCATTTCAATTCAGGAGAACATTTTAGGCTCATAGCCCATATTATACTAACTCAGGCAAATTTTTATTGTTACAATTTTAATATCAGAATTGATATCTGTTTTAGTACAGCGAGTGTGTTCAAAATATTACCACTGTGCACAACCTGGTCTCTATTGATTGTATTACTCTTTAAAGGTGCCCCTGCTCCCACACGGTGAGTGTAAGAACATGCTCACCAAATAATTCATGAGGTACAAACAAACACAAACATCGCTGGGAATTGAGAAACACATGACACAGAAACACTTCACAGCTCATAAACACAGAAAAACAGGAGAGACTTACTGCCAAGATTGGATCAGTGTCCTCTCCCTGTGTCTGTCTGATGATGAGGGTCTGCAGTGCTGCTATCAGTCTGAAACAGTAGTCGTCCAGAGGTGTATAGTCTGTCCAAAAATGCACCTCAGTGGCAGGATGCATGTTGGACACTCAATCACTCATACACACGCCATCTCTCTCTCTCTCTCTCTCTCTCTCTCTCTCTCTCTCTCTCTCTCTCTCTCTCTCTCTCTCTCTCTCCCATTCCCATTCCCATGGCTGTCTGTGTATTTCTGAAACAATGACACTGGTCAGCCCCCCTGTTCCATTCCGTTCCACTCTGCCAGGGTCGGGACACATTGCTAACAGAGGCAAAAGGGAATTCCACAATTCCCACTCAGACAGTGGGTGTTATGCTTCACACACTCACGGTATGGTCCATCCGATGACACTGGGCTTAATACAAACCCAGCCCAGCGCCATAGGGCAAGCAGGTGCTTAACCAGGGCTTAGCCAGCCTCCACACCCCCAATGGCCTGAAAAGACGAAGGACAGGGGGACAGCTAATACCCAGGACTGCTGGGGCATGATTAGACATTTTAACTGAAAAAATATTAAATGCACACATCCAGAAACACCTGATTAATATGGCTGTGGGCAATATTGAGTAGCTTGGATGAATAAGGTGCCCAGAGTAAACTGCCTGCTACCCAGTTGCTAATATATGCATATGATTAGTATATTTGGATAGAAAACACACTGAAGTTTCTAAAACTGTTTGAATGATGTCTGTCTCCTCATATGGCAGGCAAAAACCTGAGAAAAAATCCAACCAGGAAGTGGGAAATCTGAGGTTGGTCGTTTTTCAACTCATTCCCTATTGAAGATACAGTAGGATATTGGTCATGTTGCATTTCTTACGGCTTTCAGTAGATGTCAACAGTCTCTAGAATCTTGTTTGAGGCTTCTACTGTGAAGTGGGGGCAAATGAGAGGGGAATGAGTCAGATGCTCGTTCACGTGAGCGACCTCGCGTTCCATTGCTTTTCTACAGACGAAGGAATTCTCCGGCTGGAGATTATTAAAGATTTATGTTAAAAACATCCTAAAGATTGATTCTATACATCGTTTGACATGTTTCTACGGACTGTAAAACATGTTTTTACATTTCGCCTGCAACTAGTGAATGTGCTTCGTGAGTTTTGATTTGTTTACCAAACGCGCTAACTAAAGAAGCTATTTGGACATAAATGATGGACATTATCGAACAAAAAAACATTTATTGTGGAACTGGGATTCCTGGGAGTGCATTCTGATGAAGATCATCAAAGGTAAGTGAATATTTATAATGCTATTTCTGACTTCTGTTGACTGCACAATATGGCGGATATCTGTTTGGGTTGTTTCGACTCTGAGCTCCGTACTCAGATTATTGCATGGTTTGCTTTTTCCGTAAAGATTTTTTGAAACCTGACACAGTATTTGCATTAAGGAGAAGTGTATCTAAAGTTCCATGTATAACACTTGTATGTTCATCAACATTTATAATGAGTATTTCTGTAAATTGATGTGGCTCTCTGCAAAATGTTTTGGAACTACTGAACATAACTTGCCAATGTAAACTCAGATTTTTAAAAATATAAATAGGAACTTTATCGAACAAAACATACATGTATTGTGTAACATGAAGTCCTATGAGTGTCATCTGATGAAGATCATCAAAAGTTAGTGATTAATTCTATCTCTATTTCTGATTTGTGTGACTCCTCTCTTTGGCTGGAAAAATGGCTGTATTTTTCTGTGACTTGGCTCTGACCTAACATAATCATTTGTGGTGCTTTCGCTGTAAAACCTATTTGAAATCTGACACTGTGGTGGGATTAACAAGAAGTGTATCTTTAAAATGATGGGAAATACTTGTATGTCTGAGGAATTTTAATTATGAGATTTCTATTGTTTTGAATTTGGCGCCCTGCACTTTCACTGGCTGTTGTCATATTGATCCCGTTAGCGGGATCTCAGCCATAAGAAGTGTTAACTGGCTCTCTCACCACCACCATAAATGTTATAGTACAGGCTACCCATTCACAGGGATGAGGCTGTCGTGGAGGCCACACAAAGTTTGGTTGTAAAATGTGTAGGCCTGCACTATTGAAATGTCAGTTTGGTTACTGTGCCTGCTCGAAGGGAAAGAAATTGAAAAAGCATGCCTGTCTGCAGTTTTTATGGTGTCCAACACTTCCAATGTAGATGTAATTTAAACTGTCAATCACTACTTTCTCTGTGACACTGCAATGCCTGACTGAATATGAAGTGACAGAATAAGTCACGAACACAATATTAATGAAGATGACCTTGCATTTCTGCAAAGTCAAGATTTGGCATTTTGTTACCCGTTAATTTAGATAGAAAGTGTCTTCCACAGATTGAGAGCTGCATTACTGTTGTTGGGTGAATTTGTCAGTTGTTATGGTTCTTTGAGAAAGGATTGAGGGAAATACAGCATATGCATGTTGTTGATGTCTCAGCTTCTGTTTTAATCAAAGATAACCAGCCCAGTATTCCCTCATAATATCTAATTCAGATTATGTGTAAATCGTAAACAGAGTTGTAAATGTAACCAGGGCTTATAGAATCGGCGGGACACTGTTTGTAACGGCATTCATCCTCCTCTTCTGAGCAGGAGAAGCGAGAAGGATCGGAGGACCAATGCGCAGCGTGGTAAGTGTCCATAACGTTTTATTTTGAGATATAAACTGAACACTATGAAAATACAAAACAATAAACGTGAACATGAATGAAACCGAAACAGTACCGTGTGGCAACAAACACTGACACGGAAAACAAACACCCACAACTCAAAAGTGAAACCCAGGCTACCTAAGTATGATTCTCAATCAGAGACAACTAACGACACCTGCCTCTGATTGAGAACCATACTAGGCTGAACTCAAAACCCCAACGTAGAAAAACACACATAGACTGCCCACCCCAACTCACGCCCTGACCATACTAAATAAAGACAAAACAAAGGAAATAAGGGTCAGAATGTGACACTGTTTATCTTTCCAAAGGACAGATTAACACGGTCAGCACTTGACTGAGTCCACCTGGAGTTCCCGAAGGGCGGAGGTTTTCACTTTTGGAACTATGCCATTGGTTCCATAGAGCCAAACAAGCTCAATCAAGCACCCTTTAAAGATAACAGTGCCCGTGGCACTGCTTGAGTGGGAACAGGTGAAGAAAACATTTAGAATGTGCTCTTTTGGAGGGTTTCGTAATATGAAAATGTACTGTAAGCACTGCTTAAACATGGAATCCGCAGTATGGGGAAACAGCGGCACTGGCCGCCCCCACCACAGTTTTTGTTGCATAGCTGAGGAGCTTCGTGCAGCAAGGTAAAAAAAACATCTGTGGTACATATTGTGCTCTTCTATCGCCTGTGCAATGATGTTCGAGAGGAAAAAACAGTGTTCGTTGTTTGCAGTGACTTGTTTGTTGCTGTAATATCGCAAACGTGGCACTTTCACCGTGAAGGATTCCAGCTTTAAGTGTTTGAAATAATTATTGAACCCACCCGACCCAGGTCAGAGAGCAAATCCCCATCTTAAGCACTCAGCCGCAAACCCTTCAATCCAAGTCTATAACCACACAACTAAACTCTTTCCCAGGCTCGATTGCTACTACATAGAGCGAGCCGACTGGTGGCCAAGATTACCATACGGCCATCATCACAGGAGGTTGGTCACACCTTAATTGGGGAGGACGGACTCGCGGTAATGGCTGGAGCGGAATTAGTGGAATGGTATCAAACACATGGTTTCTAAGGTTTCCTTGAGTTTAATGCCATTCCAGACATTATTACAAGCCGTTCTCCCCTCAGCATCCTCCACTGACCACCATGTAACAGCAACACAGGGTGTTAAGGATCTGGGTGTGCCACCACCACAGGGCTCCTCTCTTTTCTCATGTTACGGTGTTTGGGTTAACAATGAGCGTTATCTGAGCCAGGCGGCCAGGACAGGGAAGTCAGCCATAAGGCATGACAAAACTGTGGTCTGACGTGCCTGTGTTTTGGCTGGGCAGCTGCCCGTCTGGATTTGGCCAAAAATCGATGGGGTGTGAGACACTGCGATGTGCGTGAGAGAGGCTGTCTGGTGTGTGTGTGTGTGTGTGCGATTAGTTGTTATCTTTGTGTGTGTGAGGTCAAATAAGTGATTTACACCTGGTTTTTATATTCTTATTATCATTACTAATCAATGCTAAGGTCTACGGGAAAGGGTGAAGAGTGGAGAGGTAGAATGAGGGATGTGTTGGGGAGGAGAAGGGTGCAGAGTGGAGAGGTAGAATGAGGGATGCGTTGTGGAGGAGAAGGGTGCAGAGTGGGGAGGTAGAATGAGGGATGCGTTGGGGAGGAGAAGGGTGCAGAGTGGAGAGGTAGAACGAGGGATGCGTTGGGGAGGAGAAGGGTGCAGAGTGGAGAGGTAGAATGAGGGATGCGTTGTGGAGGAGAAGGGTGCAGAGTGGAGAGGTAGAATGAGGGATGCGTTGTGGAGGAGAAGGGTGCAGAGTGGAGAAGTAGAATGAGGGATGCGTTGTGGAGGAGAAGGGTGCAGAGTGGAGAGGTAGAATGAGGGATGCGTTGGGGAGGAGAAGGGTGCAGAGTGGAGAGGTAGAATGAGGGATGCGTTGTGGAGGAGAAGGGTGCAGAGTGGAGAGGTAGAATGAGGGATGCGTTGTGGAGGAGAAGGGTGCAGAGTGGAGAGGTAGAATGAGGGATGCGTTGTGGAGGAGAAGGGTGCAGAGTGGAGAGGTAGAATGAGGGATGCGTTGGGGAGGAGAAGGGTGCAGAGTGTAAATAAAGCTGAGCTTTACATCACATTTAAAAATGTTTCAGGCACTGTGAAGATAACCTACAGTAAAGGACTGTTTCAGTGTGATGAATGTTTCATAATGATGACTCAGACTGTAAGTGATTTTGTGATTGGACCCAGAGCCCTATAAGCTTGAACAACCATCTGGTATTCTCACAAGCTTGCAATCAGTTTAGTATTTACGAGGCTAAGAGCCCTGAGCTCAAGACAACAAACCAACAACTACAAGCAATATGGGCATAACCTCGAACATGCGCGCACAAACACGTGCGCGCGCGCGCATGCATGTACAGTACCAGTTTGGACACACCAACTCATTCAATGGTTTTTCTTTATTTTCTGCAATTTATTTTAATGTTCATATACACTACCGTTCAAAAGTTTGGGGTCACTTAGAAATGTCCTTGTTTTTGAAAAGAAAAGCAAATTTTTTTGGCCATTAAAATAACCTCAAATTGATCAGAAATACACTGTTAATGCTGGAAACAGCAGATTATTTTATGAAAATCTACATAGGGGTACAGAGTCCCATTATCAGCAACCATCACTCCTGTGTTCCAATGGCACGTTGTGTTAGCTAATCCAAGTTTATAATTTTAAAAGGCTAGTTGATCATTAGAAAAACCTTTTGCTATTATGTTAGCACAGCTGAAAACTGTTGTGCTAATTAAAGAAGTAATAAAACTGGCTTTCTTAAGACCAGTTGAGTATCTGGAGCATCAGCATTTGTGGGTTCGATTACAGGCTCAAAATGGCCAGAAACAAATAAGTTTCTTCTGAAACTCGTCAGCCTATTCTTGTTTTGAGAAATGAAGGCTATTCGATGCATGAAATTGCCAAGAAACTGAAGATCTCGTACAAAGCTGTGTACTACTCCCTTCACAGAACAGCGCAAACTGGCTCTAGAATAGAAAGAGGAGTGGGAGGCCCCGGTGCACAACTGAGCAAGAGGACAAGTACATTAGAGTGTCTAGTTTGAGAAACAGACGCCTCACAAGTCCTCAACTGGCTGCTTCATTAAATAATACCTGCAAAACACCAGTCTCAAAGTCAACAGTGAAGAGGCGACTCCGGTATACTGGCCTTCTAGGCAGAGTTCCACTGTCCAATGTCTGTGTTCTTTTGCCCATCTTAATATAAAATGTTTTTTGGCCAGTCTGAGATATGGCTTTTCCGTTGCAACTCTGCCTAGAAGGCCAGCAACCCGGAGTCGCCTCTTCACTGTTGACGTTGAGACTGTTTTTTTACGGGTACTATTTAATGAAGATGCACATCTCTAGTTTGGCTACAGCAGGTTCTACCATTTCACATTAGCCTGTAATCACTAGTTACACTATATATACAAAAGTATGTGGACACCCATTCAAATGAGTGGAATCACCTATTTTAGGCACACCCGTTGCTCACAGGTGTATAAAATCGAGCACACAGCCATGCAATCTCCATAGACAAACATTGGCAGTAGAATAGCCTTACTGAAGAGCTCAGGGACTTTCAACGTGGCGCCGTCATAGGATGCCACCTTTCCAACAAGTCAGTTCATCAAATTTCTGCCCTGTTAGAGCTTCCCCGGTCAACTGTATGCGCTGTAATTGTGAAGTGGAATAGTCTAGGAGCAACACTGGCTCAGCCACGAAGTTGTAGGCCACACAAGCTCACAGAACGGGGCCGCCGAGTGCTGAAGTGTGTAGAGCGTAAAAATTGTCTCTCCTTGGTTGCAACACTCACTATAGAGTTCCTAACTGCCTCTGGAAGCATCGGCAGCACATTCGTCAGGAGCTTTATGAAATGGATTTCCATGGCACAAGCCTAAGATCACCATGCGCAATGCCAAGAGTCGGCTGGAGTGGTGTAGAGAGCGTCACCATTGGACTCTGGTGCAGTGGAAACACGTTCTCTGGAGTGATGAATCACGCTTCCCCATCTGGCAGTCTGACGGCTTAATCTGGGTTTGGCGAATGCCAGGATAACGCTAATTGGCCTAATGCATAGTGCCAATTGTACAGTTTGGTGGAGGAGGAATACTGGTCTGGGGCTGTTTTTCATGTTTCTAGCTAGGCCTCTTAGTTCTAGTGAAGGGAAATCTTAAGGCTACAGCATACAATGCCATTCTAGACAATTCCGTGCTTCCAACTTTGTGGCAGCAGTTTGGGGAAGGCCTTTTCCAGTTTCAGCATGACAATGCCCCCGTGCACAAAGCGAGGTCCATACCGAAATGATTTGCCGAGATCGCTGTGGAAGAACTTGCACAGAGCCCTGACCTCAACACCATCGAACACCTTTGCGATGAATTGGAACGCCGACTGCGAGCCGGGCCTAATTGCCCAACATCAGTGCCCGATCTAACTAATGCTCTTGTGGCTGAATGGAGGCAAGTCCCCGCAGCAATGTTCCAACATCTAGTGGAAGCCTTCCCAGAAGAGTATGTTATAGCAACAAAGGGGGGACCAATTCCACATGAATGCCCATGATTTTGGAATGAGATGTTCGACGAGCACGTGTCCACATACTTTTGGTCATGTAGTGTATTTACTTCTAAACAAAATACTTTTTTGGGCGGATTCTTTCTGTTTGATTTACTGTTTGAACAGTCGCTGAGATTATATTTGGTTATAAATGCAAAATAGACTACTTTGATGAATAGCCTTCATAACCTATTGATCAGAACAAGGAACTAAGTGACAACACTGCCCCCCATGGCTGCGCAAGGAATAATATGGTGTGTCTCAATTTTCAGGTAGTAAAGAAATACGTAGAATGCCGGAGCGTATTTTGTGACAAAAATGACATTGAATCTTGCGTGTGTAGTAAGCTTAAAGGAGAGAGCTGTTGTGTTAAAGTGCAACCTGAGGAACCACTTCCTCAGGTTTACAGGCTGTGAGAATTTCATTGCCACCCTTTATTTTTGTCACATGCACCAAACACAGCAGGTGTAGATTTTACTGTGAAATGCTTAAATAACTAGCTAGCAAGATGACGAGGAAACAATTGAATTCACTCTCCATAATCCCATAGCCATTTTTTTTTGCTAGCTAGCTAACGCTAGCTAAACCAACATCTTTTTTTACTTTTTGTTGTCACTCCTGTTGGTTCCAAAGCCACATTGTCAGCCACTGAGAGGCATTGCGATTCTACAAGTAGAAATGGAAGGTTAGTCGGTACCAAGTACATATTTTGTTAGAGCAAAAAAAGGAACGGCCTTCTACTTTGATAAGTACCTATTGGCAGTCTATCACCAGTTAGATTCTCTGTTTCTTGTTTTAGACAGTGAGAGAGAGAGAGAGAGAGAGAGAGAGAGAGAGAGAGAGAGAGAGAGAGAGAGCGCAAGAGAAAGAGCAGACTCAACCTGCCCCATCTGCCGCCCACTGGCCAAGCTCTCACACACGGATGACATTGGACATTGCCCCGCCCTAATGAAGGGGGATGACAGCTCCCCAGGGATTTAACAGTCAGTCTTGTTAACGGGACATATTCCTCCATGATGATGTGGAGGTCTGAGGGGTCTCTAAGTCAGGCAGTGACTCTAAAAGGGGTCGGAGGAGGGAAGGAAATGCCATATGAGTAGTTTTTTGTCTATAAACAACATTTAATACAAACACTTACACACACACATGTGCAAGCATGCACACACACACACTCCACACACAAATACAAACACACACACCAAATCCATTAGCCTTCCTGTGATGACTTACCTAGTTACATAAAGGTTAAATAAAACATTTGCCATAGAGGTGAAAGTGGGGTCGTATGTCACTCTGCAACAGGAAATAAACGGTGGATGACTTCATGGAAATTCCCATGGTGCAGTAGTGAAAGAATAGATATATATTTACCCCGTGATGGGCTGTCTGCTGGGCCGACAGGGCCAATGAGACAGGCTGATTATTAGAGGGCTGGAGGTCACGACCCTCGTTATTCCCTTTCACTGCTACTGTTTGTCAAATACTAACATACGGAGACCACACACACAGGCAAAGCCCTGTCTGGGCCCAAAGCTGCACAGAGATCACATCACATCACATCACATCACATCACACCACACCACACTAACCAACAGAGAAAAGGCTTGCATAGAGGTCACTAGAGGAGATTCCCAGCGAACGACAAACATTTAGAGAATGTTCCCTTAACAGTCTCATTAGGTCATTACCATTAGGTCATTACCATTACCTAACTGTTTTCACAGGACTGTTCCAGTGACGTGCAAGGACTGTTTCCAAGAGACCATTCCCTTAAACCCTCAGAAAATTGGACATAGGAATTTTATTGCAATGTTCCCATGAAACGTGCCAAGAACATTAATACCTTATATTCTGAGAGCATGGCAGCCATTTTCTGTATATTTTTGATGGGACTTTGATGGAATATTGTCCTCACCCTCAGAAAACTGGACACAGGAATGTTCTTTCAACATTCCAATGAAACGCGTCTTGAACATTAATTTATGATATTCTGAGAACATGGCAACCACGGTCTGCGTAAGTTTTGTTTGACTTTAAAAAAAATCCTAACCTAGATAAGTTCTCAGGAGGTTTTTGCTAACATACATAGAATATTTCCCTTACTAACAGAAAACTGGACACTCAAACATCTGGGGAACATTACAGGTAACATTACAAAAACATTCTCTTTCCCTAGAATTGTTAACTGGGTTGACGTAGAGAAAAAGAGGTATGGGAAGTATTGAGAGATTGCCGATTAGGATCGGCAGCAGTAGAGAGAGAGAGAGATATAGGGTGAGGGAGAGAAGGACAGTGTGTGTGTGTGTGTGTGTGTGTGTGTGTGTGTGTGTGTCTGCTGAGTGAAAGTGTCCTTGCGGTGAAAGTCAACACTGATGACAGGGCAGGATGCCTGGAGGCTAAGGACTGATAATAGTTAGAATAAGACTGCCCTGATGGCTCCCTGTTTGGGCCAAGAGGGATTCATTCATTTCTCCACTTTAATATCACACACACACACACACACACACACACACACACACACACACACACACACACACACACACACACACACACACACACACACACACACACACACACACACACACACACACACACACACACACACACACACACACACAGAAGAGTAACTGAGAGGCTACACTGAAGAGTAACAGTTAATCAGAGCGAATGCAGTGAGCTGTCATTACATTAACATCATTAAAGTCAACTAAGTTGTTCAAATGGAATTTTAATAAAAATGGATTATCATAATCATAATGGGATATTGCTTCATCTAATTACCCAAACCAATACTGCTAATCTGTGGAATTCTAACAATATAATTTCTCTAAATATCTGCAGTTGTCCATAATGGTCACTCTTCCCAGGCCTGTTAGACCCAGGGATGCAGTCCCAAAGGTACCTCCTCCGAGCAGGTAAAGACTGTTCTCTCACCACAGGGGGGCAACATTGAGCTGTTAACTCTTCTTCCCCAAACAGCCTGTTTCCTGCCTCCTGTTTTAAAACTCTATGGCTATAACCATAGAGAATGACAGAGGCCTCTAGTGGCCAAAAGGTCGTTTTAGCATGGGCAGCGCCATTGACAACTTCCATCATGCTTCTGTCATTTTAAAGTAGCCTCAATGGCGCTGCCCATGCTGTTGAAGACACTGTAATGGCGCAGATGTAAAAATGACTCCTATATCTATCTCTATGGTTATAACTTGCATGTTGGTCAGGAGTTGTGATTTGGTCAACCATGACCATGACCTGAAGAGCTTCTTCCCTCGCACCACCTGGTCCACAGTGATCTGATTTTGATAGATGCTGTGCCCAACACAGATTTGTGACGATCAGGTGGAGTTAGGCGCATGGAAGAACTATGGTATTTGTCTGAAATACCAGGTTAAATTAAACCAAAATAAACTGTTTGTTCCATTTTCATATAATCATATTTGAATTGACAGTGAATGTAGTTCTCTTTTTAAGTTTTACCACCATATATCAGATTTGACTACATGTTAATGTCAAAATCTCCTCATCCCAAGTCTCCCTTCCTTCCTTAACCTTGACTCTGGGGGCACGTTCAGCAGGACGCAATGTTTTGTTACATTCAGATAGAAATATGCTATGTAGAACAAACATGCCTCTCTGACATGTAGAATAAAGAATCGTCTTGGCTCTATTCATAGCATTTCTATCTGCAACGTTTCAAAACTCGTTTGCACTGAACATGGCCCTGGTGTTCTTTATGCATTTTCTACTGTTATTTCTGGTAAAAGCGATGATCTATAAAGTTATCCACTATAAAGATCTGCCACTTTCTCTCCCGTCTCAGAACATTTCAAAACCAGGCGTGTTAAGCATAGCTCTCTCTCACATCCATCTGAAAGGAAGCAGAGCTCTGTGAGTAGAAGGGGGAATATAATGTTTGGCTATAAGTGCCACGGCACATTATAGACATGTTCATAATATAACCATCAACCCACTTGGATAGAAGATCCTAAGAGACAGTATATCAGCTCACTGAATAAAAACATTCAAAGCATTTTACTGCTAATAGTGCATTGCTCTCTCTCTCTCTCTCTCTCTCTCTCTCTCTCTCTCTTTGTGTGTGTGTGTTTCAAGTTCTAATGTCCCATGCACAAGTACAATGAAATGCCAACAATGCTGTAATCAGTAACAACATAATACTGAAAATAACATAAGGTAGAACAAAAACACGAGAAAATAAGGAATAAGAACACGAGAAAGTACAGGTAGTAAGCATATTGTATACAGGATCAGTCAGTTCCAGTACCATATTTACAATGTGCAATGGTACTGGAGTGATAAGAGGTAGATGTGTATAGGGGTAAGGTGACTAGGCAACAGGATATATGATAAACAGAGTAGCAGCAACATATATGATGATTGTATGTGAGCGGGTGGGTGTAGAGTCAGCTTAAAAGTATGTGCATATTACAGCGTGTGTGTGTGTGTCGGAAATGTCAGTGTGCGTGAGTGTGTAGGGCACTGAGAGTGTGTATAGAGTCAATCAAGGGTCAACTCAGAAAGTCAGTGGAGCGATTTTGTTAGCTATTTAGTTGGCTATTTAGCAATCTTATGGCTTGGGGATAGAAGCTGTTTACGAGCCTGTTGTCAGACTTGATGCACCGGTACCGCTTGCCGTACTAGTGCGCGCGCGAGTTTCATGTCTATGCCTCAGGAGGCATACGTTCTAAGTCCCAATTGCAGCAAAACAAGATTCAAAAGCCATGATTATATGCCTACTTGACCACTATTAGTACGAGCTGTGCCAGACTTGACAGGTATTGTCTGCTAGGTGGCAGTATAACGTCTCCACAGGTGACTGGGTTTGTTCAGCCAAGCCACTGACTATCACGTCGGAATCATACATCAAACACCGCAAGTCTGAGTCTGTCTGTCCCCTCATCTCTCCTAGACATGACCGATGATAGACCATTTTTAGACAAACACTTGGCATGATGAAGCTTGGTCAGAATATAATGTGCGTTTTCATCATCATATCCTTTTTGATAGTGTGCCCCTTTTGTCTAAGACCATTCATCTGCTGTGTGGAACTCTAGCCATGCTTTTTAGAATGTGAGTTAAGCCAATTGGTATTGTGACAAATGGCTTCACCTCAGTGTGTTACTGGCAGTGTGTGATGAATGTTGGGGTCCAGAAGTGGAAGCTGGAAATGAAATACAGTAGTCGTCTACCTACCTGAATGTCCAGCCTGGTCTCATAGACTAGACGTAACATAGCCAAATTCGTATGATATGTTATGCTTGGTATGGTTACATCAGACAGAAGGTTACTTAAGGCAATTAAGGCAAAAATGAATGGAGGGTGATTGGTCAGGGTGGATGGGTGGCCTTATAACGCGAACATCTAGCAACCCAAAGGTTGTGTTCGAATCCCATCACGGACAACTAATGGCTAATTAGTAAGTTTGCAACTACGTATTCATTTTAAAATACTTTCCAACTACTTAGCATGGTAGCTAACCCTATCTCCAACTGCAACCATTTAACCTAACTCGTAACTCTAACCTTAACATTAACCCTCAACTTAACCCCTAGCCTAGCTAACATTTGCCACCTAGATAACATTAGTGTTAGCCATGTAGCTAATGTTAGCCACAACAAATTGGAATTCCACAACAAATTGGAATTCGTAACATACTGTATCATACTTTGGAATCTGTTGCAATGCGTAACATATCATACAAATTGTAGTCCGTAACATATTGTATCATACAAAATGAATGATGAACATCCTCAAATTAAAACATATCATACCGAACGTAACATATCATACTAATTTGAATGTCCCGGATTTTTCATTTATATGTTACGTCTACCCCTGAGTCCAGGTTGGAATGTCCAGAAGACAAGAAGAGCTTAGTGCAACTGACCTGAGAGGACTTCACTGTGAGGTTCATTCCACACTGCGTCAGCAATTGTAGGCAATGTCACTGTGCCATGGAACCTTACGCACATTGACAGAGCTAAAATCAAATATTTTACACCAGCGTCATATCTATGGGCAGTAGGGCAATAGGCTAAGTAACTGAGTGCGACTGTATACTGCTGTTGATGAGTCTAGAGACCCCTAACCTGAGCCATTAATAGAGTTTGATATTTCATTCTGATGGGTAATTTCCTATTTAACAGCCATGAAGGATGAAGGCTGAGCTGCAGGTTAGAAGAGAGGGGGAGTGTAATAATTGTCTTGGGGAGAATATCACAAGGAGATGGGAGTACAGGTTAGTGTGTCATTTAGTCAAATATCTTGTGGAATACAACTTACAGTAGGACCATAGTGAGCATGTACGCTGTCTATTAGTTGTCGTAACATAACTGTTGTAATGCATTACTGCTGGATCACAGATACTACAGGAAGGAGGGTGAGGGGGATTGGTGGGTCCATCAGGCACAGTGACGTGTTTGGGGAAGAGGAGCGTGTGTGTATGTGTGTGTCTGCGGGTGTGTCTGTCTGTTTGCGTGTGTGCGAACTGGAGGGGATTGGGATGCAGTGATCCATGGGCTTTGAGATTGAGTGTATTAATGATAACTGAACTATATTGACTCACTGGTGGACAGGGGAGCATGTGTGCCAATGTGTGTGTATAAGGGGGCTTATTGACTACTTGGTTTGCAGCGTAGATGGATTTTAGAAGAAGAGAGAGAGAGTAGGTGGGGGAGAGAGAGAAAGAGAGAGAGAGAGAGAGAGAGAGAGGGAGAGAGAGAGAGAGAGTGCGAGAGAGAGTACGAGAGAGAGTGCGAGAGAGAGAAAAGAGAGAGAAAAGAGAGAGATGAAGAGAGAGAGAGAGAGAGAGAGAGAGAGAAAAGAGAGAGATGAAGAGAGAGAGTGCGAGAGAGAGTGCGAGAGAGAGAGAGAGATGAAGAGAGAGAGAGGGGGAAGAGACTGAGAAAAGATTTCCTTTCATAGAGAGTGGGGATTGATAAGGTTTCTATCACTGTGTGTATCTTTCCATTACTGGAAGTTTATCCAAGGTTTTGCAGAATGAGCTCTGAGCTCTATTCCCTATTGGCCGAGACAGGATTTCACAAGGCTCTTTAGCTCTGTCTGAATTTGAACAAAGCTGTTTGTGCAATGGGTATAGCTGTGTTCTCACAAAACGAACCAGTCAAATTGTCAGATTTGATTCTGGAGGTCAATAGCTTTTGATAATTTTTTAAAACTGCAGCTTTGTGAATGAGACACAAGCTAATGAAGCTATTTCTGCTCCAGATAGAAAATACTGCTTAACCCTTGTGTTGTCTTAAGGGTCCTACATGACCCTCCACTATGTTTAACAGCAGAGAAATGATATTTTTTCAATTTGAAATTTGATGACTTTTCCTAGTGTGACCCCAACATTAGAAAAAGTGATGTGCTGGGCCGCACACACTACCCTCTGTAGTGCCTTGCGGTCGGAGGCTGAGAAGTTGCCGTACCAGGCAGTGATGCTCTCGATGTTGCAGCTGTAGAACCGTTTGAGGATCTGAGGACCCATGCCAAATCTTTTCAGTCTCCTGAGGGGGAATAGGCTTTGTCGTGCCCTCTTCACGACTGTCTTGGTGTGTTTGGACCATTCTAGATTGTTGGTGATGTGGACACCAAGGAGCTTGAAGCTCTCAACCTGCTCCACTACAGCCCCATCAATGAGAATGGGGGCGTGCTCAGTCCTCCTTTTCCTGTAGTCCACAATCATCTCCGTAGTCTTGGTTACGTTGAGGGATAGGTTGTTATTCTGGCACCACCCGGCCAGGTTTCTGACCTCCTCCCTAAAGGCTGTCTCGTCGTTGTTGGTGATCAGGCCTACCACTGTTGTGTTGTCTGCAAACTTAATGATGGTGTTGGAGTCGTGCCTGGCCACACAGTCGTGGGTGAACAGGGAGTACAAGAGGGGACTGAGCACGCACCCCCGAGGGGCTCCAGTGTTGTGGCAGATGTGTTGCTACCTTATCTCACCACCTGGGGGCGGCCCGTCAGGAAGTCCAGGATCCAGTTGCAGAGGGAGGTGTTTAGTCCCAGGATCCTTAGCTTAGTGATGAGCTTTTGAGGGTACTATGGTGTTGAACACTGAGCTTTAGTCAATGAATAGCATTCTCACGTAGGTCTTCCTTTTGTCCAGGTGGGAAAGGACAGTGTGGAGTGCAATAGAGATTGCATCATCTGTGGATCTGTTTGGGCGGTATGCAAATTGGAGTGGGTCTAGGGTTTCATGGGATAATGGTGTTGATGTGAGGAAAACGGCTGAGATTAATGATCGTGAGGACTGGAAGCCAGCCATCATCCTGGACTACAACCACAACAACGGAGGCGTGGACAACCTGGACAAGGTGATTGGAATTTACAGGAGCTTACAGCTTACAACTTATTGGAACTTACAGCTGCAGGAGGATGACTGGCCGCTGGCCCCTGGTCATCTTCCATAACATCATTGATGTGTTCTCATACACTGCCGTCATGATATGGAACAAGATCAACCCTACCGGAATGCCTGATAAGCGAAACAAGAGGAGGGTGTTCCTGGAGCAGCTGGGAAAGGCACTTGTAACCCTACACATTCAAAGAAGGGAGCGCAAATTATGTTTACACATATGCAGCAACTTTAGCAATAATAATAATAATAATAAACCTCCTCTTTAGTAAAAAAAAAACAAACAATTATGACAGGTGCTTTGTTATGAAAACGAGTGGTGTCCACTGATTAAATGCTGTCTTTCTGCATTGTGAAGAGGGAAAACCCAGATATTCACAAAGTTTGTGATGAATGACGGGTTGATTCTTCATGCCGTTTAAAATTCAATCATGCTGCTTTATTTGAGGGGTTCAGTGAAGACGGGTCATTTTTGACCCTTAGGACAAGGGGAGTATACAGAATGTTAATCCCACACAAGGGTTAAATCAGACAAGGTCAAAGCTACTGTAGCATCATTTACCGTATGATCCTCTGCGTCATGGTTCCTATCGAGAGCGCAGAATTTCTCAATTCAAGCACCTAATTTTGGACGCAGCTAAGAGAAACAGGTTCATCTTTATTAAATATTAATTTCTAAATGCAACTACCCTGAAATAGGGTGTAGTATTAATCCTTAGAAAGCTGTTGCAGGCATGGGTCTTCTAGTGTCTGCGTTAGATTAGATACTGCGTGGTACTTACTGAGAGAGGAGTGTGTGTGCTCAGCCCTTTCTATCCTGCTGTGTTTTCTGTAAAAATCCCTTATCAATGGCTCTCAGGTTTTGGGAGGAAAAATGAAACTCTCCGTCCTGAATAAGCAACAAATTGTGTGGATGTGCGTGTGTGCGTGCGTGAGTGTGTGTGCATGGTGCGCGTGGAGTGTGTCCGTGCGTGCTGCTGTGTGTTCTCATGTGTCAGTGGAAGGGGAATAATGAGAGAGAGAGAGAGAGAGAGAGAGAGAGAGAGAGCAAGTGCGAGTGAGTGAGAGAGAGTGCGAGAGAGAGCGCGAGTGAGACTGAGAGTGAGAGTGAGAGAGAGAGAGAGAGAGAGAGAGAGAGAGAGAGAGAGAGAGAGAGAAAAGAGAGAGATGGAGAGAGAGAGAGAGAGAGAGAAAAGAGAGAGATGGAGAGAGAGAGAGAAAAGAGAGAGATGGAGAGAGAGAGGGTAGAGAGAGTAGAGAGAGTAGAGAGAGCAGGAATTTCAAGACAGACTCCAGGTGATGTTCTTCTATGTCGTAGGAAGTTGGTTCTCCACGGCAAACAGAGCCGAGGCATCCATGTGGCAGCCATATAGCTAATGGCTCGACCCGAAATAGTTCAATGACACAGTCACGCCTCTTGGTGGCATTGTGGAGTTACTCTCCTCTTGTACAATGCTCTGTTACTCCTGGGGGTGACACTATATGCTGCAGTCACTGGTTGAGGTGCAGCAGCCTGGCAAACTTTACCAGACGTCTCCAGTTAGAGCAACCCACCGAAAGTCCTGTTAAATGTCTGTCCTAAACGACACGTACGGAGACACTGGCTTTTTGGGGCTGGGAAAAAAAACAACTACAACAACCTGTCACCTGACCTGAGTAAATATCAACAACGTCACCCCAGTCAGGGCAGCCAGGTCACCCGGGATACAAGTCAGTAGGACGTCGGGAGATGACGTTGAAACCGGCCACTAGGGGCAACAGTGAGCGCTGTTACCTTCAAGTAGGTTTCTGTTTTGCTAGGGCATTGTGGACTGGCATAAGCATCTGCCTCGAATTCCAAAGGAAACTGATATTTTTTGTTTTAAGCCTATCCCAAACCTTAACCCCTTACCATAACCATTCGGAGTTAATGCCTAACCTTAATAATTTAGAGTTAATGCCTAAACTTAACCCAAACATAAAAAATTCATAGTAAATGCCTAAACTTAACCTTAAACACGTTGAAATTTGACATTTGGAACAACTTCGAAATTTGACGTTTGAGAAACATGGATGAACGTCTAATTCTGGCATGGGAGGTGGTAGTGCAGGGACCCTGTGTGTGTGTGTGTGCGTGAGTGTGTGTGCGTGCGTGTGCGTGTGTCTAAATATCAACGTCCCCCCCAGCCAGCCAGTCTGCAGTGGGTTCACAGAGAGAGGTCTGATTGATTCACCCCTGCCAAGCATTGAAATATTATATAATCATGATTGGCATTCACGCTCAATTAGTTTTATGGTGGTGTTGCCAATTAGTTTGATTACTGTGATGACCTTATATAAATTGTTCCTTCGGGCAGGCTGCGTTGCTACTGGTTGGTAAAACCTAAGTGGTCTAACGGTCTGGAACACACATCCCCATCAATCAACTTCATTACGACAGTACTGCATTCATACTTGTGTGTCTTATGTACTGTTCATGAATCAATCTGCATGAATGTAATTTGTTATGGGGGGCGGGGGGATAAATTTACCCCATTTATATTGTAATGTAAATGAGCCTCATGAGCCTCATATCTATATTCAAATAGAAATAGGTCACTTTATGCTCTGACTGTTCCTCTCCTTTTGGAATGTAATGTCTTGAGGTGCTCCTAATTGATCGGCTGTTGTTCTTATCCACAAGGGACATGACTTGTTATGACATCACGCACCTTTACACGGCATGACTCCTGCTCTCTATCAAAGTTGTGTACGTTTTTCTGCCTACCTCCTCCATATTAATGGGAAGAGTTTTGTATGTGTGTGTGTGTGTTTGTGAGTGTGTGCGTGCGTGCGTGTGTGTGTGTGGGGGGGTGTATGTTCGTGCTTGCACGTGTGTGTATATTGTGCCCGTAACTCTGTGTGCATGCCTGCGTGCACGAGTTTGTGGTCTTGTCGGCATAAGTGTGTACGCCCGTGTGAGTGTGTGCGTGTGTGTGTGTACGCATGTTTGTGTGTGTCTCGGGAGGGGAGGGAGAGGGGAATGGATTAAAGCGTGGTGCATGAATAGATTTTTATGCATCAAAGTGTCTGCCGGCTGTCTCCACTCCAGAGGTCAGATCAATTTGTTACCGTGGTAACTGCAGAGAGGGTCTTGCTTTCAACCCAGCGCCTTGAGCAGGCTCAGTAGTCGCACGCCGCCTCGCGCCACGGAGTGCCGGTATTCTTTGCTTTGATGGTGCAATTAGCGTGGCTGGGTGACACTTGTGTGGGGTAAACCAAATGGCACCGACAGCTTAGTGGAGGATCTATCAGGGCATAGGATCTATCAGGGCATCAACATACAGTCAAGCTGTGAAGTCCGCATGGGATACAGACATCACTATGGAGTCGAGCCCTATCTGTCTCAGGGGGAGATGGATGGAGATGCTGCCACACTGTGATTGTTAGTAACTGAGCTGCATGTGAGCAGTTATTTAGAGCATCTGTGATCTATTGCTGGAGCTCATAAAGTCACACTGATCTTATGTGATCCGCGGAGGCAAACATTATAGGCTGAGGATTGAAATACTGCACGTTCTTTACCACAGGATTGTTCACAATGACGACAGCGGTGGCATTTGAAATACTTAGCGCTTGTATCGTATCGGCGTGCTGTTTGCTGTGCTTTCAACTGTCGGCGGTATACCTGTACATTCCTGTCATTTCTTTCATAGAAGCAAGATAAAAGTGGCCAACAGTCACAGGGTTATTCTTTCCTTGCTTTCCTCAACTGTCACTGCTGGAGCTCAATTGGACTAGACGACAGAGTGAATGGTCTAGAATGAGACCCATTGTGTCTAGAATAAGTCTGTCCCTCTTACAGCACTCACAGGTGAGAGTATACCGCTTCTTAGTCTTGGTTTTAATGAGAGTGACAGATCTACAACTCACAGTTCTATGTGAATTTGGTTCGGGTCGCCCAAAAATTGATATGTTGCAGCCTTGAGACAATTAAGACATGGATTGTGCATGTCAAAATCAAATCAAATTGTATTTGTCACATGCGCCGAATGCAACAGGTGTCACCTTACCATGAAATGCTTACTTACAAGCCCTTAACCAACAATGCAGTTTTAAGAAAATAGAGTTGAAAAAATATTTACTAAATAAACTAAAGTAAAAAATGCAAAATACAACAAAAATGGGGTACCGGTTCCTGAGTCAATGTTCGGGGGAACGGGTTAGTCGAGGTAATGTGTACGTGTAGGTAGGGGTAAAGTGACTATGCATAGATAATAAACAGTGAGTAGCAGCAGTGTCAAAACAAGGGGGTGGGGGGGTTGTAAAATGCAAATAGTCCGGGTGGCCATTTGATTCATTGTTCAGCAGTCTTATGGCTTAGGGGTAGAAGCTGTTAAGGAGCCTTTTGGACCTAGACTTGGCGCCCCAGTGATGTACTGGGCCGTACGCACAACCCTGTAGCGCCTTATGGTCGGATGCCGAGCAGTTGCCATACCAGGCGGTGATGCTCTCGATTGTGCCGCTGTATAACTTTTTGAGTATCTGGGGACCCATGCCAAATCTTTTCACTCTCCTGAGGGGGAAAAGGCATTGTCGTGCCCTCTTCATGACTGTGTTGGTATTTTTGGACCATGGTAGTTTGCTGGTGATGTGGACACCAAGGAACTCTTGACCCGCTCCTCTACTGCCCCGTCGATGTGAATGGGGGCGTGTTTGGCCCTCCTTTTCCGGTAGTCCACGATCATCTCCTTTGTCTTGCTCAAGTTGAGATGTTGTTGCCCTGCCAGGTCTCTCACCTCCTCCCTATAGGCTGTCTCATTGCTATCGGTGATCAGGCCTACCATCGTTGTGTTGTCAGCAAACTGAATGATGGTGTTAGAGTGGTGCTTCGCCACACAGTCATGGGTGAACAGGAAGTACAGGAGGGGACTAAGCACGCACCCCTGAGATTCCACCGCGTTGAGGATCAGCATGGCAGATGTGTTGTTGCTTACCCTTACCACCTGGGGGGCGGCCCGCCAGGAAGACCAGGATCCAGTTGCAGAGAGAGGTGTTTGTTCCAATGGTCCTTAGCGTAGTGAGGAGCTTTGAGGGCACTATGGTGTTGAATGCTGAGCAGTAGTCAATTAGCAGCATTCTCACACAGGTGTTCCATTTGTCCAGGTGGGAAATGGCAGAGTGGAGTGTGATTGAGATTGCGCCATCTGTGCATCTGCTGGGGCGGTACGCGAATTGGAGTGGGTCTAGTTCTGCTGCACATTTTGATCCTGTAATGAGATGTTCCCTCTGGAACCCTAGCTGTGCCATGGGTTATTTCTTAAATTGCACCCTATTCCCTATATGCTTTCTATCGGCCCAGGTCAAAAGCAGTGCACTACATAGGGAAGAGGGTTCCATTTGGGACGCATATTTCCTCCCAGTGGTATCCTGTGGTATCTTGACAATTCTCTGCCAGCTAATTGTCAGCTAATTTATGCTGCTTTGACATATGGATATGGATCGGAAGCTTTCACATTTTAATATCTGCTTACTCTCTCTCTCTGTTTTTCTCTCATTCTCTCTTGGTCTTGACCCCCCCAACACCTCACTCTCTCACTCTCTCTCTATGCAGGAGCCACGATGTCAGCTTTTTAGAGCAAATAGTTATGCAGAAAGTTGTGAGTCATTTATTATTAAAAGCTTTTAAATCCCCAGCACATCATTCTCATTACTCATCAGCAGGTACACTGGCCAGGATTATTTTACTATCATTGTCATCAGTAGAACATTCTCACCCAGTGTCTTCTTGTTTAGAGAATGTTTCACTTCTCCATCACTCTATTCTATTGTTCTGCTTTCACTCACTCACTCACTCACTCACTCACTCACTCACTCACTCACTCACTCACTTTAATAATGGGACTACAAAGGATTAATAAACTGAACATTGAGAAGGCACTCCATAAGAGTGCAATTATTTGCCAAAGATCTAAACTTTCCTCTGAGGGTTTTATGTTTGTGGTAAAGAGTGATTCGGGGCCAACCTTTGCCTCCTAGCGGAGATGAGGCAGAGTGTCTTGGGTAAGAGGTGACCTTTGCATAACAAATTGTAGCGTCTCAGCAGTGTGAGCTGAAAGCATTCGTGGATGTCTGACGCCTTCCTCGGCTGAGGTGTGTGAGTGTGTGTCTGATGCTTGTGTGTGTGTGTGTGTTTGTGTGTGTGTGTGTATGTGTGTGTATGTGTCCGTCGGTGTGTGTTTGTCTGAGGAGTGATTGTGTATGTATGTGCCCTCAGATCCTCAAAAACGTCTACAGCTGCACCATTGAGAGCATCTTGACTGGCTGCATCACCGCTTGGTATGGCAACTGCTTGGCATCCGACTACAAGGTACCACAGAGGGTGGTGCATACGGCCCAGTACATCACTGGGCCCCGAGCTCCATGCCATCCAGGCCGTCTATACCAGGTGGTGTCAGAGGAAGGCCCTAAAAATTGTCAAAGACTTCAGCCATTCAATTCATAGACTGTTCTCTCTGCTACCGCATGGCAAGCAGTACCAATGCAAGTCTGAAACCTGAACAGCTTCTACCCCAAGACATAAAACTGCTAAATAGTTAACCAATTAGCTACCCGGACTATCTGCATTGACCCTTTTCGCACTAACTCTTTTGACTCATCACATACGTTGTTTCTACTGTTTATTATCTATCCCGTTGCCTAGTCAGGCCCTCTCTCAGCCTTCTCTGTTTCTCTGTCTATCCGTCTTTCTCTCTCTCTCCTTCCCTTCCTCTCTCTTACTTGGGGGTCCATACCGTAAAAAGAAAATGTTGATTCAACGTACAAAATGTACAACGCAACCAGATGCAATAGGATCTCAAACTGGCTGCTTTACAATTGTATGTTGAATCAAGTGTTGTTTTATTTTACTGGAGCGTGCCCGGTCCAGTGGTGGGTACTGGTTGTATATGGTATTTTATGTGGCTGCAGGATGGGTAACATTTTTACTGTGAGTCACACACAGCGCTAGGCTAGCATGGCGGGCTGGATGCGACCCAAAGCTGCCTCCAATGTGGTACTGGGTCTAATGGGTAGTGTGGTGGCGTGGCGGCATGGTGTGGACTCATAGAGGGGCCTGAGACATGTCTCTAATTGCTCTCTGTGGAAAAACAGCCTCCTCAGACACACTAATGAGAGTCTAGGGAGTCAGATGCCTCTTGATGTCGGATTCCTCCCGAAGCACAAAGAACACATATTCTAATGTCTCCAAAAACAACCAGAAAACACACTTATGTGAGAGGAGTTCATTTCCGGGACCCATTACGGGAGCTCTTACTGTGTTGATAATTGGAAGGTAGGTGTATGGAGCTGCTTTTCGTCAGATCCTGTAATCAGTCAAGTATGCATAGTCACTTTGGGGGGGTACTACTCTACTCTCAACCGCTTGATTTGCATTTACTGCTATCCAGGAACTTCTTTGAGGCTTTTCACTTTTCATAGTGTTTAGGCAAGCAATCAGACAGACACGTTTGTTTTTAGAACACAGACGCTGAGGAGTTTCTTAGCGAGGAGGTACAGTACTCAATGTTTCAGATGCAGCAAACTCAAACTTCATGGCCCTAATTATTATATTTGCTAGCAGAGAGACTTCCGCTGTTTTTTTCTTTCTTGTCTCATTTGAATTTTTGTCTGAATAGCGACGGCTTGACAGTGTTAATTGTGATTGAAGATACCGATTCTGTTCAAGGCTGATGTCAGACCGATGTTAGAAAGCAGACAATAAGACTAAGCTTTCAACTCCCGACATAAAACAGAACTTTTCACTTGTCATATAATCAAATCACATTCCATTTGTATCTCTTTTGCAAAGCCCTATTTCTTGTACACTTCACAAAGGAACCAGGTCTGAAATCCTTAAAGCAAACCAAGGACCAGAGAGGACAGGCAGCGTCCTGTGAGGATAAACTCTGTTTGATATTTGTATGTTTTTAATGGTCAGACGATCGGTTGTGCGTTCAGGGACTGTCTGCACTTTTGTCAGTTGATGGAAATGTAGTGTTTGGAAGATTCCAATGGCACCTGTAGTGCTTTTCAGAGTTGAACTAAGGAGAGATTTAAAACCATGACAGTGTTTGAGGCGAATAGGGAGGACTTTCGAAGAGGATGGGGCATTGTGTCATGTCTACAGTTCTAGACGGCGGAGGGTACATTAGTCTGGCTTAGTGCCCTCTAGACCTCTGAGGCTAAAATCGTACATGTGTATTCTATTCTACCCATTCGGAGTACTCCATTTGAATGTTCCAAAGTCCATTATTTTGGGGGGATTCTATTCTGACTGCTCTGATGCGGTCCATTTTATCCATATATTCAACTCTAAGTGTGCCGTCCATTCCAGTCAGGGTATTATGGCCTAAACAGAGCTATCTAATCTCATTGTAGTTCTGAAGCTACAGACCTGGACTGCAGCCCAGACAGAGAGCTGGCTGGTTGGCGGTCGGACAAACAGTCTCTCTCTCTCTCCAGCCAGGAGACTTCATTCCTACCCATCGTCTCTGTGCCCAACCTCTCTCTCTCTCTCTCTGTCTCTCTCTTCCTCTCCTGATCAGTCAGAAACTTATCTGCCCCACACACCCGCCCAGCCTGCCTTCACTGTCTTTACAGGTCGAATAACCCCTCCTACTTCACTGAAGGACGGCAACTTTAGAAACACAGGCAAGAGTCTTTATGAGTCCAGTAAAGTCCAAACTTCCTCCTGGACAGATGCCATAGCTAGCTTATCTGGGGAGGGGAAACGGCTGCGGTGTGATGCAGTAGCCAGTGTGATTGTAAGGAGGCTTCGTCATATAAAATAACTCCATCCAGATCCCTGGAGACCAGTGATAATAACACACGCGCAGGTAGATTTGTACAGTCGAAGACCAAAATAAGTACTTTAGATAACCATCCCGATCATATTCAGATTGAAGAAGAGCCATCACCACCTTAAGACAGTTTCAAAACACTTCTTGTACAGATTTCCCTCTCTTTACTACACATACAGTGCCTTCGGAAAGAATTCAGACCCCTTGACTTTTTCCACATTTGGGTACATTACAGCCTTATTCGAACATTGATTAAATAGTTATTTTTCCTCATCAATCTACACACAATTCCACATAATGAAAACAAATGAATAAAATACATATCACATTTACATAAGTATTCAGACCCTTTACTCAGTATTTTGTTGAAGCAACTTTGGCAGTGATTACAGCCTTGAGTCTTCTTGTGTATGACGCTACAATCTTGGCACAACTGTATTTGGGGAGTTACTCATTAGTTACCCATTATTCTCTGTAGATCCTCTCAAGCTCTGTCAGGTTGAATGGGGAGCGTTACTGCACAGCTATTTTCAAGTCTCTCCAGAGATTTTCGATTGGGTTCAAGTCCAGGCTCTGCCTGGGCCACTCAGGGACATTCAGAGACTTGTCCCAAAGCCCCTCCCACGTTGTCTTGGCTGTGTGCTTAGGGTCGTTGTCCTTTTGGAAGGTGAACCTTCACCCCAGTCTGAGGTCCTGAGCACTCTGAAGCAGGTATTCATTCAAGGATCTCTCTGTACTTTGCTCCATTCATCTTTGCCACGATCCTGACTAGTCTCCCAGTCCCTGCCGCTGAAAAACATCCCCACAGCATGATGCTGCCACCACCATGCTTTACCGTAGGGATGGTGCCAGGATTCCTCCAGACATGATGTTTGGCATTCAAGCCAAAGAGTTCAATCTTGGTTTCATCAGACCACTCAACCATAAAGTCCTGATTGTTGGAGTGCTGCCAGTGACCATTGGGTTCTTGGTCACCTCCCTGCCCAAGGCCCTTCTCCCCTGATTGCTCAGTTTGGCCAGCTCTAGGAAGAGTCTTGGTGGTTCCAAACGTCTTCCATTTAAGAATTATGGAGGCCACAGTTTTCTTGGGGACCTTCAATGGTGCAGAAATGTTTTGGTACCCTTCCACAGATCTGGGTCTCAACACAATCCTGTCTCGGAGCTCTACGGACAATTCCTTCGACCTCATGGCTTGGTTTTTGCTCTGACATCCACTGTCAACTGTGGGACCTTATATAGACAGGTGTGTGCCTTTCCAAATCATGTCCAATCAATTGAATTTACCACAGGTGGACTCCAATGAAGTTGTAGAAACATTTCAAGTATGATCAATGGAAACAGGATGCACCTGAGCTCAATTACGAGTCTAATAGGTCTGTATACTTATGTACATAAGGTATTTCTGTTTAAAAAAAATTTAATAAGCAAACATTTCTAAGAACCTGTTTTTGCTTTGTCGTTATAGGTATTGTGAGTAAATTGCTGAGGAAATGTTATTATATAATACATTTTAGAATAAGGCTGTAATGTAACAAAGTTGGGGAAAAAAGGCACTGTATGTAGCAGCAGGACTGGGTACATAACAGTGAAGTCTCCTCAGAGGAGGAAGAGGAGGACCTTTCTCAGTGATTTTCTGAGAAAAGAAATGAGTGAAACATTACAAAGGTTTTTATTTTTGAGATAAAACTATACTAAATATATTCACATGCAACCAAATAATTTATTAAAACACACTGTTTTGCAATGAAGGTCTATAGTAGCCTCAACAGTGCTCTCTAGGGTAGCACCATGGTTTAGCCGGAGGACAGCTAGTTTCCATCCTTCTCTGGTTACATTGACTTCAATACTATCGTGTTTCAGGAAAAGACCCAGATAAAGACAGTGTCGAAGCAACAAAAGCTTATTACTAGAACAGGGGCCATGCAAAACGGTCAGTAATCCAGATCAGTCCATAAGGTACAGAAGGCAAGGCAGGCAGGCTCAGGGTCAGGGCAGGTAGAATGGTTGAAACCGGGAAAACTAGAAAACAGGAACTAGAAAAAGACAGGTATGCTTGACGAACAAAATTAACTGGCAGCAGATAAACAGAGAACACTGGTAGAAAATACACAGTTGATAATGCGAAGATGGGCGACACTTGGAGGGGGGTGGAGACAAGCACAAAGACAGGTGAAACAGATCAGGGTGTGACAAATCCAAAACCTAGGAGGCTTGTGGTTCTCACCCCCTTCCATAGACTTACACAGTAATTATGACAACTTTCGGAGGACGTCCTCCAACCTATCAGAGCTCTTGCAGCATCAACTGACATGTTGTCCATTCAGTCAAAGGATCAGAGAATGAATCTAGAATTGAAGGCATAAGCTGAAGCTAGTTAGCACCGCAGTGCATAAAATGTTGTGAGTAGTTGAGACAATAGTTGAACAGTTTTGAACAAATGTATTTCTTCTAAAATGGGAGAGAGCGAGAAAGTGAGAGTGAGAACGAGAGAACTAAAACAAAAAAGAAACATCCTCTCACTGACAACCGCGTTTATTTTCAGCAAACATAACATGTGTAAATATTTGTATGAACGTAACAAGATTCAACAACTGAGACATAAATTGTAGAAGTTCCACAGACATGTGACTAACTGAAATGGAATAATGTGTCCCTGAACAAAGCAGGGTCAAAATCAAAAGTAACACTGGTGTGGCCACCAGTTGCATAAAGCACTGCAGCGCATCTCCTCCTCACGGACTGCACCAGATTTGCCAGTTCTTGCTGTGAGATTGTTACCCCACTCTTCCACCAAGGCACCTGCCAGTTCCCGGACATTTCTGGGGGAATGGCCCTAGCCCTCACCCTCCTATCCAACAGGTCCCAGACGTGCTCAATAGGATTGAGATCCGGGCTCTTCGCTGGCCATGGCAGAACACTGACATTCCTGTCTTGCAGGAAATCACGCACAGAACGAGCAGTATGGCTGGTGGCATTGTCATGCTGGAGGGTCATGTCAGGATGAGCCTGCAGGAAGGGTACCACATGAGGGAGGAGGATGTCTTCCCTGTAACGCACAACGTTGAGATTGCCTGCAATGACAACCTGCTCAGTCCGATGATGCTGTGACACACCGCCCCAGACCATGACGGACCCTCCACCTCCAAATCGATCCGCTCCAGAGTACAGGCCTCGGTGTAATACTCATTTCTTCGACGATAAAAATAATCCGCCATCACCCCTGGTGAGACAAAACCCCGACTCATCAGTGAAGAGCATTTTTTGCCAGTCCTGTCTGGTCCAGCGCCGGTGGGTTTGTGACCATATGCAACGTTGTTGCCGGTGCTGTCTGGTGAGGACTTGCGTTACAGCAGGCTACAAGCCCTCAGTCCAGCCTCCCTCAGCCAATTGCGGACAGTCTTGAGCACTGATGGAGGGATTGTGCATTCCTGGTGTAACTTGGGCAGTTGTTGTTGCCATCCTGTACCTGTCCCACAGGTGTGATGTTCGGATGTATTGATCCTGTGCAGGTGTTGTTACACGTGGTCTGCCGCTGCGAGGATGATCAGCTGTCCGGCCTGTCTCCCTGTAGTGCTGTCTTAGGCATCTCACAGTACGGACATTGCAATTTATTGCCCTGGCCACATCTGCAGTCCTCATGCCTCCTTGCAGTATGCCTAAGGCACATTCACACGGATGAGCAGGGACCCTGAGCATCTTTCTTTTGATGTTTTTCAGAGTCAGTAGAAAGGCCTCTTTAGTGTCCTAAGTTTTCATAACTGTGACCTTAATTGCCTACCGTTTGTAAGCTGTTAGTGTCTTAACGACATGCATGGGAAACTGTGTTTAAGCCCTTTACAATGAAGATCTGTGAAGTTATTTGGATTTTTATGAATTATCTTTGAAAGACAGGGTCCTGAAAAAGGGACATTTCTTTTTTTGCTGAGTTTAGCTATGCTTCATTTTATTTTCTTTCACTTACTTAGCTAGTGAATTCAGCTAGGTACTTTAGCCTACTTAAGCACCCGGCTCAAACAGAGAGGGATGCTATTTTAGCTAGCTGTCTATAGCTATCCAACATGGGAACTCTTCCAAGTCAAGGTAAGCTTTTGGTTTTATTAATGTATTGCCACTGGGGCCCGCCGGTGTAACTGCTAAACTGCTTGCTGACTGTACACTGTACTGCATGGTTGTAATGGGTTTACTAAAGCATTAGTTTTAGTAGCTATGTTGAATATGATGTTAGCTATAATGGTAAAAAAACGATGTAGGCTGTGTGTAGTGGTTAGAGGTTATGATACAAAGGCTTGGCTTGGAAAGGTTTTTTCGCTTTATCACAGACAGCTGATGTGTTGTGCACTGAAATCCACAAGCGAAGGGAAAAGGTAGGGGAGAGCACGTAAATGCTAGAAGGAATTATACAACAATCAAATGGATCATGCTGTTTGTATGTGGCTGCTATGAAAGTCAACTGTGTTTTCATGTAATCAGGGAGGTAATTCCTTCCACTTATTCTGTTGAAAAACGTTTCTTAAATGGAAGCAAACGGAACCAAACGGGGATAAACATACCTGAATTTGTCCAACAGAAGCTCTCGTTTGCAACTGTTGGACAAATGATTACACCCTTGACCAGCTAGATGCAGGCAAGACTGTGCAAGTTTGCGGACGACACAACAGTGGTAGGCTTGATTACCAACAACGACGAGACGGCCTACAGGGAGGAGGTGAGGGCCCTCGGAGTGTGGTGTCAGGAAAATAACCTCACACTCAACGTCAACAAAACTAAGGAGATGATTGTGGACTTCAGGAAACAGCAGAGGGAACACCCCCTATCCACATCGATGGAACAGTAGTGGAGAGGGTAGTAAGTTTTAAGTTCCTCGGCGTACACATCACAGACAAACTGAATTGGTCCACCCACACAGACAGCATCGTGAAGAAGGCGCAGCAGCGCCTCTTCAACCTCAGGATGCTGAAGAAATTTGGCTTGTCACCAAAAGCACTCACAAACTTCTACAGATGTACAATCGAGAGCATCCTGTCGGGCTGTATCACCGCCTGGTACGGCAACTGCTCCGCCCACAACCGTAAGGCTCTCCAGAGGGTAGTGAGGTCGGCACAACGCATCACCGGGGGCAAACTACCTGCCCTCCAGGACACCTACACCACCCGATGTCACAGGAAGGCCATAAAGATCATCAAGGACAACAACCACCCGAGCCACTGCCTGTTCACCCCGCTATCATCCAGAAGGTGAGGTCAGTACAGGTGCATCAAAGCTGGGACCGAGAGACTGAAAAACAGCTTCTATCTCAAGGCCATCAGACTGTTAAACAGCCACCACTAACATTGAGTGGCTGCTGCCAACACACTGACTCAACTCCAGCCACTTTAATAATGGGAATTGATGGGAAATGATGTAAAATATATCACTAGCCACTTTAAACAATGCTACCTAATATAATGTTTACTTACCCTACATTATTCATCTCATATGTATACGTATATACTGTACTCTATATCATCTACTGCATCTTTATGTAATACATGTATCACTAGCCACTTTAACTATGCCACTTTGTTTACATACTCATCTCATATGTATATACTGCACTCAATACCATCTACTGTATCTTGCCTATGCCGCTCTGTACCATCACTCATTCATATATCTTTATGTACATATTCTTTATCCCCTTACACTTGTGTCTATAAGGTAGTAGTTTTGGAATTGTTAGCTAGATTACTTGTTGGTTATTACTGCATTGTCGGAACTAGAAGCACAAGCATTTCGCTACACTCGCATTAACATCTGCTAACCATGTGTATGTGACAAATAAAATTTGATTTGATTGATTTGAATCTGTCACCTTGATTACTCAAATTTCTCTCAACCTGTGCGCCTACGCTGTAAACTTAAATTCATAGGCTAGGTTGTAGCAAACTAATGATGGGTATAGGGAACATGTTTGTATCATGTAGTAGCCTAAACGTATTGATGTTACATTGAACTGGGTGAATGGATTATGATTGACAGCCATCCAATATGCTGTAATAGAAATAAGGCCATGCTCATAAACAATAATTGTCCTCCCTAATCTTAAACGGCACCGACAGCCACTGGTACCGAATGCATATAGGTGGTGTCTTGACAACCCCTCCAGAATAACAGTGGTTTTATTTGAATTGTATTTAACCTTTATTTAACTAGGCAAGTCAATTAAGAACAAATTGGTTAGTTCATGCATGCATGAATCTCATTGGGAAGCGTTTGATTAATCTTGGTTCCCACAACCATAGTTTATCAGTATTTTAGAGGTCATTTCTTATCTTGTAGGGCTCTACACTGAATCACAAGGGCGTATTGAGGAGAACTGGACTCTCTGTGACACTTCCATAACTCACAACCAGATTAGTTACCAGACCTCAGAAATCTGAAAAATATAAACATGACGCTATTTTCTATGTACATTTACTCCAAGATGTTCTAAAAACAGTCGGCTATATCCTTTGTACGTGTAGTCTTCATTTTTTATTGAGGAAGCTACACTCATCCTGTTGTTTAGTGTAAACTTTACAATAATATTTTTATGTTGTAGGTAGGTTTCCAGAAGTGACAAGACATGTTAATCAGAGAAAAGGTCGCTGACCTCGGCACTGACACAATAAACACCGTGTGGAGGTAATATTATCGTGTTTTATTGTGGCGTGTATAGAGGTAATATTATCATATGTGAGGTAGTTATCTTATTTCATCATGGGGTCATTGAATAAAATGATGAATGAGCATTTGATAGGGACCTTTAAACTGAATGTCAGACAGAAGTGCTTCTGTTTGCTTTTCATTATTGGACAGTCAAATTGACAGGCTTTGGGATTCGACTGGCAAGTAAATGTCATTCATTGAATTGCCGCCTGTATTCAATGTAGAATGAAGTTCATTACAAAGTTAAACTATCTGCCTTGCCCTATCTATAAGTGTCAGCGTGCTTACATGTGTACCTTTACCTTGGTTGTATCAATGACAGGACAAGAAACAAACATTAATGTCCGTATCCAAAATCTGTCTTGCCTACTACTTATTTAAACTGCATACTGTGTACTAATCGTACTACATACTATTTAGAATGTTCTGGTTAGCAAAATGAACGCAGTAAGCAAGAAATATCAACATATTAGGCTCATCAATATTTAGAATGCCTCATCTAAATTTCACATAGTATAAAACATTCTATTTTCGCATTCCCAAAATGCCTACTATTTAAAATGCAAGTACAGGTTTTCGGACACGGCCATTATACAGGTAAACTATCTGCCCTGATAGTTTCAGTGGGCTTGGATCTATTATCGATGGACAAAGAAAGAAACTTTTGGCAATTCAACTGTATCGTGTTAGTCGGCTGGTGAAGATGGTGCCAGTCTCACGTACCAGGCCTCCTGTGCACCTCCCTAGCCTTGCACGTCCTGTGCCAGCACCGCTCTCAAGATCTCCAGTACGCCTTCACGGTCTAACCCAGCCACCTCCACACCCCAGCCCTCCGGTAGCAGCTCCCCGCACCAGGCTTCCTGTGCGTGTCCTCGGCCCAGTACCACCAGTGCCAGCACCACGCATCAGGCCTACAGTGCGCCTCGCCTGTCCAGCGCTGTCGGAGTCTCCCGCCTGTTTAGCGCTGTTAGAGCCTTCCTTCTCTACAGCGCTGCCGGAGTCTCCCGCCTGTTCAGAACTGCCAGTTAGCATAGAGCTGCCAGTTAGCATAGAGCTGCCAGTTAGCATAGAGCTGCCAGTTAGCATAGAGCTGCCAGTTAGCATAGAGCTGCCAGTTAGCAAGGAGCTGCCAGTTAGCAAGGAGCTGCCAGTCTGCAAGGAGCTGCCAGTCTGCATAGAGCTGCCAGTCTGCAAGGAGCTGCCAGTCTGCAAGGAGCCGCCAGAGCTGCCTGTCTGCAGGATGCCGCCAAAGCTGCCAGTCTGCAAGGAGCCGCCAGAGCTGCCAGTCTGCAAGGAGCCGCCAGAGCTGCCAGTTAGCATGGAGCAGCCAGGGCCGCCAGTCAGCATGGAGCAGCCAGGGCCGCCAGTCAGCATGGAGCAGCCAGGGCCGCCAGTCAGCATGGAGCAGCCAGGGCCGCCAGTCAGCATGGAGCAGCCAGGGCCGCCAGTCAGCATGGAGCAGCCAGTCAGCATGGAGCAGCCAGAGCAGCCAGTCAGCATGGAGCAGCCAGTCAGCATGGAGCAGCCAGAGCTGCCAGTCAGCATGGAGCAGCCAGTCAGCATGGAGCAGCCAGAGCTGCCAGTCAGCATGGAGCAGCCAGTCAGCATGGAGCAGCCAGTCAGCATGGAGCAGCCAGAGCTGCCAGTCATCATGGAGCAGCCAGTCAGCATGGAGCAGCCAGAGCTGCCAGTCGACCAGACTCTCCCAGATCTGCCAGTCGACCAGACTCTCCCAGATCTGCCAGTCGACCAGACTCTCCCAGATCTGCCAGTCGACCAGACTCTCCCAGATCTGCCAGTCGACCAGACTCTCCCAGATCTGCCAGTCGACCAGACTCTTCCAGATCTGCCAGTCGACCAGACTCTTCCAGATCTGCCAGTCGACCAGACTCTTCCAGATCTGCCAGTCGACCAGACTCTTCCAGATCTGCCAGTCGACCAGACTCTTCCAGATCTGCCAGTCGACCAGACTCTTCCAGATCTGCCAGTCGACCAGACTCTTCCAGATCTGCCAGTCAGCCAGGATCTGCCGAAACCACCAGCCAGCCTGGATCTGGTAGATTCATCAACCTGCCTGAGCTTCCTCTCACTCCTGAGCTTCCTCTCACTCCTGAGCTTCCCCTCAGTCCCGAGCTGCCTCAGTCCCGAGCTGCCCCTCAGTCCCGATCTGCTCCTCAGTCCAGTGGGGTTCTGGGTGAGGACTACTAGGCCATGGTCGGCGGCGAGGGTGGACTATCCAGGGACGCGAGGAGAAGGGACTAAGACATTGATTGAGTGGGGTCCACGTCCCGCGCCGGAGCCGCCACCATGGACAGACGCCCACCCGGACCCTCCCTATTGTTTTGAGGTGCGTTCGGGAGTCCGCACCTTAGGGGGGGGGTTCTGTCACACCCTGGTCAAAGTATTTTGTGTTTATCTTTATTTATTTGGTCAGGCCAGGGTGTGGCATGGGTTTTTGTATGTGGTGTGTATGTATGGGGATTGTAGCTAGTGGGGTGTTCTAGCTAAGTCTATGGCTGTCTGAAGTGGTTCTCAATCAGAGGCAGGTGTTTATCGTTGTCTCTGATTGGGAACCATATTTAGGCAGCCATATTCTTTGAGTTTGGTGTGGGTGATTGTCCTTAGTGTCCTTAGTGTCCTTAGTGTTAGTTTGCACCAGTTTAGGCTGTTTCGGTTTTCATTACGTTTATTATTTTGTAGTGTTTGTATTTTGATTCGTGTTTTACGTTTGTTTAATAAACATGGATCGCAATCTACACGCCGCATTTTGGTCCGACTCTCCTTCGCATCAAGAAAACCGTTACAGATTAGAGTTAGATCTCTGCTCATTATTTTCTCTCTTCTCTCTCCCTTTCTCTTTCCACCCCACACACTACATACACATACCAATATCTTTTTATGGATCTAGAGAAGGTGTAAATGAGACTGCAGTGCATGTTTTTTTTCTTCTTTTCTAACTGTTTTAAACAGTGGAGGATCCTCAGAGGAATCTGTGTTTGAAATTCACTACTAATGGGCCTTACATATATAATTGTATGCGTTGGGTACAGAGATGAGGTAGTTATTAAAAAATCATGTTAAACTCTATTCTTGCACAAGGAGTGAGTCCATGCAACTTATGTGACTTGTTAAACATATTTTTTTTATCTTTATCTTGTTTATCTTGTTGAATACTTATTGACTCAAGACATTTCAGCATTTCATTTTTTATTAATTTGTAAGCATTTCTAAAAACACAATTCCACTTTGACATTATTGTGTGTAGGCCAGTGACAAAACATCTACATTTAATCAATTTTCAATTTAGGATGAAAACACAACAAAACATGGAAAAAAGGTAAAAGGGGTGTGAATACTTTCTGAAGGCACTGTATATACATTTTTCATTTTCCATCAAAACAAATTGGAATAAGCAAATGATTTGATGTCTGGTCAAACAGATGGAAAAGGTGTATTAGAAAACATCTACCAGAAAATGTCTTAAAAGGTATTACCAACACATCAAAACACAATAATGTTGAAGTAAAGACCGCTGCCAACTAATATCAATACTTATATTTACTTTTGGAGAAATTGTTCTGCCAAGTGTAAGTTTAAGAAACATTGCCTTGTGCCTTCAAAATTCTGTTACCAAAAACCCACAAGATATTTTCTTATTTCTCTCCCAATGAAAGTTCACAGAAGTAAGAAGTACAGGTACTGTAGACCTATCAATTAGTTATAGTGTTTTTACTGATATAAATTTTGTTCATGAATTATTAAGTGATTATAACTCAAAATATCGTTACCAAATCATAGTAGTCACAAACCACAATTGAGTTCACAAGTTTGGACAACACAGTACAGCACAGGAAAGTACAGTAAAGAAAAGTACAGTACAGTTGTAACGGTCGTCTGATGAAGAAAGATCGGACCAAAGCGCAGCGTGGTAAGTGTTCATGATTTTCATTAACACTGAACACTAGAACAAAATAACAAATTGAGAAACAAAACCGAAACAGCCCTGTCAGGTGCAGAACACTAAACAGAAAACAACTACCCACAAAACTCAGGTGGGAAAAGGCTACCTAAGTATGGTTCCCAATCAGAGACAACGATAGACAGCTGTCCCTGATTGAGAACCACACCCAGCCAAACACAAAGAAATACAAAACATAGACAAATTAACATAGAATGCCCACCCAAATCACACCCTGACAAAACAAAAATAGAGACATAAACAGCTCTCTAAGGTCAGGGCGTGACAACAGTAGAGTACACAGTAGAGCACACTAGAATTGAGTACACTATAATGTACTGTATTGTACTGTAATCTGCTGTACTGAACTCCACTGTACTGTAGTTGCCATTTTTTGTTTAATTCAACATGATTGCATTTTTATGTATTTCTAATACCCTTTAAGACTTTCTGGTAGATGTTTTCTGAGACTCCTTTTCCATCTGTTTGACCAGAAATCAAAGCCTTTGTTTATTGTTGAAAAATATATTAACAGTGTCTTCACAAAGTATCCACAACCTTTGACTTTTTCCTGATTTTGTTGTGTTACCGCCTGAATTAAAAAATTATTACATGAAGATTTTACACGGGCCTAAACACAATACCCCATAATGTCAAAGTGGAATTCAAAACGAAAAGCCGAAATGTCTGGAGTCAAGTACTCAACCCCTTTGTCATGGCAAGATAAGTTCAGGAGTGCAAATGTGCTTTACAAGTCACATAATAAGTTGCATGGACTCACTCTGTGTGCAATAATAGTGTTTAACATGATTTTTTGAATGACTACCTCATCTCTGTACCCCACACATTTAATTTTCTTTAAGGTCCCTCAGTCGAGCAGTGAATTTCAAACACAGATTCAACCGCAAAGACCAGTAAGGTTTTCCAATGCCTCGCAAACAGGAGCACCTATTTGTAGATGGGTAAAAAAAAGAACCAGACATTGAATATCCCTTTGAGTATGGTGAAATTATGAATTACACTTTAAATGGTATAGTAATACACCCAGTCACTACAAAGATACAGGATTCCTTCCTAACTCAGTTTCCGTAAGAAGGAAACCGCTCAGGGATTTCATCAAGAATACACTTTTTTTTGTATTGAATACAAAGTGTTATGTTTGGGTCAAATTCAAAACAATACATCACTGAGTACCACTCTTTATATTTTCAAGCATGTTGGTGGCATCATGTTATGGGTATGCTTGTCATTGGCAAGGACTAGGGAGTTTCTTAGGATAAAAAAAAGGGAATACAGCTATAAGCACAGGCAAAATCCTGGAGGAAAACCTGGTTCAGTCTGCTTTCCAACAGACACTGGGAGACAAATTCATCTTTCAGCAGGAAAATAACCTAAAACACAAGGCCAAGTATACACTGGAGTTGCTTACCAAGATGACATTGGGAGTGGCCTGAGTGGCCTACCTACAGTTTTTACTTGAAAATGGCTGTCTAGCGATGATCAACAATCAACTTATTAAAAGAGCTAGAAAAGACATAAAAAAATAACAATGGGCAAGTATTGTACAATCCAGGTGTGCAAAGCTCTTAGAGACTGTCATGGAAATGATAATTAAAAAGAAGAGAGACTGCAGATTATTCAAAATAAGAACTTTTATTATAAGATTTGCACATCTGGAGCCGAGTTAACAACCCACGCAACAGTGCATTGTTAAGAGCCCCCCGAACCAGAGTTGGTTTGTCTACGTGGCAGTCTAGCAGGTGTGTGAGAGCATGGTGGGATCAAGTGATAACACCAGTTTTGTTACTCCTTTCCAGCTGATATCTAGGTGATGCTGCTCAAGCCAGCCTCTGTTCTCCTCGTATCTCCACAATGTGCCCTTGAAAGACACCAAGAAGGAACCGGATTAACCCAACTGGGGTCACCTTCATACAGCCCTTTGTCTTTGTCCATGTGACTAAGTTGAACAGGGGCAAAGTGGGAAAATACCAGCTTCTTCTTACAAGACCTTCAAACAGACAGTGGAAATGTACAGGTTTAAGCCTCATATAGCACACGTGCATAACAGAGTTTGTAATTTTTCACCATAAGACTTACCCCCCAAAAAATTCACAGCTGTAATCGCCGCCAAAGGTGCTTCTACAAAAGTATTGACTCAGGGGTGTGAATACTTTTGCGAATTCGATATTTCTATATTTCATTTTCAATAAGTATATTTCATTTTCAATTTCAATTTCAATTTCAAATCAAATGTTATTTGTCACGTGCGCATAATACAACAGGTGAAATGCTTACTTTACAAGCCCTTAACCAAAAATGCGGTTTTAAGAAAAATAAGTGTTAATTAAGAAAGTATTTACTAAAATAAAGTGAAGTAAAAATGTAAAAAATAAAATTAAAATAAAGGCTATATACAGAGGGTACCAGTACAGAGTCAATATGCGGGGGCACAGGTTAGTCGAGGTAATATGTACATGTACGTAGAGGTCAAGTGACTATGCATAGATAATAAACAGAGACTTTGTTATTATGGGGTATTATTGTGTGTAGATAAGTGAGAATAAATAAATATCTATTTAATCAATTTTGAATTCAGTCTGTAACACAACAAAATGTGGAATAAGTCAAGGGATATGAATACTTTCTGAAGGCACTGTATGCACTGGTGAATCAAAATAAAAAATATATATTATGTTTACCTTTTTTGTTGTTGTCCCACTTTACCAACCATAGTAGTAGCTAGCTAAAATAAGACCATTTCGTTTCCGAAGCATGTGACAAATACAATTTGATTTGACACACACACGTGATACACAGACATTCATATTATGAAGCAGTTCCTACTGAAGTAACACCCAAGCAGTGAGGATAGCATAGTAAGATATTCTACTCTGGAACCTCAGTGTGGATGATCCAAAACCAGAGGAAACATTTTATGCTTGGCTGAACCTGAGGTGAAACATCAACCTTGATTTCGTCACATGCCTTGTTCTGTAGGCTAATGTAGCAACCCCTTGTGTGGTTACTAAAAGAAAAATGATACAATTAATAGTTTTTTCAACCTGAGACTCATTGGCCTTGGCTCATTTTCTGTGAAGAACATTTTAAATGACACATTTTTATTGAGTGCACACTGTGCATTTATTTTACATACGTGGTATTTGGGTCCACTGCACAATGTTATTACAAAACATTATTTCGATACATTGTAAAAAAAACCTGTATTTTCCCACACTCTACCCCAGCCAGTTACAAATTGGGGGAGGGACACAACAAATAAATAGCTTTACACGTACGGCTCCTTACCACAAACAATCAGTATGGCAAAAATAACCTCTGCTCAGAGGGCCTTAGAAAATTATTTTGCAGAGAGAGAAGCTAGTGTGGAATGAGTGTCCTCCACTTTGGAAGATGAAGAATTTTCCGAATATGAGGATCATGTCTCTGTCAATTCCGAGTCTGACAGTGAGTTGCAAGAAGAGGATGAGATTGACCCTCAGCCAGCCCCAGAACAGCAAGCAGCTCATCAGCAGCCTGCAGGAGGAGAAATATGGTTGTAAAAAAAAATTGAAACCGAATGGTCTTCTTGCCCAAGGAATGAGCCACCCCACATGGCTGCTAATGTGATAAGGATGCAACCAGGGCCGACGAGAATGGCGGTTACTCATGAGCAGGACATAAAGTCTTATTTTGAACTGTTCATCCCAGATACCATCCAGAAAATTATTCTAGACTCCGCTAATTTGGATGGAAGGCATGTTTTTGGAGAGAGATGGACCAAACTCGTTTACATGCATACTTTGTGGTTCTTATTCTAGCTGGTGTTTTCAGAGCCAATCCACAGATTCCCTGTGGGATGTAGAAACTGGCAGAGAACTTTTTCGTGCAACAATGTCTCTCAAAAACTTCCACATTATTTCCAGGATTATCCGCTTCGATAACCGAGACACCAGACCAGCTCGGAGGCAGAGAGACAAGCTAGCTGCAATCAGGTCAGTGTTGGACAAATGGGTGGACTGCCTTCCCCTGTTTTACAACCCTGGGCCCAATGTTAATGTTGATGACCAGCTTATGCCATTTAGGGGCTGCTGCCCTTTCAGGCAGTACATAGCGTCTATACCAGCAAAATATGGAATCAAGATCTGGGCTGCCTGTGATGCTGCTTCATCATTTTCGTGGAACTCGCAAGTATATGCAGGTAAGCCAGATGGAGGAGCCCCTGAGAAGAACCAAGGGATGCAGGTTGTCCTTGACGTGACACAGGGACTCCGTTCCCAAAACATCACATACAATAACTTTTTTTGCTTCACACAAGCTGGGATTGGAGCTCCTCAAGAGGAAGCTGACGATGGTAGGAAGAGTACAAAAAAACAAGCCAGAGCTCCCATCTCAGATGTTGAATACACGCAACAGGCTTATCAAGTTTGCGTTCACGGCCAACATGTCCCTAGTGTCCTACGTACCAAAGAAAGACAAAAATGTGATACTCATGAGTACACTGTGTAGGGATGGGAGAATCTGTGGCCAGGAACATAAAAAACTGAAATCATAATGGATTACAATGCCACAAAAGGAGGGTGGACAATTTAGACAAGCTGGTGACTGGCTACAGCTGCAAAATAAGAACCTTACGCTGGCCACCTGTGTTATTCTTCAACATCTTGAACATCTCGGCATACAACACGTTTGTCATCTGGATGGTGTTGAACCAAGATTGGAACATAGAGAAGCCCAAGAGGAGATGGCTCTTTTTCGAGGAGCTGAGCAAGGCATTGGTAAGACCTCAAATCCAGAGGAGGCAACATATAACAAGGACCCCAGGATTGTCATTGTGTAGAGAGGTGTAGGCAGGAGGCAGTCACAGGTTTAGAACTACTGACTTCTAAACCTGTGCTCAAAATATATCTTCAGAAACAAAAGGCACAGGGTGAAACCAAAGTGCAAAATATAAACTACTCAGGAAATAGTAGGAGAGATTCCTCTCAGGAAAACAAGTAACATTTGCAATAACTGACAAAGACAAATGGCAGAGGGTGTATATTTACAGTGATAGAGTGGGGATTGGAACCAGGTGTGTGTAATGATGACAAGACAAATCCGGGGTTGATGAGTGGACATCCCGCGCCGGAAACCCAGCAGCGCTCTTCGGGACCGTACCGCTCCCAGTCGACCAGGTACTGGAGTAGCACCCCACGATGCAATGAGTCCAACAAGGCTGCAAACAGAGTAAGCCAGGGAGGGGGAGGTGCGTTGTGGGGTCCCGCACCAGCCAAGGGATCAGCTGCCACCAGCCTGGGGAGAGAAACATGAAATGAGGGTGAGATACGGTAATTGACGGGGAGCTGTAATCTGTACATCAACTCATTGACTTTCCTCAGGACTTCAAACGGCCCCACAAACGGTGGGCTCAGCTTCTCGCAGGGCAGGCAGAGGGGCATGTCCTTCGTAGAAAGCCAGACCCTGTCACCGGGGGTGAAAGACCAGGGCCACACTGCGGTGACGATAGGCCTGTGCCTTCTGCTGGAGGGTGATGCGCTGGAGACGGGTGTGTGCGGTGTTCCATACCTCCTTGGCACGCCGGAACCAATCGTCCATAGCAGGAGCCTCGATCTGACTCCAGGGCCAGCCCACTCCCCCGGCCAGGCCTGACAGTAACTATGAAGGTACCTACTCAGTTCCTGATTTACCCTTTCCACCTTCCCATTAGATTGGGGACGGTACCCAGAGTTGAGGGTGACCGTGACCCCCAGTCGTTCCATGAAGGCCTTCCAGACACAGGAGGTGAACTGAGGACCATGGTCAGACACAATATCCTCCGGGATTCTGTAATGCCGGAAGACGTGAGAGAAGAGAGACTCTGCGGTCTGCAGGGCCATAGAGAGACCAGGCAGAGGAATCAAACGACAGGCTTTGGAAAACCGGTCCACAATGGCCAGGATTATGATATGCCCCTCCGAGGGGGGAAGGTCTGTGACAAAGTCCACGGAGAGATGGGACCAGGGTCGTTGTGTAACTGGTGAAGTTTGCCACAGGGGAGGTGTCTAGGTGTCTTGCTCTGTGCGCAGGTGGAGCAGGAAGAGCCGTAAACCCGGACGTCCCGGGCCAAGGTGGGCCACCAGTACTTGGCGGAGAGACAGTCGATAGTACGGGCTGTACCCGGGTGCCCAGGCACAGGTGCTATGTGTGCCCAGGTGAGGAGTCGGTCGCGCACATCAGAGGGCACATAGATACCAGGTTGTAGGCACTGCATAAAACAATTTGGTAAAGTACTTAGCACCGTGCATCTGTTCGATCACAGTGAGTATGAGAGGCAGAGGAAAATTTAACAGTAGCCGTATATAGCAGTGGCTATTTGAAGAATCTCAAATATAAAACATATTTTCACTTTTTTTGGTTACTTCATGATTCCATATGTGTTATTTCATAGTTTTGATTTCTTCACTATTATTCTACAATGTAGAAAATAGTAAAAATAAAGAAAAACCCTAGCGGGCTGAGATCCCGCTAACGGGATCGATATGACAACAGCCTGTGAAAGTGCAGGGCGCCAAACTCAAACAACAGAAATCTCATAATTAAAATTCCTCAAACATACAAGTATTTCACACCATTGTAAAGATACACTTCTTGTTAATCCCACCACAGTGTCAGATTTCAAATAGGCTTTACGGTGAAAGCACCACAAATGATTACGTTAGGTCAGAGCCAAGTCACAGAAACACACAGCCATTTTTCCAGCCAAAGAGAGGAGTCACAAAAATCAGAAATAGAGATAGAATTAATCACTAAGCTTTGATGATCTTCATCAGATGACACTCATAGGACTTCATGTTACACAATACATGTATGTTTTGTTCGATAAAGTTCATATTTATATAAAAAAATCTCAGTATACATGTTCAGTAGTTCCAAAAACATCCAGTGATTTTGCAGAGAGCCACATTAATTTACAGAAATACTGATCATAAATGTTGATGAAAATACAAGTGTTATACATGGAACTTTAGATACACTTCTCCTTAATGCAACCGCTGTGTCAGATTTCAAAAAAACTTTACGGAAAAAACAAACCATGCAATAATCTGAGTACGGCGCGCAGAGACCAAAACAACCCAAACAGATATCCGCCATGTTGGAGTCAACAGAAGTCAGAAATAACATTATAAATATTCACTTACCTTTGATGATCTTCATCAGAATGCACTCCCAGGAATCCCAGTTTGGTACAATAAATGTTATTTTGTTTGATAATGTCCAAATACCTCCTTTAGTTGGCGCGTTCAGTTCACAAATCAAAATTCATGACCCGCGTTCACTAGGAGCAGACGAAAAGTCAAAAAGTTCCGTTACAGTCCATAGAAACATGTCAAACGAAGTATAGAATCAATCTTTAGGATGTTTTTAATATAAATCTTCAATAATGTTCCAAACGGATAATTTCTTTGTCTGTAGAAATGCAATGGAACAGAGCTCGCTCACACGTGAACACGTGTGGTCAGTTTGTGGCTCTCTGGCAGACCTCTGACTCATTCCCCTCTCATTCACCCCCACTTCATAGTAGAAGCATCAAACAAGGTTCCAAAGACTGTTGACATCTAGTGGAAGCCTTAGGAATTGCAACATGACCAATATCCCACTGTTTCTTCAATAGGGAATGAGTTGAAAAACGACCAACCTCAAATCTCCCACTTCCTGGTTGGATTTTTTCTCAGGTTTTTGCCTGCCATATGAGTTCTGTTATACTCACAGACATCATTCAAACAGTTTAAGAAACTTCAGAGTGTTTTCTAACTATAATATGCATATATATCTAAATAATAATATGCATATCTTAGCTTCTGGGACTGAGTAGCAGGCAGTTTACTCTGGGCACCTTATTCATCCAAGCTACTCAATACTGCCCCCAGCCATAAGAAGTTAATAAAAAAAACAATAGAGCTTTTATTGATAAATGTGATCAAGTAGAGGTAAATGGCAAATATTAACCATGTAATCTGTCTGTATTGCTTGTATTTGATATAAGTCAACATCTACGTATGAAGTATTTTTATGTAAATTGATATGACTGTATTGCTTTAAAAACTCTGTTTTGGGTCCATCAGACCCACAAATATTGGGTGAATAACAAAAACACCACACAAGGGTTAAGCACATTACTTTGTATGACAAAGGCTGTCATACAGCAACAATTGTCACGCTCGTTTAGAGATGGATTGGACCAAGGTGCAGCGTTGGACCAAGGAACATTTTACTTTTAATTAAATGACACCGAAAAAACAACAAAATACAAAAACGAACGTAAAGCTACATGCAGTGCAGAAAGCAACTACACACAAACAAGATCCCACAAACTAAAGGTGGAAAAAAGGCTGCCTACGTTTGATCCCCAATCAGAGACAACGATAGACAGCTGCCTCTGATTGGGAACCATACCCAGCCAACAAAGAAATAGAAAAACTAGAATGCCCACCCAAATCACACCCGACCTAACGAAATAGAGAAATAAAAATGCTCTAAGGTCAGGGCGTTACAACAATATTCATTATGTTTCCTTACAATAAACCCGAGATTTACAGCTGGCCCTGTTGCAAACCTCTCTAGCTGTTCAATGGATTTCAAATAATGTCTATTTGTTTGGAGGTTCTGCACCAAAGAGCCACACCACTGAAGGACAAACATACTGTACATTCAGCAAATCTATGGAATTTATATCCAAATAAATGTATTAAAGGTTTTAGGAACTTTGGAAATGTGCTTGAGAGAGATGGTCATCTTCTAATGTTGTATCGATGGATAGCTAGCTAGCTTCTTAATTAAGCTTTTAATTAAAATACTGGCTTGATATCATATGATGTGGAATGGAAAGAATATTAAGCTCTATTCAAGTATAAATCCATGGAATCAAACAATTATTATTCTCTCCCCGAGGAAAGAAAATAATTATCAGCTAGAATGTTTTTCACTCAGACTACCAATTCTGTGTATTGCAAGCAAAATCAATGTGAATATAAATAGAGATCTGATGACTTTTCCTGGAGTGACCCCAACATTAGAAAAAGTGAAACATCGCCTATGTTCATATTACCATGAAAGCAGTACACCACTAGGGTACAAAGATTGTCTTATAAAATAATTTACACACCACAATAACCACACACACACACACACACACACACACACACACACACACACACACACACACACACACACACACACACACACACACACACACACACACACACACACACACACAAAATTGTTTGCTAATGGGGAATGCAGTCAGAGGCTAGAAAGGTGCTGCAGATGGCAGTCCCCCCCAGTTCTCTCTCTGCTGAAGACATGAGTGCACGTTTCATTGTCCAACAGGTCGTAAATCAGATTTTTTTCAGATGTCCAGGAGGAACAAGAGAACAATGATTTAGAGGAGGAGGAGGTATCTGAAGAAGAAGATGGGGAAGAGGAAATCACCCAAGCTAAAAGAGAGACATTTTTGTCAAAGAACAGCAAAATAACATGGTCTTTGTCACCATATGACAGCCAGGGCAGGATGGCAGCACAACATGTCATAAGGATGACCCCAGGGCCCACAAGACATGCAGTTGCCCATGACCAGGACATCGCCTCAACATTCTACATGTTCATCACACCAGTAATCGAAAAAATCATCCTGGAGATTACAAGTTTGGAGGGTTTCCGTAAATGCCCATGGGTTTGCAATGAGATGTTTGACGAACAGGTGTCCACATATTTTTGGTCATGTAGATTTACCCAGGTGACTAGAAAGGGAAAAATGTAATGTAGCACTTGAGAGTGGCTATTGTATTCATAATACTTGTTCTTAAATAATGTATCTGTGTAGTTAGGAATGAAGGTCATTCACCTTTTATTTATTTCTGGCATAGTGGTGTGGACAGAGAACCAGAGCTCTGAGCAGGACCAGTGAGTTGTGAGAGCAGTTCCCACCCAGGTAGATTGGTATCTGCAGACTAACCTGGTGGTCATCATGGATATAAAATTCCAGTACATCATACAAAACTAATTCACGTAGAACCAAATAAACATCACTGTGCTTGCTTAACAGTTCCTCATGCTCACTTACCAGGGCCGGAGTTATGGGCGGGCCCTAGGGGGCCTGGCCCGCCCTACCGTACCTCCTTGTCCGTCAAATAAAATGTTGAAATACTTATAATTTATTTGACCTAGACGCACGCCGACAGAAAGACACATCAATCTCAGATAAAGAATAGAGCGAGCAAAACAGCGTCCAGGGCTACTTATAGCATCAGCTACATATAGTACGACAGAGGGGTGCTGTTTCACTTGCTAGTTTCAGCAGAGAGGAAGAGGCGAAGCGAGAGGGCTCACTCTCGCCAAAATCTGTCCTGAATAAGCCCAATGCGTTTCTATGGGCATAATAGGCAGACCTAAGCTTGTCACACAGAGAGAACAATGAGAGAGATATTTCACTGGATATATAAATATGAAGCATCCACTTGGCTTTTCCACTCACTACCAAATATGGTAGCGAGAGGAAGCCCAATGGCGTGCAATGGGAGAAGATGGAACGAGATGGATTTTGTCCGACATTCTAAAAATGTTCTCATCGATGAAACATTTGCTCTCAATACAGTTTTCCATTCCCAAAACTAGAATCTGCTGTGAACAGAGTGGACAAAGTTTTGTAGACTTTACACTTCGTAAAAGTTTTTAAAAAATTGCACTGTGTAGAAGTGCAAAGGCGAATTGAGTTATGGCACTTGCGTACTTCACAGAGTAGTCGTTCCCTAACGGACATATGCAGATGCATGCTAGAATGTGCCTATAGGAAATCGCTAGCGTGTGCTTAGCGCTGCCAACCTCCTTGCTCCTTCTGCCCACTATGACTCATTTGTTCCCATTGGAAACGACAGTCTGTCTTGGTTTCGTTATAAATCTTTGCTTGTCACCCGCATCCCCACCTTTGGGACAATGACTAACATTGTTCGGGCGGAGACATGAGCATCTCCTCATACAGATCTCTGGTTTCAGCCACTTGTAAATGTGAAAGGAAAGTTGGCGGGTGCACAGTGCACTGTTCAGATACTGACTTCCCCTAAAGTAAATTGATGTTTTGCAAAAATGATATCACTCCTGACTAAATAAAATCATTCAAAATACTTAAAAACAAAAAAACAAATAGCTGTGGATTGTTTGAAAACCACGTGTGAATAGGCCTATGCTTATTTGGGAAGCAAGCAATTTGGTCAGGGAGTGTGGAAATAGGCCTAGCTGATTATTGAGTTGCGGCTGTCGGCGAAAAGCATCTAATATGTGTGAAGATAATGTGTCTGGAGTAGAACTTCAAATGTTGAGACAAGAAGAAGGGGAGGGTGTGTGGTGAAGATACGGGGGTCTCTCTCCAGAATGCATGCACTCAGCTCTCCAGAAGGTGCTCCGCTAATTCTTTCACATTCATTGTTTCATTGTGTGAATCGATTAGCCTTTGACTGTTTATTGTTGATCAATTCCCCATTACATATGTAACCAGTAGGCCTAGTAAATGTACAGATAATCCCCGTCATTTGGTTACATTTATTACTCTGAATGCATGTGTTACAGTCATTCACGATTCTCATTCTCGGAGTGGAAACATTGTTTGCAGAGTTCAAAACCTGTTACATTTGTGAGAAACAAGTGTTGGTTCACTTCTTTAACCATCATTTAGGAGTTTGGTCAACAACAAAAAAAACGATTGTCTTTTGTTTGGAGTGTTCCATGTGAGCAATGAGCATGTGTGTGGTTTCTCTGTTCTGAAACGTTGAGGGAGCGCTTGCGACTGAGCACGCCAACCTAGTGAGTTGAGTCAATGTTGAGCTTCACTAGCGATAGCTCAAGACGGATGGAAAGGGAAGCAGACAGGCGGAGAAGAGAGATTAATACGATTGAAAGAACCTGCATTTTCATCAGGATATTTTCTACTGTTTTTATTTGTCTGCTTTAAGCATGTATTTACTTAGTGGATGACAGAAGTTATAGGCCTACTGATTGCCCTATAGCCTAGGCCAGGGTTTCCCAAACTTATTGAAATGAAACTACACCTATAAAATAATCACAACTAGAACACAGGAAGAAATGGTAGGATAAATTGTAAGCTTCCCCAAATTTGAAACTCACGGGCTGCCTATGGTCTTTATTATAACACCCATGAATAAGATTATTGCACATGCAAGCGCGTACACACAGGAGGTCCTGTGGAGAAAACGGACCCGTCTATAGAAATCATATGCCCGTCTAACTGATTCGTTCTGGCCCCGGCCCCGTCTCTTACACGTCAACTACTGGGACTGATCTTGCAACCTCTGTCTCCCAAACACATAATGACTGATAATGACTTTAGCCAGGTACGCCACTGAAAACCCATTGGTTACACGTGCTATGCCTTACATTATACCATCCAAACAGCGTGTTCGTAGGTCAAAGTAATTATTTTAGGTGAGTCATTGATAGGGATGCTTTCTAAAGGCTACATGGGGTTTTGGCTGAGGGTGTGAGACCTCTCTCTCTCTCTCTCTCCCTCCCTCTCTCTCTCTCTCTCTCTCAGCTGAATAGTCCCCACAGAGCAGGGCTATACCTCGGCCTCCTAGGTGACCTTATCAACTCGCTCATATTATTCTTTCTTATGAGTTTAGCTGTCATCAGCCCAAAAACACCCTTTCTCTCCAACAGAAAAGAGACTATCAGGAATGAAGAGATAAATGGCAGGGAGTGGGGACTGTCTGCTCAGGAGCAGTGCAGAGAGGGAGAGAGGAAGATCGAGGGACTACAGCCACGTCTGAGATAAACAGCAGCCTTTTGAATGATTTCTCAGCCCACTATTTTGACACAGCATCCTGAATGTGAAATGGTTTATGAATTATGCATTCGTTCTTACAACTCCATTAGGCTTTATATATTCAACTTTAAGCAAGACACCATGAAATTATGCAGTTTAATGTAGCTTTAAAGGAGCATTTATCATGTTCAGATCATGGTGCTATGGGCTTTTTATTTCCAGGTAGGGATTTTTAGCAGGGAGAAAACACTCTAGGGACTCAGCAATGGATTCGAGCTAAATGGATCCACAAAAGGTCACAGAATTTTAAATTGTCACAATAATCCTTTTGAAGATGGTAATTGTGGGGTGCGAGTGTTATCAGTTTTGTACGATTATACACTCTTTGGCATGCTGCAGAAAATAAAAATGTAGACACACACAGACACAACAGCTCAGGTGCCATTATATTTGAGTCATACCAGCGTAGAAAGTTGTATCTTGTTGTGGCATCTTTGGCATCTTTCTGTCCTGCAGAAGTCAGCACTTTAAAAAAAAGACGAATGAATGGCATAGCCTGGTACATTTTCACTGCTATTATAGTCGATCATATTGTCAATTTCAGAGGTATTTTACAACTGATTAAGAGAAGCATATGCTGTATACTGTATATTCATTGATATGAGAAATGATGCATCCATTTCGTAGGCAAACATTCATCTATAAACTTTGTCTATTCACAGTCAGTATTCAATAGCAAACCCATCCACAAACTAACACTAGCGGTATGTCCCCAGGACTCCCTGGAAAACAGGGCAATTGTTACTGAGTGGACTATCTTGGCTAAACAGATAAAATAAATTGATCACTATATGATATAATGATATATGATATAATCAATTCATGGTGCTCTTATTGATTTTATAATAAGCTGAGTGGAGTCAAAAACCACAATAACAAACCGCTAATAACTCTGGGTAATTAGAGAAAATTAGGTGCCCCCATGCAGCTCCAGATCCTGTTGGACACCGAGACATTAATCACCATTAGTCTTCTCTCTCTCTCTCTCTCTCTCTCTCTCTCTCACACACACACACACACACACACACACACACACACACACACACACACACACACACACACACACACACACACACACACACACACACACACACACCTAGCCTCTGTGGCCCCGCGCCTGTATCAACCCCTCACCTCTCATGTAACTATGTAATACCACGCAACACTGGAGCGTCATGATGAATATCATATCACGCAGAGCGTTATACACGGTCAGAGCTTCAGAATGTTACCAAGTAGGCCATAGAGTGCCAAATTCTAGCTGTCATAAACTCACAGAATTATCCTGTTAGTTACAAAAGCCTGAAGGTTGGTTGCGTCTAAATATATGTGCTTTATGATGACTTATTTTTAGAGGCATAAATATGTGTGAAAAATTGCACAATTCATTAACCAATTTTTAAGCCTAATCCCCCTTCTTAGAATGATATTCTGTTGCACTGAAGAAGTGGTTTTCTAGTTTAAAGGGATGTTTTTCTAGTTTGTCTTGTTTATTTAACGCCCATGATTCTATCCCAGATGATGGGTATTTCTTATTATAGTACTATTTCCCTCTATACATAGCCCTATGACTCAACTATCCTGCTGAGCCTGTATTGGGGGCAACACAATCAGAAAAGACTGCAGCCTAGCGCCTCGTACAAACTCAGGTTGTACAACTGATATTCAACACATTTGACAGAACTGTAGCAAATACAACAGATATTTTTGTGATACAACAGAGAGTTTGTCTGCAGAAAAATGGTTACACACCCATTACGCGGTGTCTCGATCAACCATTATGTAAAAACATTTGTGCAGACATACTCTCCTCTGTACTGAAAAAGTTGTGTCAAATGTGTTGTGCTTTAGTTGTGCAAATGGGCATTTATAGTAAGGTATAAGTAAAGCAGCAAACAAAGAAGCTCAGACAGTTTTCTTGTCACACTAGCCCTCTCAAGTGATCGTTGGCAGTTGGCAATAACGCAAGTAGTGGAGACAAATCAATTTGCTTGTGTTGCTTGTGTTGCAGGAATTCTCAACTCTCCAGCAGCAATTCAAGACTGAGGAAGGGAAATACAAAAGATGAGACCAACAATGCAAGGCTGGTATAGATTAAACCCGGCTATCCTGTCTTTTGGTAATTTCTTGTAGTTAAATAGATTTTTTTCTCGGGGGATATACGAGAGATCACCATGATGTTACAACAGCAAGCAAATGTTGTTCTGGGTGCGGAAAGTTGCATTCTGTGCATGGTTCTCCACAGAGTTTTGTTCTGTATTTACAAATCAGTAATCACATAATGCAGTTGATAGTACGTTAACAGTGATTTTACACAGTGGTGGAAAAAGTATAACATTTTGATACTTCAGTAAAAGTATAGATACCTTAATAGAAAGTTACTCAAGTAAAAGTAAAATTCACCCAGTAAAATATTACTTGAGTAAAATGCATCATTATTTATTTCTTAATATACTGAAGTATCAAAAGTGAATGTAATTGCTAAAATATACTTAAATATCAAAAGTAAAAGTATAAGTAATGTCAATATTCCTTATATGAAGCAAAGCAGATGGCACCAATTTCTTGTTTTTAAAATGTACGGGTAGCCAAGGGCACACTCCAACACTCAGACATCATTTACAAATTATGCATTTGTGTTTAGTGAGTCCGCCAGATCAGAGGCAATGGGGATGACCAGGGATGTTATCTTGGTAAGTGCATGAATTGGACCATTTTCCTGTCCTGCCAAGCATTCAAAATGTAACGAGTACCTTTGGATGTCAGGGAAAATGTCTGGAGTAAAAAGTACATTATTTTCTTTAGGAATGCAGTGAAGTAAAAGTAAAAGTTGTCAAAAAAAGTTAAGTACTGATACACAAAAAAACTGCTTAAGTTGCACTTTACTTAAGTACTTTAAACCACAGCTTTTACACTAGGAAGCAGCATCGAATGATGAAACATAAGAAGCCATTCACTTTCAATGGAAGGAAAGCGAGAGAAGTGCAGTGGGCGGGGGACCATTGAGCGATGTAAGCATGGGTGAAGGAGCTGAACAGGGAGGGACTAAAGTTGGGGTAAGCTGAACTTTATTCAAATATAGCGACACGAGTGAACAATCGAAGATCACCACTGGATTGGTTGACAAAGGCTGTTGATACGTAGCACTAGATGGCTTGCTTGAGGCACTACCTCCATTACCTGGCTATGTGAGGTTGTTTATTGTGTCCAAAACTGTTGGTTCGCAATAAAAATAAAAATAAATATTTTAAACAGAGGTTGTTATTTTCTGTGTATAACATTAGCAAGCAGACAACTAGTCCAAACCTGGTAGCTAGATGGCTAGCAGAGGAAAACAACTCAATGATGAAACATTGCAATGATTACATGTCGACATGTAGACTATGGTTTATGCCAACCAAGTAGCTAGCTAAACTAGCCAGCATAGTTTATGATAACCTTGCTCAGCTCAGAAACTCATGTTTGGAACCAGCATTGGGTAAAGAAATATTTGTGTGCTGATGTAGAGACCAAATCTGCTTGTTCATTGAAAATGAGTGTTGTCTTCGCTTGCTAACATTACATGACTGACATCTGAATTCATCCCATGTGTACTGGCAAGATAGCCAATGCAATGGCTGAGACATCGATATCTACAGTAACTAGCTATCTACCACCCACTGGCTGGCAGCTTGTGGTCATTCTGTGTTCAAACGAGATAGCTGAAAAAGAACGAGAATATAACTGTAACTCTAGCCCACTAACCAGCTAGTTAGATAGGTAGTTGGGGGCTACAGATGGGCCAGCTAACATTAGCTAGCTAGCTACTGTTTTTGCATACATGCATGCTGCACAATGCCGGTGAGTGAAGTTGAAAGTTAAAATACTGTGAGATAATTGTCGCTATTTTCATAAATGGAACAAATTAGCTATATATCCAACATTGCAATTCGAGCTAGCTGTCTGACTATGTATTTAGACCAAAATTCATACAAATACATGGTTCTGGCTAGCATAGAGCCAGCACCACAGTGCTGGCTCTGTAATAGCCATAAAAAAAACACAGAAACACTTTTTAGAACCACTTCAAACAAGGTCTGTGTTTCATATAGGCTTTCCTTGATAACTGTATAACTCTCTATTGGACAAAGTGACTTTTACCAATATTCCCGGCTATATTTACTCTCAGATTCTAAAAAGCTTATCGGCATCAAAGTCGACATCATGCAAGACTACAAATTCCTGCAAGCTCCTGCACATCATCTCTAGCGGACACCTTTGCTGTCAGATAGCTAGCAACTAGATATATTGAACATTTTCATTTACTGGTCCATACTTTAACTAATATTTGTTGTTATGCATTTGGTCTTGTATCTTGTACAGAATACTATCCTAGTAGCAGTCAGATATTGACATTGTCCAAGAATATTAGGCTAGTTATTTACAAAGAAGCACAGTAGCTACCAACCTACCTATCTACCTACCTAGATAATATTAGCAACATAGCCTTATTTGACCAGATCCATTTCTCCTTCAGCCGGTGGACATCTTCATTTAATCTCTTATCATTTCTGCCATCTAAATGATCGAGGTGAAATCTATTTCAGTTCATGGTGTCAGAATGCACTGCTGCACTAAAGCAATTTAGAACTAACTTGTTGACGTGTTCTGTTGTAGATTCAAAGCCAGATTAACTCATTGCAGAATGTATCCATAATCATGAATGAATAAGCATATTTATTTGACAAGAATGCGCCTAGTCACCCGTCAATCACATAAAAAAATAGTAAACAATGCATACATATACCTTTTATACATAACATAACACATCTGACTTAAAGTAAAGATGAAATTATTTAATTATCAATTCCACAAACCTGGGATATTGAAGAGCAACATATGAACTAGTATTATTAATATTTATATTATATAGTTATACTATTATTTTCTGCTTTTCCATTTTAGGAATTTGACCAGCACAAATAACACAATGTAAAACAACACATTGGGATTTTTGGCTGGTGTGTTAGAAATGAAGAAACTGGATGCGTTAGGTAGGTTTAATATAAAATACTATGTAAACTACAGCAGAATGAGAAACACACTTAATCGAATAAAAACAAGGAAGCCATGCCTAAACGCAATATATCAATACCCTTCTTGTCAATTTAACAGGTCCATGTTGCTGCTGTCAATTATGAGCAGCAAATTTACCACTGCATTCAGTCTGAGCCCCAGAATAAGCTGAAAGAAATTATTACACAGGTGAACACAGTACACAACAGTAGCAAAAACAGTACACAACAACACTTTTAAACGTGTTAATGAGTCTAAATGTTATCAAATCAAAACAAGTGAAGGAAGCAGCATAGGGAAAATGGGCTACATATACCTATAGTTTTCAATGATATTGAAATCAATGTCTTGTTCATTCAATTGAGCTATTTGGACTATACTGTCTGTCATTTTTGCCTAAATATATTTTATATATTTATGTTTGTATGTATTTATGTGTAGCCTACATGTATGCCACGATGTGTCAAATCTTGATTTAGTGCATTACTATAGGGTAACCATTATAATAAGCGGCCTCGATATTTGTAGCCATAGGTGACAATATTTCATAGGAGCTGATCCGTCATCAGTATTGTGTAATAATTATGTTAATGGGAGATTTGAAAGGGAGAACTCTGATCCGAGAGCAGCGTTGTCTTTCTTTCGATCCTATCAGTATCGAAACATGCCTCAATGACGCACTTAGCGAACGTTCTCTCTGCGTGGTGTTTGGGGAAATGCATGTTACATCTTCAGGCATTGTAGGAAAGATGCATCATTAAAACACTAGTAAGCATAAGTTCCATCGCTATCGGGAAACCGGGCCCAGTACAATAGCCTACACATGAAGAGGAAGGTAAAGGCAGATACAGTACCAACCAATACTACTCACCTGACAGACAGGTAGGTGTGAACCAGTACTGCGTTGGCTGCAGTCTTCTGGGCCGAAGCTTCTCCCTTTTTCTTAGCAGCCACAGCCTTGACATCAGTCAACAAGTTCAAGTTCAACTTGAGAGTGGAGTATGCGTTATATATCAATACCATCTAAATGAAAATAAGCAGGAGAATAGTGTTCCAGGTTGAAACAAGTCACCTAGTTCCGAGGTGATAAGACTCAGGCACACCCATTGGTTCTGGAATAGAGAAGGTTCAAATAAGGTTTGCAATTTAGCATCATTAACATGAAAGTAATTATACCACAAAAACAAAGGTGTGAATACCAATGAATTTAAAACCCATCACAGCAGGTTATCAGGAATCAAGGTAAGACCCAGATGCAGACTGTGTCGAAGTAACAATGTTTATTACAGCATTACGTTTAGTCATGAAAGCCCCTTATACCACCCACCACTGCGACCTTTACGCTCTAGTTGGCTGGCACTCGCTACATATTCGTCGCCAGACCCACTGGCTCCAGGTCATCTATAAGTCTATGCTAGATAAAGCTTTATCTCAGGTCACTGGTCACAATAACAACACCCACCCGTAGCATGCGCTCCAGCAGGTATATCCCACTGGTCATCCCCAAAGCCAACACCTCATTTGACCACCTTTCCATCCAATTCTCTGGTGCCAGTGACTGGAACGAATTACAAAAATCGCGGATGCTGGAGACTTATATTTCCCTGACTAACTTTAAACATCAGTTATCTGAGCAGCTAACCGATCGCTGGAGCTGTACATAGCCCATCTGTAAATAGCCCACCCAATCTACCTACCTCATCCCCATATTGTTTTTATTTACTTTTCTGGTCTTTTTCACACCAGTATTTCTACTTGCACATCATCATCTGCTCATCTATCACTCCAGTGTTAATTTGCTAAATTGTAATTACTCAGTTTCTATGGCCTATTTATTGCCTTACTTCCTCACGCCATTTGCACACACTGTATATAGACTTTTTTTCCTACTGTGTTATTGACTGTATGCTGGTTTATTCCATGTGAAACTCTGTGTTGTTGTTTGTGTCGCACTGCTTTGCTTTATCTTGGCCAGGTCACAGTTGTAAATGAGAACTTGTTCTCAACTGACCTACCTGGTTAAATAAAGGTGACATTTTTTTTTGATAAAAAACACTGAGCTAGGAACGCCCGACAGGTGCTCGGCTCTCCATTGAAGCGTTCCGGAGGAGGTAAGTGGGGCTCCCGAGAAGGAGTGACTGATTAGACGGCGCTGCTAGCAGCTGAGTCGCTAAGGAGCTGTGGGGTTACCACCATGGTAGGCAGCCTCCCAGACAACTCATGGAATTGCTCCAACAAACTGTCCAACGCCCGGACATGGTGTTCAGCCAATGTTTGGACCCCCTCCACAAGGCCACGAAGAAATTCCTAATGCATACCGATGGTTGCGCCCTGAGTGGAGATGGCGTTGCGAAGCTGACCCATGTCTGCTGGGTCAGTCATGGCCAGTTCATACTATCAGGAATCAAGGTAAGACCCAGATGCAGACTGTGTCGAAGTAACAATGTATATTACAGCGACAGGGGCAAAGGAAAAGGAAAGTAGGCAGGCTCAGGGTCAGGTCAGGCAGAGTGGTCAGGTGGGTTTGTACAGGGTCAGGACAGGCAATGGTCAAAAACCAGGAGGACGAGAAAAGAGACTGGGGAAAAGCTGCCGCTGACACAAAAATGCTGGTTGGCTTGACAAACAAGACGAACGGGCAACAGACAATCAGAGAACACCAGTGTAAATACACAGGGGATAATGGGGAAGATGGGTGACACCTGGAGGGGGGTGGAGACAATCACAAAGACAGATCAGGGTGTGACACAGGTAGGACTAAATAAGGTTGCATAACCTTGCCTACTAGCTTTACTAATGATCTGCTGTCCAGAGCAAACAGATCAATGTCTTCCTGCAGTAAAGTAAGCATCCTGTTGAGTCCATGATACCTCTCAAAAAGCCAAACCAAAATAATACAGCTAGCTAGGGTAGCTACAAGTCAAGTAGTGCTACTTCAAGTAGTACTTGAAGTAGGCTATCTACCCCTCACCCACAGACGAAAAACAACATGATCAAAAACCGCTTCACCATCAAAGTTAGCTAGCTAGTTAACTAGCAAGCTAGACTGTTGGTTTATAAAAGCCAAACACAGCTAAACTTGTTTTCATGAATTTAGCATGCATTTAAATGGCTAGACAAATAGCCATCTAGTCAGGCTAATGTTGCTAACTAGCTAACCATGTGCTAGCTAGAATTTAAAACTTGACCATGACAGTTTACAGAACTCTCAATTTAACCTATTTAGCCTATTTATTCATCACTACATTTAGCTAACATTAGATAATTAACCCAGAGATTCTTACCTTTGCCTCGATTTGGCAGTCTCCTCCAGATCATCATGGCCCTGGTGAGTGACGTGAAGCTTGAGACAGTCATTTGTAGTTCTACATGATAGCCACATTAGCAGCAAATTAGCATGACTTTTTTGTGGTAAATACATGTGAAATGATTGATAAAAGTCACCTTGTCAGAGAGAGATTTACACGGTTATCAAAATGTCACGCCAGGGTAAACCCACATGAAACATATCCCTTATTTGAAGTGTTTCTAAATTCCGCTGTGGGACAAATTAATGGTGGAAAAACTATTGGAACCATTTCCATGTTTGACCGCTAGGTTTTATGGGTATTATGATATTGCTGTACCCCATACAGGTCAGCTGCAAACTAGCAATCTAGCTACCAACCTACAGATGTAGGATCATAATTTGATCACTCTTTTGTTGCTGAGATATTTCCTGTACAGAATTAAAAGCAAACTTTTTGCATATTTGAAGTAAAAAAAGGCGCCTAAAGTTTGTAATTTCCATTCTTTGACATTGTTTGCCGCTAACATCATGAATAAATCATCACACACATTTTCAGAACATTATAACAACCCGTCTACACTAAAGTTAGTGACATATTAGACAACTGCAACCTGTGAAATGTTACGATCTTGTGGCTAGCAAGCAGCAACTAACATTAGCTTGCATTGCCCAGCCCATAGAAAGACAGCCAGTGAATAAATCTTCCTTGCTTGCTATCTACTCGAAATCGGCCAGCTAATCAAATGTATGTTTTAGCTATGTTTTAACTAGTTAGCTAATTATAGACCAATCATTTCCTTTTGGTGGTGGGGTGGTGGGAACTGAAAATAAATGTAGTCCTGCTTTGTGGCATTTCGCAAAGGCTCTATGTGATACTGATCGCACTATACATTTTTTGTGGGTGTAGAAATGGTTGTCCTTGTTCGATGGAGCTATTGGATGAGCGGCACTGTGTTCCTATCAGTGGATTCATTGCTAATTAAACAAGCTGACACATTTTTTATGGTCTATGAAAAACTACAATACATGTATGGGGGTGCTTCGTGCTCTGGCACCGTCAGGCACTAACAACCCAATCCTTTGGGCAAAACTGAAAGAACTGACCAGAACACAATGGCTTCAAGTGATTCCTCTCATCAACACGAATTCTAAGATGAAGGATATTTTTTTACTACATGGTGACATTCAACCATACATGTTTCAACCGGAATGTAGTGAAGAGGATTCGAAAAACAGTTGGATTTAGCTAGAAGCTCAGTTACAGAGGGCAGATGACAAATACGGTTGCTAGCGAAGTAAGTTAATTTTCCTGCAAGCCACCCAGCTAGCTAACTTTACTTTATATTTTTCTGTTTCCTAACTTAGGTAGCTAGGTAGGTAGCTAAGTTCACTAAACAACTACAGGTGGCCATATCAAATCAAAGTTTATTTGTCACGTGCGCAGAATACAACAGGTGTAGGTAGACCTTACAGTGAAATGCTTACTTACAGGCTCTAACCAATGGTGCGAAAAAAAGGTGTGTGTGTGTGTGTGTAGGTAAGTAAGGAAATAAAACAATAGTAAAAAGACATTTGAAAAAAGAGTAGCAGGGCAATATACAGACACCTGTTAGTCAGGCTTATTGAGGCAGTATGTACATGTAGGTATCGTTAAATTGACTATGCATAAACAGAGAGTAGCAGAAGCGTAAAAAGAGGGGTTGGCGGGTGGTGGGACACAATGCAGATAGCCCGGTTAGCTATCTGCATTGTGTCCCACCACCCGCCATATATGCATATCTATCGATTGTAAAACCTCTTCTCATTTTAGTCATAGATACAGCCAACGTTAACTCACTCACTTTTGTACATCGCTCTGGTACGTACAATTGACCTTATTTTAGCGCACAAAAAAACGTAATACTTCCAGATCAACTGTAATATCAATACCAATGTAAAGCACAATTTCTCCCCTTTCCAACAAAATCAATGATGAGACCTCCATCTCTACATGATTCAAGAAGGCAATGAGCTTTGTCGGGTCTTTTAAAAAATGTCGGGTGGGGAAACGAAACCTATTGTGTGATAGTGAGGAGAGATGTCGTGTGGGGAAACGTCTTTTTTCACTCGATCTGTCCAACTTATCAGCTTATCGCCTCTAAAATGAAAATAAAACACTATAAAGGAGTTTATATAATGTGTCATTACATACCTATTTAAAGGTTTGTGTCGATTTTGAATCGGGTTTTTAGGGCAGTACTAAAGTGATCTTCAGAAGTAAACAGCGGCTTTTGAGAGTCATAATAGCTTGCAGTGATGATGCAAAAAATGACTAGGTATCCCCCTTACCCCCGTCACTGTCCCTTTCTTGTTTTTAAACGGTGAGAGAAGTGCTACATCTGGTGGAGAACGGCTGTAAGACAGAATTAGTTGCTTTAAGCGTGCTGTACATTACGCCATGACACATCACGATGTAACGTACAGCGTAGGAGGGTCTGTTTTTTCTACTTTTCTCCAATACTATAGAGCAATTACCATGTCAATCAACGCTTGAATAGAAACGTAGGTCACACCCCAGATTTTGATGTCAACACAGTCGCTACAGTCCCATTAGTTTTCTTTGCAGTCTCGTTTGAATGTCGCAGTTGCACACATTTGTACTGAATGGGGTTAGCGTATGTTACTAAACAACAAGCTATAACGTTACAACCAGCCACCTAAATCTGGGTTTACCCGCAAATGTTAGCACACAATTGGTGTTGGATAGCTTTGGTAGTCCCAGTAATTGATACAAAATTTTTTAAGCTAAATCACATCATCTGTTATAACAATCTGTAGCTACAGTTCTCTGCCCTTTACTACACCTGAGACACACTGAACTAACTGTACTACACTGTTCATGCTGTATTTGTTTGTGTTACTTTTACCATCACATTCTTGTTGAATACCCAGTTCTCTTTTTGAGTTAGCATGAAATATTGTACACTCCCCTGTATTTTACATTATTTTGATGTACAGTATCTGAGTGTCTAACATCTGTTTGATGCTACAGGGCCCTGTACAGCTAATATAAATATATTTGGTGAAACCATAAAGCCAGATACATTTTGAGGATTGATCTAAAAGATCCATTTTTATTTTATGGCACTTTATCCGGCTTCAGTACACTGACAATAGTGTTGTGCATGGCAGGCTGTGGAAGCAGAGTGCTGGTGGCGAATGGTCTTGTCCCATCTGCGGTTTACGATGGTTGAAAGTGGTGTACGGCTCGTAGTTCTTAACCACAAACTGGTTGGACCTCTTGCAGAGGATTTGCTGGTGCTGCATGTCTCCTGAAAATACATGATTGTGGTGTTACCATTTTACACTTTTTATGGTAGAGACGTAGGTCAATACGCCTTTGTTCGTAAATGTGTCAACCGATTGAGACCTAAGTGTTTAGAAACAGACTAGTGGATTGTTTATGGACAACGAAGGACATAGGGAGCTGCTTTTGAGGGGGAAGAAGCAGTCAACAAAGTGAATGGGGGGGGGGGGGGGGGGGGGGCTGCAGAAGGTGTGAAAAGTCTTAGGAGTTCTTGCACAGTATGTTATGTTGTGTTTAGGATATTGAGGAGAAATGGCACTTCTCAATCATTATCATACACAACAATACATTTACTGTCTCTAAGCACAACCAAAACCGCCTTCCTCATCTGTAAACCTCCCCCAGCCCATTGACTTTGACAGATCATTCTTGTCAATAGTAGCAGGGGATTTTTGTAGGTTTTTGTGGATTTTTGCATTGTGTTTTGAGAATCTGCAGAGAGAAGAATGAGGTGGTTGTTTTCATTACTGTTGTCTTCACTTTATACCTTTCAGTGTCCCTTGCTCATTTTGTCCCATAATCTTGTTGTGCTCCATAACCACATCGTGTGTTCCCTCCCTCATGCTCGTGTACTCCAAAATGCTGCCGCTTTGGGGGATTTTTCAGCAGGGCCTGTGGAAGGAATCCAGATAACCAGAGTTTTGCAAAGAGGAAAGGGTAGACTAATTTGACTAAATGGTCTGGAAGATACTCTTTGGTCCTCAGGCTACATCTAACCCCCTGTAACCCCATAACATAAACACAAACCCAAACCCATATAGAGGTCCTGGATGGCAGGAAGCTTGGCCCCTGTGATGTACTGGGCTGTACGCACTACCCACTAGTGCCTTGCAGTCGGAGGCCAAGCAGTTGCCATACCAGGCACTGATGCAACCTGTCAGGATACTCTCAATGGTGCAGCTTTAGAAGCTTTTTAGGATCTGAGGACCCATGCCAAAGCTTTTCAGTCTCCTGAGGGGGAATAGGTTTTGTCGTGCCCTCTTCACGACTATCTTGGTGTGCTTGGACCATGTTAGTTTGTTGGTGATGTAGAATCCAAAGAACTTGAAACTCTCAACCTGCTCCACTACAGCCCTGTTGATGAGAATGGGGGTGTGCTCGGTAAGTACATTGCACGACTGCTTACTGTAAATTGAGCTATCTCAGCTTGTAAATATTTTTGCCAACGTACCTTCACCTTGTCCAGAGATTGGTGTTAGAAACACATGCTAGTGGAATCAGATTATGTACCACCTACAACAAAACACACAACAATAGACAATTTAACCCTTTGACGCGTACCAATACTCGGGTCTGATTATTCTACAGTGGTCCCTGGAGTCTACGCTCAAACCTGTGGGATTAGAACGCTTATTTAGAATGTCCATTTTCGATTGACGCAACAGTCAGTGTTTTGAGCTGGCAGCACTGTTTTTATTTCACAGAAACATTTTGCACAAACACAGTCCTTAAAAACGTTATGTCCTGAATGTGACCAGTTAATTTAAAAAAAATGAAATGTTCAGATATTCACAGAAGTGTTGACATCATAACACAATCATCCAAACCGGAAAATGTAGGCTACATTAGTCCTAGCGCTAACTGAGGAAAGATTGACCTAACACAAGCATTCATATTTAGCTAACTCTTGGCTGACAGAAACCATAATATGAATTAGTCAATAAAAATAGCTATTTGCAATCCATTATATCACGGGTGGGCTCACCATTGATCAAAAAATGTTGTAAAACACTTTCAAAAAATTGAAAGTAATCTGATGATGCATAGTTTGTGCGCGCCGCCATGTATGTTTATTCGGGTCAACCAAAGATAAGAAGAGTAGTCAAGATGAGTTTGGTCTGTTTGCAGTGTGCATGTTGAAGGGGGTGTGTCGTCTACCATCATTCACTTTCCTTCATTCACTTCCGGCAGTTTACTCGAAAGATGAGTGAACCATCCCTCACCTCATTTTGTTATAATATCTTTGGTCTGACAGACGTTTAGGTGACACCCAGAATGCCTTCTATGATGTCAACAAACATGGCGCCACACATAGCTGGTAAATAGCTTAGCATTAGCGCATCATGATCAGTACAACCTTCCCAAAGATATTTTACACACATCATATGTGTCTGTTACAATCTATGCAAGATGTGTGATTTGTCACTCGTACTTGAAACAGTAAATACATTATGCTCTGAACATACATACGGTGTTCTACAGTAGAAACGACATTACGATATACAGAAAATAAGGCACTTACTTTGATTGGAATGCACACGTCCAAAGTTATTATTTGTAAGGAAAACAACAATGAAGGTTATGCGAGAGCCAGACAGAAAATGTGCCAGGTGGAAAAGGTTTGTGCTAGACTGTGCAAATGTCTGCATACATGATCTGGGGAAACACTGGTCAGGTGTTTGGGCTCTCATTGAAAAGATACATTTGTCAAATAATGAGGAGGCGGGACAGACCTCAATTCAAACTGTTAGAAAATAAAACTTGTTAAAAACTCATTTCAAATTGACAAGTTTAAATATAGCCTATAGATAATTAGCAAGCAGCATGTGACTTGGTTTGAGGGCAGTGCGGGTTAACTGTCCTGTTGTTGGGGCGACCGTCAGAGATATTTGGATAGCTTACGTTATCTAACGTTAGTCAAAGATAGAACGAACAGACAAATATGTTTACTCTGCTGAAAGTATAGCTACCAGTCTAGCAGTGATTACCATGGCATAGGCTAAACTGATTGACAGTGTGTATCCAAAAGATAGCTAGCTATATGATTTAGCTGATGGCTTTCAGAGTTCAATACAGAACTGCAATGTTAGCTAACATAGCTAATTTACATAGCTTGTAAACAATGGTATCGCATCACTTCTCAGCTGTCATCTAAATGGATTACCGATCTGTTCAGTCTGAAAATCCCTCTGGTAATATTTGGTCACACCAGTCTAGCAGTGATTACCATGGCATAGGCTAAACTGATTGACAGTGTGTATCCAAAAGATAGCTAGCTATATGATTTAGCTGATGGCTTTCAGAGTTCAATACAGAACTGCAATGTTAGCTAACATAACTAATTTACATAGCTTGAAAACAATGGTATTGCATCACTTCTCAGCTGTCATCTAAATGGATTACCGATCTGTTCAGTCTGAAAATCCCTCTGGTAATATTTGGTCACACCAGTCTAGCAGTGATTACCATGGCATAGGCTAAACTGATTGACAGTGTGTATCCAAAAGATAGCTAGCTATATGATTTAGCTGATGGCTTTCAGAGTTCAATACAGAACTGCAATGTTAGGTAACATAGCTAATTTACATAGCTTGAAAACAATGGTATTGCATCACTTCTCAGCTGTCATCTAAATGGATTACCGATCTGTTCAGTCTGAAAATCCCTCTGGTAATATTTGGTCACCGTAAGCATAATTTTTGATAGCCACAAACCACTGGCAGCATTTGGGTAAATCTCTGGTAGGTAGAACGGTGGTAGAAATAACTCATTTCCGCGCTTGTTTGTAATTAGCACAGCCAGACAAAACACCACACGAGCATGAAGATAAACATTAGGGGAAAACTTTGCCTAGAGAAGTTCTGAGATTACTGTGTGTTGTTCGTTTAAAGTTAACAACGCCGCGAACCAAGTTTGTAGGCACGCCCCAACTACCTAGCGGGTGGTATCTGCATTCGCTACGAATGCTGGACTTTGTGGTTCACTATGAGCAGACCAATACACAGGAAGTAGAAACTTTATAATTCTACCAGTGAAATGAAAATGCCTACGTTCTAGCTTATGGTTTGGGTAATGTTGATGTTTATAATATAGTAATGACTATATGCCGTGGCAGAGATAGGGAGAGATTTCCCTTTAATAGATCATAGTCGGCCCAAAAAGATCAGACTACAGCAAATATGACCAACAAAACCAAACTAAATATGAACCATCTCTCATCAAGTCAACTTAAAATGTATATCTAATGCAACATTTACAAATGTGAAGATAAAGAAACAGAGAGCATGCACAACATTTACTTTATTTCACAGGATGTAAAATAAATGTGAAGGTGTTGACTCAGTGAAGATGTCTAGTGAAGGTGTCTTTCATCCAGCTCAGTACCCTGGTTCAGTGGAACAATTCTTGTTCAGCCGCATAGTAGTATGATTCTGATTCTGGATAGCGGACCTCCTGTAAATTGTGAATTGACATTTAGATGTCTATGGGATAGTTTTCCAACCATAACGTTGTAAAACATTCAGTAACTCTGAATTTTTACAACTTGACTCTAGGGAGGATGGATTACAGCAACCTTGTACTTGGTCATAAGCATTTGAGACAAGCACACAGACACAGAGACAAAAACTGCAATTGGACAATATAACAAATAGGGCTGAGTTTGCTTTATGCAGGGTGCATTGTTTATTATGACCCTGCAATTAAAAAGTGATTTGCACAGTATATGTCATCACTATGTAGGTGTAGGTTCATTTCAGACCATCATTTGGAATGAAAAGGTCTAGGCAGAAAAGGTCTAGCCCAGCCAGTGCATTTGGTGCACACCTTGTATGTAAGTGGCGGATGGCTGGCTTGTGTCTCTGACCTTTTCCGTTGTCTATTGTTATCCACAACACCCTCTTGCAGGTACTACGTTCTTCACCTTCTCTGCGTCCTACAGCAAGAGAAGTGGAGAGAAGAGAGGGTGGGGAAAAGAAGGAGGGGTATTCAAATGTACAGGCTGTGTTGGGGTCATGATGCCTGTGCTGAAGGGCAAGTGGGCAGGCATCGCCACAGACACCTACAAGGGCTTTTTATGTTAAGTTAAACCACCTCTGCCACTACTTCTTGCAGTAATTGATTAACACATTGTTTCCATAAACCATGCCATAGACATTCCCTTCCTAAACCAGACTATATACTCTTGACTCTCTCGCTCAATTCAATTCAATGGGCTTTATTGTCATGGGAAACATATATTTACATTGCCAAAGCGGTGAAATGGATAAACAAAAAAAGTGAACAGTAAATATTACACCCACAGAAGTTCAAAATAATAGAGACATTTCAAATTGTGTTATATCTATCTATACATAGTGTTGTAACGATGTGCAAATAGTTAAAGTACAAAAGGGAAAAAATATATAAATAATAAAATAAAAAAAAGAGAACTGTCCCTTTTTCAGGACCCTGTCTTTCAAAGATAATTAGTAAAAAAACATTTGCCTACATTAATATTATTTTTGGAAAAAGGAACATTTGCTATCTAACTGGGAGTCTCCTGAGTGAAAGCATCTGAAGTTCTTCAAAGGTAAATTATTTAATTTGGTTGCTTTTCTTATTTTCGTGAAAATGTTGCCTGCTGCCAGCAGAGCCTAGCATAGCATTATGCCATGATAAACTTACACAAATGCTTGTCTAGCGTTGGCTGTAACGCATATTTTGAAAATCTGAGATGACAGTGTTGTTAACAAAAGGCTAAATTACAGAAAAGGATGTCATTGCTTTAGAAGCTTCTGATAAGCTAATTGACATAATTTGAGTCAATTGGAGATGTACCTGTGGATTATTTCAAGGCCTACCTTCAAACGCAGTGCCTCTTTGCTTGACATCATGGGAAAATCAAAAAAAGCCAAGACCTCAGAAAAAAATTGTAGACCTCCACAAGTCTGGTTCATCCAAATCTTGGTCTTCCAAATGGACGATGACCCCAAGCATACTTCCAAAGTTGTGGCAAAATGGCTTATGCGCAGCATGGTTAGAGTTCAACATGCTTAATAAAGACCATAAACGTGAACACTACAAAATACCAAAACAACAAATGTGAAAAACCGAAACAGTCCTATCTGGTGCATAGACACAAAGACAGAAGACAGGAAACAATCACCCACAAAACAGGCTAGCTAAATATGGTTCCCAATCAGAGACAATGACTAACACTTGCCTCTGATTGAGAACCATATCAGGCCAAACATAGAAATGGGAAAACTAGACACACACCATAGAATGCCCACTCAGCTCACGTCCTGACCAACACTAAAACAAAGAAAACACAAAATAACTATGGTCAGAAGGTGCGGACTCCGGCCGCAAAACCTGAACCTATAGGGGAGGGTCTGGGTGGGCATCTGTCCGCGGTGGCGGCTCTGGCGCAGGACGTAGACCCCACTCCACCATAGTCTTTGTCCGCTTTAGTCTCCTCCTAGGAACGGCGACCCTTGCCACCAACCTAGGACTGGCAACCCTACTAAAGGGCCCCACTGGACTAAACAATCTCCTCCGGACTGAGGGCAGCTCCGGACTGAGGGGCAGCTCCGGACTGAGGGGCAGCTCAGGACTGAGGGGCAGCTCAGGACTGAGAGGTTGCTCAGGACTGAGAGGTTGCTCAGGACTGAGAGGTTGCTCAGGACTGAGAGGTTGCTCAGGACTGAGAGATAGCTCAGGCTGGTTGGCGGCTCTGGCGGATCCTGGCTGAATGGCGGCTCTGGCGGATCCTGGCTGAATGGCGGCTCTGGCGGCTCTGGCGGATCCTGGCTGACTGGCAGCTCCTGGCTGACTGGCGGCTCTGGCGGCTCCTGGCTGACTGGCGGCTCCTTGCAGACTGGCGGCTCTGGACAGGCGGGAGACTCTAGCGGCTCTGGACAGGCGGGAGACTCTAGCGGCTCTGGACAGGCGGGAGACTCTAGCGGCTCTGGACAGGCGGGAGACTCTAGCGGCTCTGGACAGGCGGGAGACTCTAGCAGCCCTGGAGAGGAGGAAGGCTCTGGCAGCGCTGAAAAGGCGGGAGCACCCGTAGGGATAAGACGGAGTGACAGCCTGGTGCGGGGGGCTGCCACCGGAGGGCTGGAGGTGGTACTGGATAGACCGGCCCGTACAGGCGCACTGGAGCTCTTGAGCACAGAGCCTGCCCAACCTTACCCGGTTGAATGCTCCCGGTCGCCCTGCCAGTGCGGCGAGGCGGAATAGCCTGCACTGGGCTGTGCTGGCGAACCGGGGACACCATGTGTAAGGCTGGTGCCATGTACGCCGGCCCAAGGAGACGCACTGGAGACCAGATGCGTAGAGTCGGCTTCATGGCACCTGGCTCGATGCCCACTCTAGCCCGGCCGATACGAGGAGCTGGAATGTACCGCACCGGGCTATGCACCCGCACCGGGGACACCGTGCGCTCCACAGCATAACACGGTGCCTGCCCGGTCTCTCTCGCTCTCCGGTAAGCACAGGAAGTTGGCGCAGGTCTCATACCTGGCTTCGCCACACTCCCTGTGTACCACCCCCCAATACATTTTTGGGGCTGCCTCTCGGGCTTCCTACCGCGCCGCCGTGCTGACTCCATTCGCCGGTATCCCTCCTCACACTGCTCCAGAGAATCCCAGGCGGGCTCCGGCACTCTCCCTGGGTCGACCGCCCAACTGTCTATCTCCTCCCAAGTAGTGACTTCGTCCAGATCTCGCTCCCAAGTCCATAAGTCCTGATTTCGCTGCTCCTGCTGCTGCTGCCTGTCACCACGCTGCTTGGTCCTGTTGGGGTGTAACGGTTTTCTTCTGTGGACGAAGGATCGGACCAAAGCGCAGCGTGGTTAGAGTTCAACATGTTTAATAAAGACCATAAACGTGAACACTACAAAATACCAAAACAACAAATGTGAAAAACCGAAACAGTCCTATCTGGTGCATAGACACAAAGACAGAAGACAGGAAACAACCACCCACAAAACCCAACACAAAACAGGCAACCTAAATATGGTTCCCAATCAGAGACAATGACTAACACCTGCCTCTGATTGAGGACCATATCAGGCCAAACATAGAAATGGGAAAACTAGACACACACCATAGAATTTCCACTCAGCTCACGTCCTGACCAACACTAAAACAAAGAAAACACAAAAGAACTATGGTCAGAACGTGACACTCTCTACTATTATTCTGACATTTCACATTCTTAAAAGAAAGTGGTGATGATAACTGACCTAAGACAGGGACTTTTTTTTACGAGGATGACGTTTCAGGAATTGTGAACAACTAAGTTTAAATGTATTTGGCTAATGTGTATGTAACCTTCTGACTTCAACTGTACATAGTCAAAGCATTCCTTAATTTTGGTTCAGGCACAGTGGTCAGGTATTCTGCCACTGTGTACTCTCTGTTTAGGGCCAAATAGCATTCTAGTTTGCTCAGTGTTTTTGTTAATTCTTTCCAATGTGTCAAGTAATTCTCTTTTTGTTTTGTCATGATTTGGTTGGGTCTAATTGTGTTGCTGTGCTGGGGCTCTGTGGGGTCTGTTTGTGTTTGTGAACAGAGCCCCAGGACCAGTTGCTTAGGGGACTCTTTTCCAGGTTGGCTTGGTTGGGTTGTGTATCGGAGGACGCATGACTTTCAACCTTCGTCTCTCCCAAGCCCGTACGGGAGTTGTAGCGATGAGACAAGATAGTAGCTACTAACAATTGGGGAGAAAAGGGGGTCAAATTTAAATAAAATAATTAAATAAAAAAATACCTAGAGCTTTGTGTTTCACTTTGAACACACTATGAGTGGGGATTGCACCTAGTAAAGTAAACTGTCGACATGGGCTATAATCTGTAGTAGGTAATGCCTTCTCAACATGGCTCCTCATGTCTAACTCTCTCTGTCACTCCAATATTGTTGCCTGATACCACTCTTGAACATTATGTGGTCATAATAGTAATCTGATCTTCTTTCACCAAAGAACGCAGTTCTCCGAGCTTGCTGAAACTCTCTCGAAAGGCAGGTTTTCATTTTGAGCCCTGACCCATACAGAAAGATACTGTTGTTAGAATGCTGACTGTGATAAACATTCTTAGATTTCTAATTCCCATCCCCATTCCGAATAAATGTATAATTGGTGACATTATAAAGATATTGAAGCACATTTGATTACTATGCATAAAAACATTTTATGTGTGGGGTTCCCATAGTTTAATCCAGTAAAAGTACATTCTGTAGTGCATCTTATGCTGCCTGTCACCCAGTCCTTTATGATGCCGTTATGTCACCTCATTAAGGCTACTCAATGTCTTATAGGCCTATCATGCAAACATTTCATGCAAATTAACACTTCTTACTGATTACTTTTGTGCTAACGTAAAACTTCTGTTTGTAAAACTGTCAATTAATCATTCACTGGTGGGTCATCACTATTATTTCCATTCTGACATTACATGTATCCATTGCAGTGCCATTCTATACCGTTGAAGTACAGTTCTAGGTCATTGCATATACCATACAGTGCTGTGGGAAAGTATGCAGACCCCTTGACTTTTTCCACATTTTGTTACATTACAGCCTTATTCTTATTCTTGCTTAAATAAATAAAACATCCTCAGCAATCTACACACAATACCCCATAATGACAAAGCGATAGGAGATTTTTCATATTTTCTTCAAATGTATTAAAAATAAAAAACAGAAATACCTTATTTACATAAGTATTCAGACCTTTTGCTATGACACTCGAAATTCAGCTCAGGTACATCCTGTTTCCATTAGTCATCCTTGAGATGTTTATACAACTTGATTGGAGTCCACCTGTGGTAAATTCAATCGATTGGACATGATTTTGAAAGGTACGCACTTGTCTATATAAGGTCCCACAGTTGACCGTGCATGTCAGAGGAAAAACCAAGCCATGAGGTCGAAGGAATTGTCCATAGAGCTCTGAGACAGGATTGTGTCGAGGCACAGATTTGGGGAAGGGTACAAAAAAATGTCTGCAGCATTGAAGGTCCCCAAGAACAGAGTGCCCTCCATCACTCTTAAATGTAAGAAATTTGGAACCACCAAGAGCTGGCCGTCCAGCCAAACTGAGCAATCGTGGGAGAAGGGCCTTAGTCAGGGAGGTGACCAAGAACCCAATGGTTACTCTGCCAGAGCTCTATGGTTCCTCTGTGGAGATGGGAAGGACAACCATCTCTGCAGCACTCCACCAGTCAGTAGAGTGACCAGGCGGAAGCCACTCCTCAGTAAAAGGCACATGACAGCCAGCTTGGAGTTTGCCAAAAGGCACCTAAAGACTCTCGGACCATGAGAAACAAATTCTCTAGTCTGATGAACCCAAGATTGAACTATTTGGCCTGAATGGCAAGTGTCACGTCTGGAGGAACCCTGGTACCGTCCCTACGTTGAAGCATTTTGGTGGCAGTATCATGCTGTGGGGTGTTTTTTAGTGGCAGGGACTTGGGGAACTAGTCAGGATCGAGGCAAAGATGAACGGAGCTAAGCACAGAGAGATCCTTGATGAAAACCTGCTCCAGAGTGCTCAGGATCTCAGACTGGGGTGAAGGTTCACCTTCCAATAGGACAACAATACTAAGCCCACAGCCAAGAAGACGCAGGAGTGGCTTTGGGACAAGTCTCTGAATGTCCTTGAGTGGCCCAGCCAGAGCCTGGAGCCCAATCAAAACATCTTTGGAGAGACCTGAAAATAGCTGTGCAGCAACGATCCCCATCCAAGCTGACAGATCTTGAGAGGATCTGCAGAGAAGAATGGGAGAGACTCCCCAAATAGAGGTGTGCCAAGCTTGTAACGTCATACCCCAAAAGACTCACGGCTGTAATCATTGCCAAGGTGTTTCAACAAAGTTCTGAGTAAAGGCTCTGAATACTATTTAAGTTTTTTTATTTTTAATAAATTAGCAAAAATTTGTTAAAACCTATTTTTGGTTTGTCACTATGGGGTATTGTATGTAGATTGATGAGGGGAAAAACTATTTAATACATTTTAGAATAAGGCAGTAACCTAACAAAATGTGGAAAAAGTCAAGGGGTCTGAATACTTTCCATAGGCACTTTATGTAGGTCATGTGAACATCATCAATAACGATTCCGACAATTTTCGAGCTGTATAGGACTGAGGCCAATACCGCTCTCCCGGTCTTCCCAAACCAGCTCTCCTGACTTCCAAAGACAAGGTTGTATGCACTCTCTCAAATATTGTTATTTTCTCTTCCTCCTCAACTACCTCTCTGAGACCCAGGGCTGTTGGCCCATGGATTTGTTCCTTTGTCCACCACAGCCTTTAGCGGGGACACGACAGTCAGAATTGGAGGCTGTTTTCCTTGCTTCTTGAAGATTAGAACTGCAGAGCTAGCTAGCTGGTAAATTAGTATTTTAGTATTTTAGTATCCCCGCCCCTCGCACAAATGCTTTAAGTTTCTCCTATTTGAATTAATTCAAGAAATGTGTTGTTACTATATGGCAGCGTTGTCTCTCTATCTCCTTTTCAGAAAGCTCTGTCACTGAGTTGTTCTCCCTACAGTTTTAGTTACCTTAGTTACCAGCTTGGCTTCTATACCTCTCGAGTGCAGCGTAGCAAATTGACGAGGAAGCATGGAGGGCGTTGCACATGCAAATAGCGTGCATATGAGCACCAATCAAATGGTGCTCAAAGTTGCTCAAAATTTGAGCTAACCTCTCCCTTTTGCAAGCCAGAGTTTCCAGACCAGTGAGTCACAGCTTGCTGTGTAATCATGTGGGTTGCGCGTCGACCAGGCTAGGTGAGTGCTAGTGTATAATGTATTTTCTTGGTGGCCATAACATATAAGTTCCTCTGGGAACTGTCACAGTGATAAGGAGACGAACCGCTCGAACCCCAACTCAGACTCCAGGGCTGCATTTCATTTAAGAAAGATGTTCCCTTTATTCCTTTCCTCTGTCCTTGTTCACTCCTCTTTACAGATATGACAGGACTGGATATGTAAAAGCAATATGGTGGGAACTGGGTGGAGCTATATTCAGCTCTGTGAAAGAGGGTGAATGGAGGCAGAGGGGAGGGAACATATTCTTTGAATGAAATGCAGCCCCGCCCAAATGTCACCTGCAGGATGATGCAGCAGTTTATCATGCAACTTGCTCTGATCCAATTAGGCACTGAATTAAGTCTCGGAATAACACTGTTTCTGAAGGTCTACCTTCTGCTGCATACATACCACGCTAAGCCTTAGTGAGATGTTAATTTACGAGGACAAATAATCAGAACTGTTTTATAATTTGTTATCACTCTTTTAAAGTAATTAGAAAAATATTATACAAGATAATACAGTAAGGGTCCAAGAATTGCACTCAGACAAAGCTGTACCAGACAGGTGTGTGTGATTAAATAATGGATACGTTTTGTTGTGACTCAAATCAAATCAAATCAAATTGCATTCGTCACATGCGCCGAATACAACAGGTGTAGGTAGACCTTACCATGAAATGCTTACTGACGAGCCCTTAACCAACCATGCAGAGTAAAACAAAAGTAAGGAAGAAAAATGTGCTATATAAACTAAAGAAAAATAGGAACACCAATAACAAGGCTACAGTATATACAGTTTCAAGGTAGTGGTTCCGGGGGTCATCTGTTGTTCACCCGAGCCCGCAATTGCTAATAATCCATCCGCAACCGCCCGACTATATGTGATAAAGTCAAAATCTGACAATAACACGCAAATATATAAAATGCACTGAGGCTACAAGTCAAAGACGGCAGAATTATTTTTTTTGCATGATTTTGATATGTTTCTGCTTATAATTTCAAACATTTTCGTAGGATATTTGTTAGTCAACTTGTCTATAATTAGATACATGCAGCTTCTCTTTTATATGTTGACCAAGAAGACTAAATAAACTCTTGCTCAACAAAATAATGGAATGGATAGATAGAATGAGTGCTTCAATCTAGCTCTGTCATCTTCTTTCACGGAGCAAAGATGTTTAGTGATTGGGGAGAAAATGCAACCATGGCCAAAAAACTGGACTATTTTCAGTGCAAAATGACATCAGTTTGACCGGTTGTAAGGAAATAGAAAGTTGTGAAAACGACTTTCTTATATATTTTATGTGGTTGAAATACTATCAGCTTGTATGATGCCGACAGCGTCTCAAGATGCAGAGACAAAGAAATCAGTTTCTCCACTCCTGTTCCCAAGTCCACATTTTGACTACATTTGGTATATTTTTTTCTGCAATAAATGCTTAAATCTGCAGGAATTATTATTAAGGCTATGTGAGAGGTTATAGACCTACAGTCAGTGTCCAGATTTCAGTTTCCATTTAACACATCTAAACAGAAGGCTACAGTTCCCTTTACGTGCCATAGGCCTATTTGAAGTCCCTTCTTGTGACTGTGGAATTTGATTTGCGCCTCACAATCATCACACATAGCACTGCTATAATCCTCTTTTACCAATTCACTTTCCCAGACATTACTTTTCTGGCCCTCCATTCTCTTTTTAACTCTCCTTTACAGCTTTTGTCTTATTGAATTAAACTTCGATTATATATTTTTTACCTCCGTGGATTGACGTTAACTTCTTCTGCCTGTTCCCAAAAGCATTATTTGACGATTGGTGTGTAGGCTATTTGGTACACATACAGTTGGCCTGAAATAAGAAAAGAAAAACCTCATTGTAGCTTACAGATATACACTACCAGTCAAAAGTTTTAGAACACCTACTCATTCAAGGGTTTTTCTTTATTTGTACTATTTTCTACATTGTAGAATAATAGTGAAGTCATCAAAACTGTGAAATAACACATATGGAATCATGTAGTAACCAAAACAGTGTTAAACAAATCAAAATATATTTAATATTTTAGATTTTTCAAATAGCCACCATTTGCCTTGATGACAGCTTTGCAGTCTTGGCATTTTCTCAAATAGCTTCATGAGGTAGTCACCTGGAATACATTTCAATTAACAGGTGTGCCTTCTTAAAGGTTAATTTGTGGAATTTCTTTCCTTCTTTATGCGCTTGAGCCAATCAGTTGTGTTGTGACAAGGTAGGGGGGTATACAGAACATAGTCCTTATTATGGCAAGAACAGTTCAAATAAGCAAAGGAAACGAGTCCATCATTACTTTAAGACATGAAGGTCAGTCAATACGAAACATTTCAATAACTTTTCTTCAAGTGCAGTCGCAAAAACCATCAAGCGCTATGATGAAACTGGCTCTCATGAGGACCACCACAGGAATGGAAGACCCAGAGTTACCTCTGCTGCAGAGGATACGTTCATTAGAGTTACCAGCCTCAGAAATTGCAGCCCAAATAAATGCTTCACAGAGTTCAAGTAACAGGCAACATCAACTGTTCAGAGGAGACTGTGTGAATCAGACCTTCACGGTTGAATTGCTGCAAAGAAACCACTACTAAAGCACACCCATGAGAAGAAGAGACTTGCTTGGGCCAAGAAACACCAGAAGTGGACATTAGACCAGTGGAAATTTGTTATTTGGTCTGGAGATTTTTGGTTCCAAACGCAGTGTCTTTTTGAGACGAGGTGTGGGTGAACGGATGATCTCCGCATGTGTATTTCCCCCATAAAGCATGGAGGAGGAGGTGTTAAGGTGTGGGAGTGCTTTGCTGGTGACACTGTCTGTGATTTATTTAGAATTCAAGGCACACTTAACCAGCATGGCTACCACAGCATTCTGCAGCTATACGCCATCCCATCTGGTTTGGGCTTAGTGGGAGTACCATTTGTTTTTTCAACAGGACAATGACCCAACACGCCTCCAGGCTGTGTAAGGGCTATTTTACCAAGAATGAGAGTGATGGAGTGCTGCATCAGATGACCTGGCCTCCACAATCCCCCGACCTCAACCAAATTAAGATGGTTTGGGATGAGTCGGACCACAGAGTGAAGGAAAAGCAGCCAACAAATGCTCAGCATATGTGGGAACTCATTCAATACTGTTGGAAAAGCATTCCTGGTGAAGCTGGTTGAGAGAATGCCAAGAGTGTGGAATGCTGTCATCAAGGTCGAAGGGTGGCTATTTGAAGAATCTCAAATATATTTTGATTTATTTAACACTTTTTTGTTCCTACATGATTCCATATGTGTTATTTCATAGTTTTGATGACTTCACTATTATTCTACAATGTAGAAAATAGTAAAAATAAAGAAAAACCCTTGAATGAGTAGGTGTTCTAAAACGTTTGACAGGAACTGCAGGTTTTGAGTCAACCCAAGCATCACTAATACAAGAATACTGGTACCGAGTCAATGTGCAGGGGTACAGGGTAGTCGAGGTAATTGTGGTAATACCCTATGTACATGTAGGAATGGGTAAAGTGACTATGCATCGATAATAAACAGAGAGTAGCACAGCAGGTGTGAAGGAGTGTGAGTGTGTGGTGTCAATATGCATGTGTGTGTGTGTTTGTGTGTGTGTGTTTGTTGGAGTGTCAGTGTGTTAGGTATTGGTGTGTGGTTAGAGTCCAGTGAGTGTACATTGAGCCTGTGCAAGAGAGTCAGTGCAAAAAAGAATAGATAAAAATAGTCCGGGGAGCCATTTGATTAACTGTTTAGCAGTCTTGTGGCTTGGGGGTGGAAGCTGTTGAGGAGCCTTTTGTCCCAGACTTGGTGCTCCATTACCGCTTGCCATACGTTAGCAGAGAGAACAATGTATGACTTGCGCCTTGCTGTCAGATGCCGAGCAGTTGTCATACCAAGCAGTGATGCAACCAGGGTGCTCTCAATAGTGCAGCTGTAGAACTGAGGACCAATGGCAAATATTTTCAGCCTCCTGAGGGGGACTAGGCGTTGCCGTGCCCTCCTCACGACTGTGTTGGTGTGTTTGGGCAATGATAGTTCCTTAGTGATGTGGACATCAAGGAACTTGAAGCTCTAGACCTTCTCTACTACAGCGCAATGTGAATGGAGACGTGCTCGGCCCTCCTTTTCCTGTAGTCCACTATCAGCATCTTTGTCTTGCTCACATTGAGGGAGAAGCTGTTGTCCTGGCACCACACTGGCAGGTCTCTGACCTCCTTCCTCAGGATGTCTCATCATTGTCTGTGATCAGGACTACCACCGCCATGTCGTCTGCAAACTTTATGATGGCGTTGGAGTCGTGCTTGGCTACGCAGTCGTGGGTGAACAGCCCATGTAATTGGATGTGTATAATTAACATTTCCTCTCACATTAACAGTATGCCAGTCCTTAAAAAGTTTGAAAATTGGCTCCAATTTGAACCCCTGGATGATATATTAAAACGGCCTTGTTAAACAGGTAAGGGTTGTTTACCTCTTTTCTCCCAGATACTGGGAAAATGAGAGGCAGTCATTTGAATGATGTGCAAAGGTTCCTAAGGCTACATGATGATACTGTTTAAATTGGTCTGCAGCAGACTGTAACAGGAATTTAAATCAGAGGTGATTGAAGGCTTCAGTAGCCCCGGTAAGTAGTTTGGGGGTAGGGGTGCTGCAAAGGGGGGAGGGGGGGGGGGGGATAATACAGAGAAAAAAAAATTGCCTGCGCTGTAGATGTCTATATTGGTCCACTACTACAGGACCAGTAAAGGCCCAAAGGCACCACCTTTGTGATTTAGTTTTATCAAAGTGTATGTCAGTGTTTACCAGCATTTGTAATTGGGGCAAAAAAGTATCTGTACAAAACAGCTAATCTGACAATAATTGTGGAATTAAAAAATACTTCCTTGATATAAGTTTTCCAGTTTCTTGATACTTTGCAAATGCAATACATTTTTACGTGAAAAGTGAAATGGTCTATTCATTCGTTTTCCATTTTAGTAGACTGTCATATCCAGAGCAATTTAGAGCAGTGAGTGCATACATTTTCATTTTTTTTGTTGTACTGGTCCCCTGTGGGAATCAAACCCACAGCCCTAACATTGCAAGTGCCATGCTCCAACTGAGCTACCAACTAAGCCACATCATATCAAACAAACCTCTTGATGCCTTAATGTACTCAATTACTGTATTGTGCATTGTTTTTCTCCACGGTGATGGAAAATCTACAGGTACAAACCTAGTGGCTACCCGTCATTCAGGGTAGGTGGGGCCAACCTGTTTTGATTCCCAACTTAGCTAAAGGTGCCTGTTTTTTTGTTATTTTGGCATTCATATTTGTCACGTATCAGTTTGCAAACAATTAATATAGATATTTTTTTAAAGGAGTTATTAAAGGTGCATACAAACTTGGTCTCTATTTTGCTTTCTTGAGTAAGGCAGCTCCCACATGCAGGTGTTTCAGCCTAGCTCAGTGTTTTCTGTGGTGGTGGGACAGCCAGTGGAAAATACAGAGTGTAGAGGTTGGTAATGTTCCCTAGTTGTGCCATGATTGGCTCAGTGTTCTGTCATTCATGGGACCAAACTTCACTGCCAAATCTAAGGGTGGAGCTCGAAAATTCAAGCCTTTCGGGTGATGCCATAGAGTGACATTAGAAGTGCCCATCCAAGAAGGCTCAAGGTCATTGGCCACAGATAAAATTAAGTCAAATCACATTAAACAGCAGCTTTGATTGGACTGATCATGTCAACATCATACTTCAAAATCTTAGCTAGCAAGCTAGCAGTCAACATCATGAATCAAGTCGACAGTCTACTGGCAAATCCTTTTTAATCTTTGTCATATGAAGAGAAATAATGAAGAGAAATTATAGATAAAACGTATCGGGGCTCATCGGCCATTGGACATAAACGTTAAACAACAAGTTGGAAATCGCAAATTCAACAATGAGTGGTTTGGAAGTAATCAGTGGCTAACTGCAAGAATTGCAAAGAAATCACTATCCTGCTATTTGTGGGTGTGTGGTCCCAAGTCTGGATTTAAGGGTCTATTTTCCAAGCTTTAAAGGATAAACATTCAACATTGGCAATGGTGTCAATCCAGCATGACTTCCGCAGCGCTCAAAACAACTGGAAACTCAGAACTGGGAAATTTGATTTCAGTTCAAGACTCCTGGGAACTCGGAGATAAACGAGCTCGGACTGTAAAAATACGTTTTGAACGGTCATCCAACTCGGAATTGAAAGTCGGGAACTCAGGCCTCTTTCTAGAGCTCCGTCCTGAAGATCACTGACATCATCATGATTCTACCTTGTTTTTTTCCCTAATTACCAGTTGTCTTGAAAGCACCATCAATCCAGAGTATGCCAGACTTTGATGACAAAGTTTGATGACAAAATTTGCCCATGAATGACCGCTGAGCCACCTTCCTATTCAAGTGAGCACAGCACAACAAGGTGAGTCCAAAAATGTATTGCATGCTGCATAAATAATGTAATATACTGAAGCTAAGAAAGTAATACTAAGTTGTGTAGTAAGCTATTAGTAGCCCATGTGCCTAATTTCACCTAATTTCACCTTCCGTTCTGACTTGGTGCTTCACATGTAGCCTATAGCCTGTTTTAGAGAAATGTCATCATTGAATATTGTCTGCTTATATGCCTCCTTTATGTTTCCTACAGTTCTGACTTGGTTTACAGGGAGAATACTTTAAGAACGGCCCATGTTCTGAATTCTGTCGCTGTACATTTCAGAAGTGCTGAAGAAAGAGTTATATTGACAACGTTAGTCCTAGCTCGCTCATTAATATCCTCATCAACATTACGGATTGCCTCTTATCCGCTCATCGTCCACTTATGCCATAGTTTGTACATCTCAGTTATCAGTAGAAACCACTCTTAATGTAAATGTACATTACTGTATTGTACAGGCTGGTCATTTAGGTTTCTGTGCCGATTTGAGCTTGTAAATCTTGGTGGGGCAAACTGAAAATTAATATTTTTAGACACAAGCCAGCAAACCCACTACACTACAGAACACAACACTAAACAATACATTAATTGCACTATAACGGTGACAAACGGTGCCCACAAACTGTTAGGGCCTACATAAAGCTGTCACAACAGCAGAGTCCCAACAGCAGGCCCAACACTTTATCACTGCTACACCTGGCTATCAGAGGAGCCTTGTTTGGTAGTGAAAGAGTTCATTCAGCCTCATTTACTGCCTTTTAAAAAAACATAGCTGATATGGCTGACTTGCTTATTAAGTGTTTTGTAAGGATGATAAATGAATACTGCAAAAAGTGGTTGTTTTCCGTGTTATTTGATCAAGAAAAATATTTTTATTTGATGTGGATGTTTTGTGTCTTTGCCCATAACTTTGCTCCTTTTGATGTAAATGTTCGAGGACAGGGTTTTGTTCTTTCTGGATTCCATTAGGATGACAATTGCAGGGAGGAAAGGGCAACAACTCTTACAATTCCAATTATTGAGTCCTGCAAGACACTGTTCTGAATTATGCAACTCTACTTTTTTTTTGCCAAAACAGAGATGCTGAAAATGTTGGTCTGTGCTACAGAAATGTGAAAATAATATTGAGAAAAAATATATATATATTCATACTCTTTTACATATATATATATATTTATTTTATTCTAACTTTTCAAGGGATGCTGCAGCCCTCTCAGGACTCCTACTTCCCGCGGCTATTTCAAATTTTGTCTTGTAGCAGCCAGTGTTCACAATTTATCATAGCTGTGAGATTTTAATCATTTTAAGGTGTACTGTCACCTGAAACTAATCTCCAGATAAATGGAGAGCGAACCCACTTTATGATGATATGAAAATGACTGAGGGCTTTATTTCCGGCTGCCGTTAAGTTGGCGCTACTTTCAAACGCACGTTAGTTTGCAATTTTGTCATCTTCTATCTGGCGCACAGGCATTTTCCAGCCCTAACTCCAGGTTTGGCAAGTTACCTGTCTTATATAAATTCGCTCGAATATGGTGGACATATTTGAGGTGTATCCGTAAAAACATGATTTAAAGTGCTAATTTCAGGCAGTGCTGATAGGGATACTTAAGACCAACCAAAAGCCGGTTTTAGCGGTAAACGCAGTTGGTTATGGCATACATTTGTTAAGTGTATCCAGCCGTGACGCACACTGTCCATACGCACATTATGTGCTTTTGGTGCCTGTATCCTTTCTATTTAGAAACATAAAAAACTAATGTTTTTTCCCATTTCGTTTTATTTGGTTAAAAACCAAGCATAGCCTGTCCTCTTTCTATAACGAAAGGCTGGTTCATCGGCAGTGTGTGCCTTTTTTTATCCTGGCGAATTTATGACATCATTACATTTTGACATGTATTTATTGTCGTTGTTTATTTTATTTTATGACAACCAATCTTAGTAGAATGATTCAACTTCCTGGTTTTACGGTTACAATGTCCATGGCGTGCATGCAATGCAACTTCTGGAGATATGTGAATGCGATCTGATCTGATATATGTTCATAAAACACAGGCCTACTTGGGAGCAGTATAACGGTGAGTGGACATCCTCCCTTTCTCTTCATGTTGGGTCTTTGTCCAGTTATTTTGAAAAGTTTGGTGGTGCCATAAAACCCTCCAAAGTCTGCGTTGTTTTAATATTATATGCCCACGGGAGAAATGATGGTGCTGTAAGTGTAAAATAGCTTGCTTAAAACAAGTTATTTCATTTTGGGGGGATTTGATGAGAATTATTAGTTGTATTTTTAGGGTTTATCAATAATGATTTTAATCTTGCTTATTGACAATGTTGGGCATGTCCATGCTGAGCCATAATGCAATTTACAGTAGGCCTACTGTAGCCCCTACATCAGTGAATGCTATTGAAGCCATGCAATTGCTTAAAACAAATGTGGACTGCAAATGGGTCATCTCAAGTGAAACTTCACATGTGCAGGCCGTAAAATCAAAGGCACCCCTGAAAATATAAAGTTGTTTTTGACGAAAATGAAAACATGTCAGTTTGTTACTTTCCCAAGGTTGGAGTATTAACAGGTTTAGCTGCATAAGGCATTGGTTCAAATCTACTTTCTGCCTTTAGATTTTTTCACTTCTCCCATTGACTTCCCAAACTCCCAAACCCCTGTCTGGTCTGTCGAGTCTGCTTCGCAAAGCGTTCCCGGAGGTATGGCTATGTTGGTCTTCTGGGTTTGAAAATTGTGATATCACAGTCCTCTCATCTCTGCTGCACCTGGCTTTCCATGCTTACTTTGCCTCCTGTTTTTTCCCTGCATTTTGCTTTCTGTAGCCGATATCTACACTGTAGAACTTTTCCCTGTAAAGGTACAATATTACACTGGCATCAGAGTTGCCAGCTTAATACTGTAATTTTCCTTTACAGCACAGATGCTGTCATATATTTTACTGTACTATTTTCTTTACTGTAAAATATATTACAGCATCTATGCTGTAAAACTAAATTACAGTATTAAACTGGCAACTCTGATGTCAGTACAGTGCCTTGCGAAAGTATTCGGCCCCCTTGAACTTTGCGACCTTTTGCCACATTTCAGGCTTCAAACATAAAGATATAAAACTGTATTTTTTTGTGAAGAATCAACAACAAGTGGGACACAATCATGAAGTGGAACGACATTTAATGGATATTTCAAACTTTTTTAACAAATCAAAAACTGAAAAATTGGGCGTGCAAAATTATTCAGCCCCTTTAAGTTAATACTTTGTAGCGCCACCTTTTGCTGCGATTACAGCTGTAAGTCGCTTGGGGTATGTCTCTATCAGTTTTGCACATCGAGAGACTGAATTTTTTTCCCATTCCTCCTTGAAAAACAGCTCGAGCTCAGTGAGGTTGGATGGAGAGCATTTGTGAACAGCAGTTTTCAGTTCTTTCCACAGATTCTCGATTGGATTCAGGTCTGGACTTTGACTTGGCCATTCTAACACCTGGATATGTTTATTTTTGAACCATTCCATTGTAGATTTTGCTTTATGTTTTGGATCATTGTCTTGTTGGAAGACAAATCTCCGTCCCAGTCTCAGGTCTTTTGCAGACACCATCAGGTTTTCTTCCAGAATGGTCCTGTATTTGGCTCCATCCATCTTCCCATCAATTTTAACCATCTTCCCTGTCCCTGCTGAAGAAAAGCAGGCCCGAACCATGATGCTGCCACCACCATGTTTGACAGTGGGGATGGTGTGTTAAGCTGTGTTGCTTTTACGCCAAACATAACATTTTGCATTGTTGCCAAAAAGTTCAATTTTGGTTTCATCTGACCAGAGCACCTTCTTCCACATGTTTGGTGTGTCTCCCAGGTGGCTTGTGGCAAACTTTAAACAACACTTTTTATGGATATCTTTAAGAAATGGCTTTCTTCTTGCCACTCTTCCATAAAGGCCAGATTTGTGCAATATACGACTGATTGTTGTCCTATGGACAGAGTCTCCCACCTCAGCTGTAGATCTCTGCAGTTCATCCAGAGTGATCATGGGCCTCTTGGCTGCATCTCTGATCAGTCTTCTCCTTGTATGAGCTGAAAGTTTAGAGGGACGGCCAGGTCTTGGTAGATTTGCAGTGGTCTGATACTCCTTCCATTTCATTATTATCGCTTGCACAGTGCTCCTTGGTATGTTTAAAGCTTGGGAAATCTTTTTGTATCCAAATCCGGCTTTAAACTTCTTCACAACAGTATCTCGGACCTGCCTGGTGTGTTCCTTGTTCTTCATAATGCTCAATGCGCTTTTAACAGACCTCTGAGACTATCACAGTGCAGGTGCATTTATACGGAGACTTGATTACACACAGGTGGATTGTATTTATCATCATTAGTAATTTAGGTCAACATTGGATCATTCAGAGATCCTCACTGAACTTCTGGAGAGAGTTTGCTGCACTGAAAGTAAAGGGGCTGAATAATTTTGCACGCCCAATTTTTCAGTTTTTGATTTGTTAAAAAAGTTAGAAATATCCAATAAATGTCGTTCCACTTCATGATTGTGTCCCACTTGTTGTTGATTCTTCACAAAAAAATACAGTTTTATATCTTTATGTTTGAAGCCTGAAATGTGGCAAAAGGTCGCAAAGTTCAAGGGAGCCGAATACTTTCGCAAGGCACTGTATAATGTGTGCTCCCACTCCGGCCTCTAGGTCACCAGGCTGCTTGTTATGGCGCATAATGACCCTCACCTGGATTCCATCACCTCCTTAATTACCTGCCCTTTATATGTCACTCCCTTTGGTTCCTTCCCCAGGCATCATTGTTTCGGTTTCTGTTACATGTCAAATAAAATAAAATATAAAATGTTGTTAGTCACATGCGCCGAATAAATTGTCAAATCACATAAAATTTTATTAGTCACATGCACCGAACCGACAGTGCAGTTTAAAAAAATACGGATAAGAATAAGAGACAAATAACAAATAATTCAAGAGGAGCAGTAAAAAATAGCAATATATTGGGGGGTGCCGGTGCAGAGTCAATATGCGGGGGCACCGGTTAGTTGAGGTAGTATGTACATGTAGGTAGAGTTAATTGAAGTGACTATGCATAGATGACAACAGAGAGTGGCAATGGTGTGGAGAGGGTGGCAATGTGAATAGTCTCGGTAGCCATTTGACTAGATGTTCAGGAGTCTTATGGCTTGGGGGTAGAAGTTGTTTAGAAGCCTCTTTGACCTAGACTTGGCGATCCGGTACCGCTTGCCGTGTGGTAGCAGAGAGAACAGTCTATGACTAGAGTGGCTGGAGTCGTTGACAATTTTCAGGCCTTTCTTGGACACCGCCTGGTATAGAGGTCCTGGATGGCAGGAAGCTTGGCCCCAGTGATGCACTGGGCCGTTCGCACTAACCTCTGTAGTGCCTTGCGGTCGGAGGTTGAGCAGTTGCCATACCAGGCATTGATGCAACCAGTCTGGATGCTCTCAATGGTGCAGCTGTGGAACATTTTGAGGATCTGAGGACCCATGCCAAATCTTTTCAGTCTCCTGAGGGGGAATAGGTTTTGTCGTGCCCGCTTCACGACTGTCATGGTGTGCCTGGGCCATGTTAGTTTGTTGGTGATGTGGACGCAAAGGAACTTGAAGCTCTCAACCTGCTGCACTACAGCCCTGTCGATGAGAGTGAGGGCGTGCTCGGTTCTCTTTTTCCTGTAGTCCACAATCATCTCCTTTGTCTTGATCACGTTGAGGGAGAGGTTGTTGTCCTGGGTACACACGGCCAGGTCTCTGACCTTCTCCCTATAGGCTGTCTCGTTGTTGTCGGTGATCAGGCCTACCACTGTTGTGTCATCGGCAAATATAATGATGTGCGTTGTCTGTACGTTGTTCGTGTTTCTAGTTTTGTATTATGTTTCATTTATTGATTAAATTATTCACTCCCTGAATTTGCTTCCCGACTCCCAGTGCACACGTTACGGTGCCTGTCAATTATTATCTGGGTGATGTTTTTATATGTCTCACTGCAGTATATTTACGAGCAATTTAGAGCAGACCAAAATGGCTTGTGTTAACTAGTTAGCTAGGTTAGCTAAGAAAACATGCGGTAATTCAACGTTGGCTAGCAATAAAGATACTTCAATTGTTTATAAGGTACCTACCCAGCAGCTGCTGAAAATATTCTTCCATTTCACAGCTGCTTCACGAAGATATTTACTAAAATAGTCAGAGTTTCATGTTTCTCACCCGACAGCATGAGGTTGGCACCTGAAACTGATCATTTGAATCTACAGTAGGCTATTACTGTGAAGGAATACGATATGTTAGTCATTTTTACAGGAGGCTTCCAAATACAGTTAATAACAGTATTTTTCAGCATTAATGCATTCATTTATGGTATTTTACTGTGCATTCTACAGTGTTTTACTGTTGAAATGACATAAGTCTTACATTGTAACCCACAGGATCCATCACCAGGGGAAAAACAGATGAGCCTCCTCACTGCAGCAGGATGTCACAGATATCATTACCTTCTATAGCCCAGGAAATCAGTCTGCAGAGCGAGAGAGAGAATGAGAGAGAGATATGAAAGCCATGGTACGGTACTGGTTCAGCAGAATCAGTAGTCAAATGTAGGCAGATGGTAGAATGGCCCGCCATATCAAGTCTCTGGCTGGCCCACTGCTTGTGAGGTTGTGTATGTGCATATATGTATCTGCGTGTGTGTGTGAAATTGAGTGTGGGGGGGGAATAGTGTGTGTGTGTGTGTGCGACCATGTGTTTGAGGTTGATGTTTGTATATCACAGGTCTCCAGGCCTTTCCTTTTTAGGATTTATAGCATATTGTATGGTGGCAGACAGACAATGTAAAACCCTTGTACAGTAGATTGGTATTTTTATTTCCTCTATCCCTTTGAGTAATGTCAGAAATGCAAACACATGGCATTCTTTGTTGACAAGTGATTTAGAGGACCTCGTAACACATCACCAGTTCCATAGATGTTCCATATAATGGCCGCATCTCTTTATGTATAAGTACAATTCCATGACCCTGTCCATCATTTCTCATCTGTATTGGTAACCAACGTTTAGATGCCTGGATAGCTTGCCAATGGTGTTTCTCATATTTCATACCTTCTATATCTAAACAGATGTCATTCTCGTGTGCATTACTCCTCACAAAATACCTAACACCAGTAATACAATCCACTATTCTTCTGAACAGTAATTGATTGACTTCAATTCATTGTTATACCTTCTGTGTAATACATTTTCATGAGAATGCCCATCCTCTGAGCAGTGGTAGAGGAGAGTTTAATGTACTCTGGTGATATGTAATAGGGTTGACATGCATTACATATCTGTACTACATTAAACACAAAAGTAAATGAGCGAACGCCATATGATCCCCACTCCCCCGATACAGTTAGTGTGAAGACTGACAGGTTGATAGCTGAGAGATGATTACTCTAAAATTATTCAGCATGTGACTCCTCAGCTACAGTAATCAGGTTCAATGTGTTGCTCATTGACAGCACTTGCCTTTCCTTTTCTGCATTACACTTTTATTAATTAATTTTTTTAGCAACCTTAGCCCTTGTTATTCAAAGTGTAGACTACAGATCAGATTAGTAAAATACAATATTGTGTAGGAGACATACCAAGAAGCAATTTAACAGTTGTGTGATCAATTCTATCTAGCACTCTAAAATTACATGTTACACACTGTGTGCATGCTTTGTTTTGCATTCTCACTCATTGCTGCTACCCTAGATTATATTCATCCTGGTCTCATAGACTAGACGTAACATAGTAAAAATATATCCGGGACACTCAAATTAATATAACATGTTACATTTGGTATGGTTACATAAGACAGAAGTTTACTTAAGGTGTAAACTAAAGTAAGGTGGTTGGTATGTAACCCAAATGTTGTGTGTTTGAATCTCATCACGGACAAATTTAGCATTTGCTTTCCACATGAACCCCTACATTCCCACAGACCCTCATTAACATTAAGCCATTCTGGAGTGGAATTGACCGATAGGCCAGCAAAGCAAGGGAAGGGTCAGCTGGTTTCTTGAGGAGGTTCTTCACCGTCTGAATGGTGCATTCCGCCTCTCCGTTGCTTTGCGGGAACTTTGGACCACTGGTGACCCTGCAGTGAAGTTGGAAAGGGGTCTTCCGGTGAACTGATGTCAATTGAATGTAAACAGGACCACAGGTACCTCATGGCAGGCGAAGATGGACTTCAGATGAACTACGACGTCTGCAGACTTTGTTAGTGACATGTTTGTGACATGTTTCCACATACCTTGAGAAGTAGTCCACCACTAGCAGGTAGGTGGTGCTTTTCAGAGTGAACAAGTCCGCTCCCAGTCTTTGCCAGGGTCTCTCAGAAAGTTGTGATGGTATGAGTGGCTCAGTATGGTTTGTGCGCTCTTTGATGCATGTCGTTAAGCACAAGTTTTGTTCAGTTGTTGGCTGAGTCCAGGCCACCACTCAGCCTGTTGTGCACGTTCTCTGCACTTGACCACACTTTCATGACCCTTGTGCAGCTTAGTTAGGATGTAATTTCGTAAAGCTGATGGAATGACAAGTCTTGTTCCTTTCAACAGAAGACCTTCGTGCTCTGTGAGAAAAGCGCGTTCTGCCCAGTACAGTTTTAGCGTTCCTTTACATCCGCTGAACTCCTGACACATTTCCATGTCTTCTGAGATCACGCTGTTGGCTTTGAGTTGTTCCCTCAGATTGTCTATATAGGAAACACTCAGTGGATGCTGTTCCATGATGGCATCCACATATATATTTGTGGTCTCCATGAGCTCATTTTCTGCAGCAGTAGCTATGGCTTTGCCTGGTGCACGTGACAGCGTGTCTGCAGTCCACAGGATCTTTCCAGGAACATGAGCAATCGTGTAGGAATTTTTCACAAGACTCATCCTGAAGCATTGGATTTGTGGGGGAAGGGTGTCCAAGGGTTGGTTCCCCAGAAGGCTCAGGAGCGGTTTGTGATCAGTTTCCAGCTGAAAGTGTTGACCAATGAGAAAGTCTCTAAATCTTTCACATGCCCATGTCAGCCCGAGAGCTTTTTCCACTTGAGCATATCTCTGCTCTGTCGGTGTGAGAGACCGGGAAGAAGAGGCAACAGGTCGCCAATCCTCGCTTTTCTTCTGCAGCTGTCAGGTTGGTGGGTGTAGCTGGTGTATAAAGTCAGGCGCAGGAGAGCAGAGATGAGTGAAACAATGCACTTTACTCGACAGCACAAAATAAACAATTTACAAAGTACAAAAAGAACGGTTGCCACAAAGCATGGGTGATAAACAGCACCCGGTACAAACCAGCCGGAACATACCGACCTGAACAAATAACAATCATACACAAAGACATGGGGGAAACAGAGGGTTAAATACATGACCAGTGATTGGGAAATGAAAACCAGGTGTGTGGGAAAACGAGACAAAACAAATGGAAAATGACAAATGGATCGGCGATAGCTAGAAGACCGGTGACGTCGACCGCCGAACACCACCCGAACAAGGAGCGGCATTGACTTCGGCCGAAGTCGTGACAGCAGCAGCACACCTCCTAGTCCATAGGAAGAAGCATCAGTGGACACCTTGAACTCTGATTGGGTCATACAGGACTAGCACAGGTGTGCTTCAGCTCTTTGAAGGCTCTGACTTGATCGGTCCCCCAGTACCAGTGGTTTTTCTTTGAGAGTAGGTTTCTGAGAGGTTTGTCCTTTTCTGCTAACTAAGGGATGAACTTTCCCAGTTGCTTCACCATTCCTAGAAAATTCCATAGCTTGCTGATGTTGGACGGCTCCACCATTTCCTTGACAGCATTCGTCTTTCTTGGGTCAGGCTGTACTCCTTTGCCTGAGATAATGTGGTCCAGTAACTTTACTTCCTTCTTTGACAGGTCACATTTGTCCATGTTCAACGTTAAGCCTGCTTTTTCCATGTTCTGCAATGTGGCATGAAGTCTTGCATCATGCTCCTCCTGAGTTTGGCCCCAGACCAACACACCTTCCAGGCCTTCAGTGACCTCTGTCATCATTCTGTTCTGGAAGTGTTCGAAGTGCTGAAGCAATGCCAAAAGGCAGACGGTTGAAGTAGTAATGTCCAAAAGGTGTGATGAATGTTGTTAGTTTAACTTGCTCCTCGACTGGCGGGATCTGCCAGAAGCCCATGTTCGCATCAAGCTAGCTGAAGATCTTCGAACAGACCCTTAGTGAGCCATGGGTCTGTTCGACAGTAGGAAGTATGTATTTTTTTCTACACACTGACTCATTGAGACTGGTGATCGACACATATCCGCACATCCCCATTCTTCTTTGAGACAACCAACATCCCGGCGCACCAGTCCGTGGGCTCCTCCACTCTGGAGACAACCTTGAACCCTAGGTCTTTCTTGACTTTTGGCAACAATCTCAGAGGAATCTGTCGTGGAGTATGGAGTGAGTAGGGCTCTGCGCCGGGTTTCAGCTTGATGGTATATGGTTGTTGTAATATGCCAAGACCGCTGAACAGCTTTGGATAGCTTTCTTTCAGTGTCTGTAAATCAATTCTGTCAAGCAACTAGCTCAACCTTTGTGATAGCTGGTCTGCCTAGTAAAGCTGTGTGTAGATCTCTGATGACATACACGTCCTCCAGTGTCTCCTTTTCTTTCTTTCATGGAACCACATTTGTGACGCCGATCACATCCAGCTGCGCTCTTCCTAGTCCTAGCAGAGTTTTTTTTTTTGCAGAGCTGGCTTGCTGGTTCCTGCAAAAATGGTGATTAAACACATTGTCTGGGATATTAGTCACATTTGCCCCAGTGTCTATTTTGAATTTCACATTTCTCTCCATCACTTGAATGTCAATCACCAATGGGTCACCTCATGCTGTTATTGTTCCTAGGAATATGCTATCATCCCCTTCTTGAACCACGTTTACGGCTCTTGATGACACACACACACGTTGGTAATGTCCTTTTTTCCGCAGGAGTGACACACTACTTCATTAGCTGCACACCACGCTCTTGAATGTTCAGGGATTTTGCCACAGTTCTGACACTTTGACTGCTTTTTGTCATTAGCATTAACATTTTCATGGCTAGCTTTCTGACGCTGGAATTTCTGTTCCCACTGGCTGCCTTTCACCATAACTCTATCCACTGAGCATGTCTCTTTCGTTGTTAGTGTCACCTCGCAGGCAACATTGCTGATTTTTCACTTCTTCAGTTTGCCTTGCCATCTCAATGGCTCTCTCTAGCGTGAGATCTTTATCTAGTTATATACGTTCTGACAGACGCATGTCTGCTAACCCAACGACTAGCCTGTCTCTAGCCCATGTGCTACATTTAGCATACAGCCGCCGGAGCCTTTTGATTTTTCTAAACCTCAAGAATGGACCAGATGGATTAGGAGGTTCGAGCTCTTTCGTCAGGCGAGTAATCTTTACACATCTACGGAGGAGAACCAGGTAAACACTCTCGTGTACTGTATGGGCAACGAAGCAGATTACATTTTGAGGGGTCTAAACCTAAACAGACTCGTGCAAAAACAGTATGTACAAATAAAAGACGGATTTCATGCATTCTTTATTGTGAAAAAGAACGTGATCTATGAGAGAGCCACCTTTAAAGTGCGGATACAGGGGGAAAATGAAACAGCAGATTATTTTGTCACAGTCTTATATGCCCTAGCAGAGTATTGCAATTATAGACTTTTGCATGATGAACTAATTTGGGCCTGTATGCATGAGGATCTGTGCCCTTCCCGCTGCACCTTGCACGGGCAGCTGGCCTCTTTCCACTCCTGTCGGTGGCTGCTGCGCAACGTCTTCCATGCTGATTTGCCTCCTCGATTTTCTCCTAAAACTTTTCAACCAGTTTGCTCAAACTGTGTTAGTAAATACACTTGTACTAGTTCACTTCTGACACCATGTTGTGTAATCAAACTTGTCTGTACATGAGTAAAATAACTACTAACGGTATATCTTTATGAAGGCACCTTAATTGCTAACTTGACGTTGCTTCACATTACGAGCCACGTGAGAAAGCAATGCTTTCCACATGAACCCCTACATTCCCACAGACCCTCATTAGGATATGGCCAATTAGGATGCAATATGCAAATAACACCACAAACCCTAGTTCCTAGCCTAGCTAACGTTAGCGGCCTAGCTAACCTGTCAGGGACAGGTTGAAAATGTCAGTGAAGACACTTGCCAGTTGGTCAGCGCATGCTTGGAGTACACGTCCTGGTATTCCATCTGGCGAATGTTGACCTATTTTAAGGTCTTACTCACATCGGCTACGGAGAGCATGATCACACAGTAGTATAGACCAGCTGATGCTCTCATGCATGCTTCAGTGTTGCATGCCTCAAAGCGAGCATAGAAGTAATTTAGCTCATCTAATAGGCTCGTGTCACTGGGCAGCTCACAGCTGTTGCCTGTAATCCATGGCTTCTGGGTGGGGTATGTACGTACAGTCACTATGGGGACGACGTCATCGATGCACTTATTGATGAAGCCAGTGACTGATGTGGTGTACTCCTCAATTCCATCGGAAGAATCCCGGAACATATTCCAGTCTGTGCCAGCAAAACAGTCCTGTAACTTAGCATCTGGGCTCCCGAGTGGTGCAGCGGCATAGTGATCTAAGGCACTGCATCTCAGTGCTTGAGGCGTCACTACAGACACCCTGGTTCAATTCCAGGCTATATCACAACCGGCCGTGATTGGGAGTCCCATAGGGCGGCGCACAATTGACCCAGCATCGTCCGGGTTTGGCCGGTGTAGGCCATCATTGTAAATAAGAATTTGTTCTTTACTGACTAGTTAAATAGAGGTTAAATCAAATTTAAAAAAATAAAAAATAGATATATATACATACACATCTGCATCATCTAATCACTTCGGTATTGAGTGAGTCTCATAGTTTTTGCTTGTAAGCATGAATCAGGAGGATATAGTTATGGTCAGATTTGACAAATGGAGGGCGAGGGACAGCTTTGTACGTGTCTCTGTGTGTGGAGTAAAGGTGGTCTTGAGTTTCTTTCCCTCTGGTTGAACATGTAACATGCTGGTAGAAAATAGGTCAAACGGATTTAAGTTTCCCTGCATTAAGGTCCCCTGCCACTAGGAGCGCCACCACTGGATGAGCATTTTCTTGTTTGCCTATGACCTTATACAGCTTGTTGAGTTCCGAGTTCACAGGTGCTTTGAAAGCGGCCTTAATGCTCAGAGGCAGTCTGGAGCCAAAACTCCTATATTGTCTGTAGCATTCGGGCACATGACAGCTCGATTAGCTGTTCAATTTCACCTACCGGCATGTCAGCTGAGCCAGGATCACAGTCAAACAGATTGGGAAGTAGGTCCCAAAGCTCTCTTCCAAGTGTTGGAGGTGAGCAGTCATCACTCATGTGGGACACTTACTGATGCTGTTTTCTATTATTTTCTTTTCATTACACAGAAAGTCAACCAAGTCTGTTTTTTTTACATCAATTTTGAATAACAACAGTTCCTCTCTCAATGCGAAACATCTTTCCAACACTACCCCTCGATAACCACCAAGCCTTGGTGTGAACTAAAACATTGTCATGCTCTTATCCCATATCTCACATAGTTTGCGAACAGGCGTGTGCCCAGTGGATGTGGTTTGTTGCAGTTTACAATCGAAGTTACCTGCTGTAGTATATCTCAGAGGTCTGTGCTCAGCTTTTTTGCAGCCAATTGCTCTTGGTGTATCATACAAAGTGTCCATATGGCAGAGGGAGACACATTCATAACTAGAATGTAGAGGCCTGCCCACAGTCCCGTGATACACGGAGGCCCATCTGTGCAAAAGCCTACCATTCAATCCCATATGGAATCAGTTTTTTGTCAATCTAGCCACACAGCACACTGAACATCCCATATACTGTTTCATGCTCGGGAATCATAAGACAGAACAATATGTGACCCACTGCCTCGATTCGGTCTTATTTAGCAACGTTTGAAATGTTGTTGTTTTTTACATTGGCTAAAGGTAGAGTCTCAGAGCTAGAAAATGGTATATCATACACTGCGGTTGAGGAACAATGGAAAGTAATTCTGCTTTGAGAAAATGGCCCTTGAATGTTTTGTTACACGTACTGGAGAGATCTTCTTGGTCTATACCCATTCAGAATCGTTCACACCCTCTTAAGCATTAGCCCCACCCGTCTCTTTTTCAGGATTCACATGTGAGGCCATGTGGTAAACACACCCTATATCAAGTTTATTTGTCACATGCACAGGATACAAAAGGTGTACATGGTACAGTGAAATGGTCACTTGCATAGTAGCAATATCAAAAACAGAGTTTCCAGATAAAAATATTTTATACAGTGGCAAGAAAAAGTATGTGAACCCGTTGGAATTACCTGGATTTCTGCATAAATTGGTTTTACAACTTAATCTGATCTTCATCTAAGTCACAACAATAGACAAACACAGTCTGCTTAAACTAAATTACACACTAACATTTAGACGTTTTCACGTCTTTATGGAACACACAGTGTAATCATTCACAGTGCAGGGTGGAAAAAGTATGTGAACCCTTAGATTTAATAATTGGTTGACCCTCATTTGGCAGCAATCACCTCAACCAAAAGTTTTCTGTAGTTGTGGATCAGACCTGCACAATGGCCAGGAGGAATTTTGGACCATTACTCTTTACAAAACTGTTTCAGTTCAACAATATTATTGGGGTGTCTGGTGTGAACATGTGGCATGACCTCAAGAGATCATGCCACAGCATCTCAATCAGTTTGAGGTCAGGACTGTGACTGGGCCACTCCAGAAGGCGTATTTTCTTCTGTTGAAGCCATTCTGTTGTTGATTTACTTCTGTGTTTTGGGTCGTTGTCCTGTTGCGTCACCCAACTTATGTTGAGCCTCAATTGGTGGACAGACAGTCTTACATTCCCCTGCAAAATGCCTTGAAAAACATGGGAATGAATTTTTCCGTCGATGATCGCAAGCTGTCCAGGCTGTGAGGCAGCAAAGCAGCCTCAAACCAATGTGCTCCCTCCACCATACTTTATAGTTGGGATGAGGTTTTGATGTTGTTGTGCTGTGCCTTTTTTCTCCACACATAGTGTTGTGTGTTCCTTCCAAACAACTCAACTTTAGTTTCATCTGTCCACAGAATTTGTGGAACATCCTGGTGCTCCTTTGTGAACTTCAAACGTGCAGCAATGTTTTTTTTTTGGACAGCAGTGGCTTGTTCCGTAGTGTCCTCGCATGAACACCAGTCTTGTTTAGTGTTTTACGTATCTTAGACTCGTCAACAGAGATGTTATCATGTTCCAGAGATTTCTGTAAGTCTTTAGCTGACACTCCTGGATTCTTCTTAACCTCATTGAGCATTCTGCGCTGTGCTTTTGCAGTCATATTTTCAGGACAGCCACTCCTAGGGAGAGTAGCAACAGTGCTGAACTTTCTCCATTTATAGACAATTTGTCTTACCGTCGACTGATGAACATCAATGGTTTTAGAGATACTTTTGTAACCCTTTCCGACTTTTTGCAAGTCAACAATTCGTAAGTTTAGGTCTTCTGAATAGCAAATACAAATTTGCAATAACCACCCCCAAGCCACATCTAGCTAAGTGGATGTATCACTATTGTCTAGACATGTTCATGAAATTCAATAGATGGCCATAATCACCCCCAGACACAACTGGCTAATTTGATGGGTCATATAATAATCCGACCGAAGTGGAGTGTTTTGTTTAGACATGTAGCTAGCTACCTACCTAACTAGCTAGCGAAACAATGAACTGACATAATCCCAACTCACACTACTACCAATACAAACATTGTCATGGCTGAAGTATGAATCTGCAGGTAGCTACAGCTAACAAACTAAGTTCAATGTTAGCTAGCTAACAATAAGCTATAACTAAGCTTATAACTAGCAACTAAGCTATAACTAGCAACTAGCAAGCTAACGTTTGCTTGCTAACTAACAGTAGGCTTTAACTTGCAATATAAACAACTTTCTGACTAAATTAGAAACGTATATCTGACTCTTACCTGTATACATGGATGAACGCTTCACGGCAGACTGGAACCATTTGTTTGTAACTACATCTTGTTTGGCTAGCGTTGTGTCAAGTCACTCCAGTTCACACTGACCATGACGTGTGCAGAAAGTAGCCCATCATTTTTTCCAGCTGATCGATCTGTTGATTGCGCCTGCTAAATTCAGGGCATTAATGTTGTTGAGAAAAGTAGCAAAACTTTTGTAGTTCTCGATGGCTAACGTTATATCTTTAAAAAACAGATCAGTAGAAAGCACTGTAAACACATATTGAACAGCTCACGTTATAGACAGAAGCATGCTACATCGCAGACCAATCAAAAAGTGTGTTATTAAGGCGCATGAAATTTCACAGACGGGCCAGACACATTACCAGGACATGTACTCCGAGCATGCGCTGACCAACTGGCAAGTGTCTTTACTGACGTTTTCAAAGTCTCCCTGTCTGAGTCTGTAATACCAACATGTTTCAAGCAGACCACCATAGTCCCTGTGGCCAAGAACACTAAGGTAACCTGCCTAAATGACTACCGACCCGTAGCAGTCACGTCTGTAGCCATGACATGCTTTGAAAGGCTAGTCATGGCTCACATCACTATTATCCCTGAAACCCTAGACCCACTACAATTTGCATACCGCCCCAACAGATCCACAGATGATTCAATCTCTATTGCACTCCACACTGCCCTTTCCCACCTGGACAAAAGGAACACCTATGTGAGAATGCTATTCATTGACTACAGCTCAGCATTCAACACCATAGTGCCCTCAAAGCTCATCGCTACGCTAAGGACCCTGGGACTAAACACCTCCCTCTGCAACTGGATCCTAGACGGGCCGCCCTCAGATGGTAAGGGCAGGTAACAACACATCCGCCACGCTGATCCTCAACACGGGGGCCCCTCAGGGATGCGTGCTCAGTCCCCTCCTGTACTCCCTGTTCAGTCATGACTGCAAGGCCAGGCACAATTCCAACACTATCATTAAGTTCGCTGATGACACAACAGTGGTAGGCCTGATCACCGACAATGATGAGACAGCCTATAGGGAGGAGGTCAGAGACCTGACCGTGTGGTGCAAGGACAACAACCTCTCCCTCAATGTAATCAAGACTAAGGAGATGATTGTGGACTACAGGAAAAAGAGGACAGAGCACGCCCCAATTCTCATCGACGGGGCTGTAGTGGAGCAGGTTGAGAGCTTCAAGTTCCTTGGCGTTCACATCACCAACAAACTAACGTGGTCCAAGCACACCAAGACAGTCGTGAAGAGGGTACAAAAAAACCTTTACCCCCTCAGGAGACTGAAAAGATTTGGCATGGGTCCTCAGATCCTCAAAAGATTCTACAGCTGCACCATCGTGAGCATCCTGACTGGTTGCATCACTGCCTGGTATGGCAACTGCTCAACCTCCGACCGCAAGGCACTACAGAGGTTAGTGCGAACGGCTTCTACCCTCAAGCCATGAGACTCCTGAACAGCTAATCAAATGGCTACCCAGACTATTTGTATTGCCTCCCCACGCTGCTGCTACTCTCTGTTATTATCTATGCATAGTCACTTTAATAATCTAATATCTGCATGTACATAATTACCACAATTTCCTCGACACCGGTGCCCCCGCACATTGACACATTGACCCCCCGCATATAGTTGTTGTTATTTACTGCTGCTCTTTAATTACTTGCTTTTCTTATCTCTTACTTTTTAAAAAAATCTTAAAACTGCATTGTTGTTTAAGTGTTTGTAAGCAATATTTCACTGTATTCGGCGTAGGTGACAAATAACATTTGAATTGATTTGATCTAGTGGCCAACATCTACATTTTGCTTAGAGTCATGTAAGTCAGATAATGGCCTTTCCATTGCATTTCAAAGATGATGAAAAAAAATAAATAATAATGCAAGTTTTTGTCTTTTACCAGATCTAATGTGTTATATTCTCCTACATTAATTTCACATATCCACAAACTTCAAAGTGTTTCCTTTCAAATGTTATCAATAATATGCATATCCTTGCTTCAGGTCCTGAGCTACAGACAGTTCGATTTGGGTATGTCATTTTAGGCGAAAATTGGAAAAAAACGGTCCGATCCGTAAGAAAATTGCAATGATTTTAAGATACAAAGAGGATATTATAATATATATATATATTTTTGTACATATATTGTTTCCCCTAAGATTTTGTAAATTCTCCCTTGATCTCATTTTCACATCAGGCGATCCCACCTAGTTTGGGAGCCGCTGGTGTACGTTGTCTCAGACCAGTCTCTAAACCTATTGCGCCCACATGGGACTTGGCGCTGGTATTGGAGGCACTGTGTGCAGCCCCCATTGAGCCTCTGAAGTCGGTGGATCTGAAGATACTCTCCTACAAAACATGGCTTTGGCCACAGCTCCACATGTTATCCGTACACACTTCCTGTACTCAGTTTGGGCTACCTAGTAATGTACAAGCCCGTTTTCAGATGAAAACATAATGACTGGTTGTGTTTATGCCACAATAAAAGGTCATTCATTTTCAAAGTTGAATGACAAATCTTTATGACTAGGCCCACAGAGATGCTATTAAATTAATAGGGATTTTAAATATAATTCTACGATTAGGCCCCACGGCCAGCCCGTCCATTAAGCAGGAGTAGGCAGCAGCCTAGGTCGGCATTTTCTGAGCTAAACTGACCAAGACGCACCTCCAGCAACACATAACACCTCATGTTATTCTGCCCTAATAACAATGATAACTTCTCTCACCCAGTGGCATGAGGCCTATTTAGGTGAGCGCTATTGCCAACGGCAAAACGCAACATATTTAGCTTGTCCATACCCTGCGTGCCTTTACAGGTTGCCGTTGGAGAGACATAGAGCTGCGGTTCTCCACCAATGCTCCATCAAATAAATGTAACATAAATAATGTGGCCTACGGTAGAAAGAGTAGCAGCCTTTGTTTTTCCTGTAGCCCATACGCTGAAGACTATGTATTACTATGTCCTGAGAGAGACACTTTAAAAATCATTGACTTATTAATAAGGTTGATGTCTGCGCACCCGCAGAAATCGAATTAGCGTAACAAAAACATTCCCATACAAATTGGTCAGTTTAAGCTAGAGATATATATTTTTTGTATTGGATGCATCCACCTATGTAACACTTATGCTTTTGCGGTGAAAAGTGACAGCGTTAGAGAGGTGTTTGTCAGACAATGAGACATCCCGAAAATTGGTCACAAAATCATCTGTAGCATCCTAATGGTTTGGCCTACAAATTATTCACTAGCGTCTTGGGACTCATCTGAAGTCTACACAGCCGGTCTGCCAACTTCTTCTGTCTGTAGTATCCGAACAGTTTGGGCTACAGACTATGACCCCTCTGTGTAAAGGTGAGACTCTCACGAACATGTACAAAATAACGCATTTTTCCTGATCTTTGTTATATCGCTCCGGCTTAGACAGGCCTTAGACTCTTATGGGTTAATGAGGAGAGAGAGTGCAGACGAAAGTCAACCTAAAAGGCAAGCGGGCAGACCAGCTTTTAGAGCAGCTGCAGCATAATCAAAGACTATAGGAGATAATAGTGCTGTGGCGAATGGTGCTGAAAGTAATTCATTTCAACATTGTCTTCTTTTTAATTTGACTTCACTAATACCAACAGGGCTTTGTTGGAGCCTTTTTCTTCGAAAAAATAAATAAGAGGTATGCCTACCTGTTTGACACACAGAATTATGCTATCCATAGAATTGTCGGTATGGCCAAATCCTTCAATACTGTCACCATGCACTCCTTAAATACCTCAGTGTCTGGGAAGGGCCTGGTGTGTTCGGTTAAAAGCGGGGCTCAAATTGAGTGAGGGTACGCCATACCCTTTGTTAAAGAAAAGGGCAAAAAGGATACCTATTGTTAGCTTCATATTTTGAAATACATTTTAAAAAGGAATCCAGAAAATATAAAGTGTTCTATAACAATGCTTAACTCTGTGATGGCTTATGCAAGAAACAAGATTTAAAATCCTGAGGATATATATGGGGATATATTGATTAGTCTCTATGACATTCTGAAGCTGAGCTGCGGCCTTCAATATTGGAGGAGACTAAATATGGACTTTGCTATTCTGTCCCACTTTCTGGAAAGGTAAGATGTTTAAACCCAGGCACCCCCAAAAAATCTGTGCTTTTTTTCATGGCATTTGAAGATTTTGGCTTTAGCAAACACTGGTAGGATGGCCGACTGCCACCGCGAGAGCGCAGGACTTGGTATCTGAGTGGTGAAGGTGATGGACTACATGTGTGGATTGGAACACCAACCTCTTCACAAAACTGTTGTTATTTCTTCTCTTGCATGCCCCCACATGAAAATAGAATCCCTGCAAAATACTAGAGCAACTGACAAGATTCAGGTATTGAAGAATGGCTTTACCAAGGCCAACCTCAACGGTGGGATTTGAACCCACACCTCCACAGATTTAATAATCTAGCACTTTAGACCACTCGGCCTGACAACACATTTGTTAAATGTCTCGATGGGAAGCACTTCTATTGTTGGGTTAAGCAATGGACAAGTAGCCAGCAATTGAAGCTTGCATTTTTCTGCGTCGGTAGAGACTGTCTGGGTGGAAAAGTAACTTTTGAAAGTGCCATGCTTAGATTCATAGGGATGTCTAATATTTAATTAGTTGCAAACAAGACACTGGTTTAACATTGGAGAATATGATAAGAATGCCTATTTCTCTGTCCATTCTTCCCCGAAACATTTTTTAATTTACCACCTTTCTTTTGCTACTTTTTCAGAGTGACATGTTATCTTGATTACAAGCTGTTTTCCCCCAATCAACACACAAATAAATATTAAAAACGAATTTAATAGAGACATTGGTGATTTTATCAGTGGAACCAGATTTATTACTTCAGGATATGTTATTGACATTGAACTGATTGTATAGACAACTAACCAGATGTGTTAAAAAGTGTTTTATTTTAAGCATAGGCCTATGAATTGGGCTGCTATTATGTTCTGTTCTACTGACAATTGGCCCATGGAAATTGTATGGTGGTGCAGAAGTTGTCATACTTGGAATGTTTTGAAAGTCGTTTAATTAAATGTGTTTTTGTGGCTGTGAGCTTGAAATCAGTGATCCTGTGAGTGTTGGATTATTCATGAGGTAAAGTGTTACAGCTTTAGGCTACTGACTATGTCCCATGTGCTGGAGGGGATCTGTGTCATTAGTGAGGAGCCCACACACACACACACACACACACACACACACACACACACACACACACACACACACACACACACACACACACACACACACACACACACACACACACACACACACACACACACACACACACGCACACACACACACACACACGCACACACACGCACACACACATACACACACACACACACACGCACACACACACACAAACACACACACACACCCTGGCTTGATCACTGCCAGCCTGCCTGTGATCCCCTCAGCGGCGCAGTCTGGGACTATCACTAACCAGCCCTCTTACTTCAGTGGCGTGCTAAAGGCTGGGCACGCTAGGCTAAGACCTGGGGTTTATGATTGTGTATTGATATAGTGGGGATTCGATGGTGGCCCCTGAGGATCACAGCCAGGTAGTGTTATCAGCCTGTATATGCTTGATGACTGATGGAAACCCAGGGGACTCAAGGCAGAGAGCCAGAGGCTGGGAGGGGTGCCTGGAGGGCTAAGTGTTGGTGCCCAGGGCACTGTCTATCACCCCAGCAATGTCTGCATCTACACTGCTCAACCACAAACACACTCAGCCAACCTCAGTGTGCATCCCAAATCCCTATCACCTATATAGTGCCCTATGGGCCCTGGTCAACGTAGTGGACTATATAGGGAATAGGATGCCATTTGGGACGCAGCCTCAGCTTCATGGACCAGTGATAGATATAGTTCATCACTCAAACACTGGACTGAGAGTGAATCCAAAAACTTCACTGACAACAAACAAGCTATACTGTAGTCTATTTTCAAAGCTAATAGTTTGAACATTTATACTTCATCATCATTTCATCAGCATTTCAGTAACTATAAAGCCATGTTGCTTCAATACTTTTTTCCTATCAGTTCCGCAAACAGATGGTAAATTCTGATTTGTAATTCAGCTTTTTAAGTATGTTTATTGATGCCTCCTTCTGTGGTAAAATTTGTAGTAATCTAAAATGAATGCAGAATTCACAACTCATAATATGATACTATGTAATGCTAATCCCTTATCCTTTGACCCACTGCATTATCTGATACAGTAACCCTATATAAGTGTTTACCTTGTATTATATTAGGTATATACTGTATGTGTTTTCTCTGTCTGTGATGGTACTGTACAGTACAGTACAGTAAAGGGTTTTGCTTAGGGTTGACGATAGGGACAGGGTAGAACCAGGATAAGTACATGAAGCTAGGATTAGCGATAGTATATAGGCTCAACTTAATGGTACAGTACACTACATAGGGTGAACACAATGCATACAGAGCTCCAGACCTTGGAAGTATAATGGCTTCCAAACAGAGGCATCACAGGGATAACAATTAAATGGCAGCTAACTGGCCAGCGCAGTTAATTAGACATACTACTATGGCCCTGTGCTTCTGGGCAAAGTAATAAGGCAGGAATACTTTATTTTCTAAATCTAAATTATGATAAGTTGGCCGAGTGCCATCTAATTTTCTAGGCCCTGGAGTCTTGGAACAATGAGTCAATACGGTAAAGCAGTTGGCTTATCTAAATCCCTGTTCATAATGTTAGCCGCCTCAATCCGTCTTGTAATTTGAGGTAAAGTTCACTTCTTTTTTTGGGTGAACTGAATATTCTATTGGTTGGAGCGTGAGGGTGAATAGAGTAGACAGACCTTGCTGCTGCTGCTACTACTGCTTCTGTTTGGCTCATGTTAAATCCTGGCACATGCACAAGCACACACACACACACACACATCCACAATCTGGACCTTGTCAACTTTTTGGGGAAATAGTTGACATGACATGGGGCTCAGGCTCACAATTAATATTCCTGATAAAATCACAACAATTTACAATGGAAACATTTGACATGAGTCTAAATATTGTTATGATTGATGTGCCTTTGTAGGAGAGGGATTGGAAACAGTGCCATTATTGGTGGACATAAGTGGAAGTAACAAGTAAAAGTGATTCTGGTACAAGGAGGTTTTAATGATAAATGGCTGAAGCAACAATAAAATAAAAGGACATTTTAGCCTGGTCCCAGATCTGTTTGTGCTCTCATCTACTCCATTGTCAAGCCAAACATGTTTGGCATGACAATGAATGACAGGGATTTGGCATGATAGTACAAAGTAAGCACTCGGGTTCAGGACATTGTATATTGGTGCAGAAGTTGTCATACTTGGAATGTTTTGAAAGTAGTTTAATTAAATGTGTTTTTGTGGCTGTGAGCTTGAAATCAGTGATCCTGTGAGTGTTGGATTATTCATGAGGTAAAGTGTTACAGCTTTAGGCTACTGACTATGTCCCATGTGCTGGAGGGTATCTGTGTCATTAGTGAGGAGCCCACACACACACACACACACACACACACACACACACACACATACACACACACACACACACACACACACACACACACACACACACACACACACACACACACACACACACACACACACACACACACACACACACACACACACTCTGGTTTGATCACTGCCTGTGATCCCCTCAGCGTCAGTCTGGGACTATCACTAACCATCACTCTTACTTCAGTGGCGTGCTAAGCGCTGGGCACGCTAGGCTAAGACCTGGGGTTTTATGATTGTGTATTGATATAGTGGGGATTCGATGGTGGCCCCTGAGGATCACAGCCAGGTAGTGTTATCAGCCTGTATATGCTTGATGACTGATGGAAACCCAGGGGACAGAGAGCCAGAGGCTGGGAGGGGTGCCTGGAGGGCTAAGTGTTGGTGCCCAGGGCACTGTCTATCACCCAGCCATGTCTGCATCTACACTGCTCAACCACAAACACACTCAGCCAACTTCAGGCTGCATCCCAAATCTCTATCACCTACAGTGCCTTGTGAAAGTATTCGGCCCCCTTGAACTTTGCAACCTTTTGCCACATTACAGGCTTCAAACATAAAGATATAAAACTGTATTTTTTTGTGAAGAATCAACAACAAGTGGGACACAATCATGAAGTGGAAGGACATTTATCGGATATTTCAAACTTTTTTAACAAATCATAAACTGAAAAATTGGGCGTGCAAAATTATTCAGCCCCTTTACTTTCAGTGCAGCAAACTCTCTCCAGAAGTTCAGTGAGGATCTCTGAATGATCCAATGTTGACCTAAATGACTAATGATGATAAATACAATCCACCTGTGTGTAATCAAGTCTCCGTATAAATGCACCTGCACTGTGATAGTCTCAGAGGTCCGTTAAAAGCGCAGAGAGCATCATGAAGAACAAGGAACACGCCAGGCAGGTCCGAGATACTGTTGTGAAGAAGTTTAAAGCCGGATTTGGATACAAAAAGATTTCCCAAGCTTTAAACATCCCAAGGAGCACTGTGCAAGCGATAATATTGAAATGGAAGGAGTATCAGACCACTGCAAATCTACCAAGACCTGGCCGTCCCTCTAAACTTTCAGCTCATACAAGGAGAAGACTGATCAGAGATGCAGCCAAGAGGCCCATGATCACTCTGGATGAACTGCAGAGATCTACAGCTGAGGTGGGAGACTCTGTCCATAGTGGGTCCTGGTCAAAGTAGTGGATTATATAGGGAATAGGATGCCGTTTGGGAGGCAGCCTCAGCTTCATGGACCAGTGATAGATATAGTTCATCACTTAAACACTGGACTGAGAGTGAGTCCATAGAGTGAGGCTATTACTGTAGGCTATTCTCCAATAAATAGTTTGCTCAGCTATACATCATCCATATTTCATCAGCATTTGGGTAGCTATGAAGCCATGTTGCTTCAATCAGATTTCCATAATTTCTCCCTTACAGTTCCGCAAACAGGTGGTAAAATCTGATTTGAAATTCAGCTTTATAAGTATGTTTATGGATAACTCTTTTTATGTCAAAGTTTATAATAATAATCTACAATTAATGCAGAATTCACCACTCATAATTTGATGCTATGTTATGCTAATCACGTACCCTTTGACCCACTGCATTATCTGTATTAGTGTTTTTCCTTGTTTCACATTAGGTATACAGTATACTGTATATGTTTTCCCTGGCTGTGATGGTACCCAGTACAGTAAAGGGTTAGGATTATGGTTAGGTTTGAAGTTGAACTGGGGTGTGGACATGAAGCAAGGGTTAGGTATAAGGTTTGTGTTAGGGTCAAGGTTAGGGTTTTCGTTAAGGTTGAAGCTAGGGATAGGGTAGAACCAAGATGAGGACATGAAGCCAGGGTTAGCGTTATATAGGGCCAATTAGGGCTGTTTTTAATGGTACATGGCCTGTCTTACCAAATAGTTTTCAGCTGCCAAATAGTATCCCCCACCGTGCCACAATGGGATTCGATGAGTTCAAGCTTTCCGTTGCTAGGGCTGTTGCTAGAACTTGCACATTTCTGACAGGCTTACGTAATGAACCAAAGCATCCGTTGCTATGCTGGTTGCTTGGCTTTATTTTACCTAGTAGCGGTCCCGAAGGGTTGAGAATTCTGGCAGTTCTAGTTCTATTTCACCTCATAAGCGCTAGCTCAGTCTGCACAAAATATTTACCTCAGAATTGCTCTCCAAGGACAGTGTTTTTGACGATGACTACCTAATGCTTCAGAGGACTGAAAGACTGGAAAGAGAACACTCTTCCTTTACCATATATTTGTCTTTATATAAGAAAATATTGTTAAACAGGAAAAATCATTTAAGCTGTTTTTAGATTGGCGTTGCTAGCTACTGTACTTATTTACATCAGCATGCCTAGTCAGCTAGTTAGCTAGCCAGTTTTCTTTAGCTAATGTTAGCTAGCTAGCTACTGTAACTGGTATTGTATCTTTCTGTTAGTATATAGCTTGCACTTCATTGGCATCCCTCGAGGATATTTTATTTTATCTTTCATTTTTCCAACCAGGCAAAGTAATATGAAGACACCAGTGATCTCGACCAGAGGCGCAACATTCAGAGAAATTCAAAATTCAGGGTAACATTACGCAGTTAACTTCTATTAGATAACTGGACGGATTTAGCTATAAACAACCATTTTTCAACCACCATTTTCCATCTAGATAGTTGGTCATCTACATGTTGCTAGCTATACATATATACATACATACATATACAGTTATATGTGTCGTGACTTGATTTTCATTAACCTGATGACTGTTATTTATTTAATCAACTAACTATGTTTAATTGTTACCCAAAATAAATGAATAATGTAACAATTAACTCATTAGGATTTGGGGCACCACAGAATAGGTTGTTTAACGAGTTACCATCTCCCAAATTAAACTCCAGAATATAATATATAATATATAAACTCTAGAATATATAAGTTATATATCGATAACAGTCACTTATTAATCATTACCTCATATCAGTCTCATCATCTGAACTGTTGTAACCTTCTTGGATCTGCAAGAACCCCAGCTTTACTGATTATTCCGTAGCATACAAATTGGTTTAATTATTTATTTACTAGCAAACTAAATAGTAACACAGAATACACATGCACACTTACATGAGACAAAGGTCCCTAGTGGACTGACAAGATATGGCGTCTTCTTACAACATTACGTTAGATGGAGAGAGGGGAAGAGAGGTAGAGGCAAAGGGACATTTATCATGGATACATTCTAGGACTGTACTCACATTAATCATATACCTTGCACACGAACCACTGCCAATTTGGAAAAAAGAAACAATGAATGTATTTATGTGTTGAATGCCATTAGTTTGTGGTTTATCTCGGTGAGCCTTTCCTGTGGGACACTTGTACATCCTCTGATTGTCCACCAGTGGTCACAATGTCCTTCTTCTTAGTAGTCCGGTCTCCAATGGGCTGTTTCCTAGGAACAGCTACTTAGCCATACCCTTGATTCTGACCTCAACCGGGGCGTGGCTACTTAATGTGCAAAGGATATGATTAGAAGTTCTCTCTTAAGACTCCTAAAATCACATTCCTATCTTACCAAAAATGGTTTCATCCAGTTTCACATCATGTAGACAACATATTGGATGGAAACTTGACATATGGAAACTTGACATATAAAGGGGATGTCCTTCCTAAATTACAGTATTTGTTTCAAACTGTTTTTAATAACATCACAAAAGGAAAAGCAATGTGACACTCGTTTTCTACATCTTCCCTCTGACCATTTCCCACATTTGGATATTAGAAATGTTGTTCCACAGTTCAACTTTTGGACGTTACGAGTTTTTGTCTGGCAAAAGTCTGTGAACAACCCCCCCCCCCCCTATTCTGTGGTTGAGAGAGGGCCTGGTTATTTGTCAACCATTGCTAAGCTGATCTGAGCCACTGGATCCTCACGTGTAGTCATGCCATACGTCTGTCATATTGAGGTATCTAGCTATAAGTTAAACTTGATCGATCAAATGGATAGGTATAAGCAATTATGGTCATTCCAAATGCCCTTAACTGGGTTTCTTTGCTATACAGACAGACAGAGAGAGAGGGGGGAGAGATGAAGAAAGTGAGAAAGAAAGGATGAAATCGAGAGAGGGAGGTGGGAAGAGAGTGGAAGACAGAGAGATGGAGAGAGAGAAACAGAGAGAGAAAAACAACAGTGAAAATTTTCTTAGACCAGAGTATTTCAACAACTCGTCTCTTCCAACTTCTTAGGCAGTCACTTGTACCTACGGGGGTAGAATGGGGGGGTGATTTTTACTAAAGAGGAGAAAGAGATGCTGAAAGAGATGCATGCTGGCCATTTCAGGGTGAAGGGCATGATTGCCGAAATCAACCTATGCGTCTTCTGACGTGGAATTGTCAAGGAGGTAGACAGCTGGGCAAGGGAAATAACCTTTTGTTTATCAATCACATTATATTATATCTTAAGTTATTCTGATTTCAAGAAATGTAATATCAGAGAGGACACAATGTTTAAATTTGTCACTTTGTGCTTAAAGGTTAGTACTGTTGTGCCTGCTCCCGCTCCCCCTCTCTGGCGCTTGAGAGCGCCAGACGGCGCATCATTACGCACACTTGTCACCATCATTACGCGCATCTGAGCAATATTGGACTCACCTGGATTCCATTACTTTGTTGATTGCCCCTCTATATCTCTGCCCCTCAGTTTGTTCCCTGTGTCAGTATTGATGTTGTTATGTTTTCCCCTGTCCAGATGCTGTCCTTGTTTGTTTCTTGTCTGTTATCCATTAAATGTTTAGTCCCTGTACTTGCTTCTCATCTCCCAGCATCTGTCCTTACAGAATGCTGACACCACAATTTGAAGCATCAGGGAGTTTTTGTTGTTGTTTGTCTTTGTTTGTGATATCGGGTCCAGGTACCGCTGCCAGAGGAACCAAGGGTGCCTCAGCTGGCTTGTCGGGCTTCCACGCCTTAGCTGTCTCGATAGGTTTCCTTGCCTCGGTTGGCTCGGCAGGCTCCCATTCAATGTCATGCCTCAGCCGGCTCATCTGTCTCCCACGCCTCAACTGGCTCATCAGGCTCCCATCCCACGTCATGCCTCAGCCGGCTCGTCGGGCTCCCAAGCCTCAGCCTGCTCATCAGGCTCCCATCCCACATCATGCTTCAGCCGGCTCATCAGGCTCCCACGTCTCTGTCGGCTCGTCAGGCTTTCATGCTTCAGTCGACTCGTCGGGCTCCCACGCCTTCACCAGCTCGTCAGGCTCACCCAGGTGGAATGGCAGACTCGTCGGGCTCCCAAGCCTCAGCCTGCTCATCAGGCTCCCATCCCACATCATGCTTCAGCCGGCTCATCAGGCTCCCACGTCTCTGTCGGCTCGTCAGGCTTTCATGCTTCAGTCGACTCGTCGGGCTCCCACGCCTTCACCAGCTCGTCAGGCTCACCCAGGTGGAATGGCAGACTCGTCGGGCTCCCATGCTTCAGCCGGCTCATCAGGCTTCCACGCTTCAGTCGACTCGTCGGGCTCCCACGCCTCGGCCGGCCTGCCAGGCTCGCCCAGGTGGTCCGTCAGGCTCGCCCAGGTGGGATGGCAGACTCATCGGGCTCCCACGCTTCAACCGGTCGTCAGGCTTCCACGTTTCAGTCGACTTGTCGGGCTCCCACGCCTCGGCCGGCCTGTCAGGCTCGCCCAGGTGGGATGGCAGGTGGCGCCCCTAGGGGGGAGTACTGTTACGCCTACTCCCGCTCCCCTTGAGCGCCAGGCGTCCCATCACTACGCACACTTGTCACCATCATTACGCGCAACTGCGCAATATTGGACTCACTTGACTCCATTACTTTGTTGATTGCCCCTCTATGTCTGTCTGCTCCTCAGTTTGTTTCCCGTGTCATCATTGATGTCATTTTGTTTTTCCCTGTCCAGACACTGTCCTTGTATGTTTCTTGTCTGTTATCCATTACAGTGGGGCAAAAAAGTATTTAGTCAGCCACCAATTGTGCAAGTTCTCCCACTTAAAAAGATGAGAGAGGCCTGTAATTTTCATCATAGGTACACTTCAACTATGACGGACAAAATGAGAAGAAAAAAATCCAGAAAATCACATTTTTAATGAATTTATTTGCAAATTATGGTGGAAAATAAGTATTTGGTCAATAACAAAAGTTTATCTCAGTACTTTGTTATATACCCTTTGTTGGCAATGCGAGCCCCCCAGGAGGTATCCCATCCACCAGAGCCAGTGAGTTCAGATCAGTCTGATTCTCTGTGCTCTGAGTCGGAGGGGGACCAGCTTGATGTAGGCTATAACTTCCAAAATGGATGAAAAGTACATACCTCCCATTTATAACACTGCGCTAATCCATAAAATCTTCTCACAGTAAAGTGTAACATCGTCTCCTAACCTGTTCCCTTTAACTCTGCTCCTGTTCTCCAGGACGTAGGGGTTCTGCCCAACACCCAGACGTAGATCCACCTGATTGATGTCCTCCATTACCTACTACCTTCCAACTTTTCATTACATAATCTACAGCTACTGTTCTTGACATGTTGTTGTTATTTGCTAAGAAAGTCTTATTGCTCTATCATACTGGACACCTATGTGAGATACACAGATGACCTAAAAACACTAGCACTGCAAACACTCAGAAAAAAGCGAGCAGCAGTGCCTGGACTTGGCAGTCTCCCTCTTCAAGTCCCCCTTCTAAAACTGGTTCCCACTTGAGATTAAGTGACAGGCAGAATCTCCCACCCACACAGCAACCATCTCCTCTATATTCCACACACCAGAAGTCTGTATTTTGCCATGTGAATATACCAAAAACCAAAATGAATGTTTTTTTATGACAACCGTACCAAAAAATGTGCAAAGTCTATATATTAAATTCTTAAATATTGTCAGGTTGGTTTTCACAGGTGTTTCACAAGGTGTTCATTATTGTACGTTGTAAGGTGTCTTTTGATGGTATTTATTAGTTCCACATTATGGCTGTCGCCCTGTAGCACTCACTTCTGTCATCATGAAGTGCTTTGAGAGGCTAGTTAAGGATCATATGACCTCTACCTTACCTGACACCCTAGACCCACTTCAATTTGCTTACCGCAGCCAATAGATCCACAGACGATGCAATCGCCATCGCACTAAACACTGCCCTACCCCATCTGGACAAGAGGAATACCTATGTAAGAATGCTGTTCATTGACTATAGTTCAGCATTCAAGACCATAGTACCCTTCAATCTCATCATGAAGCTCGGGGCCCTGGGTCTGAACCCCGCCCTGTTCAACTGGATCCTGCACTTCCTAATGTCCAGCTCAATCATCAAGTTTGCAGACGACACAACAGTAGTAGGCCTGGTTACCAACCATGACGAGACAGCCTACAGAGAGGAGGTGAGGGCCATGGGGGGATGGTGCCAGGAAAATAGTCACTCACTCAATGTCGACAAAACAAAGGAGCTGATCGTTGACTTCAAGAAACAGCAGATGGAGCATGCCCCATCCACATCGACAGGAACGCAGTGGAGCAGGTGCAAAGCTTAAAGTTCCTCAGCCCACACATCACTGATGACCGAAAATCGTCCACCCACACAGAAAGTGTGGTGAAGAAGGCGAAAAAGTGCCTCTTCAACATCAAGAGGCTGAAGAAATGTGGCTTGGCACCTAAAAGCTTCACAAACTTTTACAGACGCACAGTTGAGAGCATCCTGTCGGGCTGTTCTCCAGAGGGTGGTGCTGTCTGCCCAACGCATCACCGGGGGAAAACTACCTGCCCTCCAGGACACCTACAGCACCCGATGTCACAGGATGGCCAGAAAGATCATCAAGGACAACAACAACCCGAGCCATTGCCTGTTCACCTCATAATCATCCAGAAGGCGAGGTCAGTACAGGTGAATCAAAACTGTGACCGAGAGCCTGAAAAACAGCTTCTATCTCAAGGCCATCAGACCATTAAATAGCCATCACTAGGGGGCTTCCACCCAATTAGGTAACCCTGCAACTTAGAGGCTTCTGCCACATACACATAGACTTGAAATCACTAGCCACTTGAATAATGGAACACTAGTCACTCTAATGATGTTTACATATTGTGAGGACAGACACTGGGAGACGAGAAGCAATTACAGGGAGTGAATATTTAATGGATAAACAGAACTGAAACAAAACAATGACAGCATTTGGACAAGGGGAACATAACAACATTAATGCTGCCACAGGAATGAAACTGAGTTATAGACAGATAACGGAGAGGAAAGGTGTGGGAACAAGACGGCCCGGCTGAGGCGTGGGAGCCCGACAAGCCGGCTGAGGCATGGCATGGGAGCCTGCCGAGCCAACCGAGGCTAGAAAACCTCTCGAGCCAGCTGAGGCATGGAAGCCCGAGCCAGCTGAGGCATCCCTGGTTGCTTCGGCAGCGGCACCCGGACCCGACTTCATCAACCAAAAAATAAAATAAAACTCCCTGATGCTTCCAATTGTGGTGCCAGCATTTGGTGAGGACAGATGCTGGGAGACGGGAAGCAAGTACAGGGAGTGAATATTTAATAAATAACACAAAACACTGACAGTGTCTGGACAAGGGAAACATAATGATATTAATGCTGACATGGGGATCAAACTGAGGAAAAGACAGATATAGAGAAGGCAATCAATAAAGTGATTGAGTCCAATGAAGCTGTGATGTGTGTAACGATGTTGACAGGTATGTGGAATGATAGGCCGCCTTGCGCTCTCGAGCGCCAGACAGCGGGAGCAGGCGTGACACATATTTTTGCTTTACTCATCTCATATGTATGCATGTATTCTATTTTACTGTATTTTAGCCTATGCCACTACAACATTGCTCATCCTAATATTTATATATTCCATAATTCAATTATTTTACTTTTAGGTCATATGTATTTTTTGTATATTGTTGTGAATTGTTAGATATTACTGCACTGTTGGAGCTAGCCCCCCAAGCATTCTGCTACACCCACAATAGCATATGCTATTGGGTAGCCTAGTGGTTAGAGCGTTGGACTAGTAACTGGAAGTTTGCAAGTTCAAACCCCCGAGCTGACAAGGTACAAATCTGTCGTTCTGCCCCTGAACAGGCAGTTAACCCACTGTTCCTAGGCTGTCATTGAAAATAAGAATTTGTTCTTAACTGACTTGCCTAGTTAAATAAAGGTAAAAACAAACAAAAAAAAAAAAAAATGCTAAACATGTGTATGTGACAAATAACATTTGATTTGATTTGATTTTTTAACAAGGTATCCAAAAGTAGCTTGAAGTAATGTTTTCATTTTATTAGCCAAAGAAAACTTGTTTAAACAGCAAAGTTGTTGTTGCAACCGTGTTCAAATCAAATCAAATAACATTTTATTGGTCACATGTGGTTAGCAGATGCTATTGCGAGTGTAGCGAAATGCTTGTGCTTCTAGTTCTGACAGTGCAGCAATATCTAACAATTCCCCATCAACTACCTAATACACACCAATCTAAGTAAAAGGATGGAAAAAGTATATATAAATATATGGATGGGCCATGACCGACCGGCATAGACGAGATGTAATAGATGGTATAAAATACAGTACATGCATCTGGTATGAGTAGTGCAAGATATGTAAACATCATTATTGAAGTGGAATTAATAAAGTGACTAGTGATCTGTTTGTTAGACTAGTCAATGATTTAAAGTCTGTATGTAGGAAGCAGCCTCTCTGTGTTAGTGATGGATGTTTAACAGTCTGATGGCCTTGAGATAGAAGCTATTTTTCAGTCTCTCGGTCCCAGCTTTGATGCACCTGTACTGATCTCACCTTCTGGATGGTAAGCGGGGTGAACAGGCAGTGGCTCGGGTGGTTGGTGATCTTTTTGGCCTTTCTGTGACATCGAGTGCTGTAGGTATCCTGGTGATGCGTTGTGTAGACCGCACCACCCTCTGGAGAGCCCTGCGGTTATGGCCGATGCAGTTGCCGTACCAGGCGATGATGCAGCCCGACAGGTTGCTCTCAAATGTGCATCTGTAGAAGTTTGTGAGGGTTTTAGGTGACAAACCAAATTTCTTCAGCCTCCTGTGGTTGAAGAGCCGCTGTTGCGCCTTCTTCACCACACTGTCTGTGTGGGTGGACCATTTCAGTTTGGCCGTGATGTGTAAGCCAAGAAACTTAAAACTTTCCACCTTCTCCACTGCTGTCCCGTCGATGTGGATAGGGGGGTGCTCCCTCTGCTGTATCCTGAAGTCCACGACCATCTCCTTTGTTTTGTTGACGTTAAGTGAGAGATTGTTTTCCTTATACCACACTCCAAGTGCCCTCACTTCTTCCCTATAGGCCGTCTCGTCTTTGTTAATGATCAAGCCTACTACTGTTGTGTCATCTGCAAACTTGATGATTGAGTTGAAGGCATGCATGGCCACACAGTCATGGGTGAACAGGGAGTACAGCAGGGGGCTGAGCACGCACCCTTGTGGGGCCCCAGTGTTGAGGATCAGCGAAATGGAGATGTTGTTTCCTACCTTCACCACCTGGGGGCTGCTCGTCAGGAAGTCCAGGACCCAATCGCACAGGGCAGGGTTAAGACCCAGGGCCTCAAGCTTGTTTGCATAGCGGTGATGAAAATAGCGTTATTTAGGATGTAATGATCTATGTAAATGTTCATCTTTGGGTCATCACAACGTTGATGCTATCCCATTGTGACACAGGAGGGGGGACAATTTTTGTTCTGGAACATTATTTGGCATTACAGGCCGGGTTTCCTGATAGTGATGGAACATAGGCTGACAAGTATTTTAACGATGCATCTTTCCTACAAAGGCCGAAGATGTAACATGCGTTTCCCAAAACACCACACAGAGAGAATGGTCGCTATGTGCATTGTTGGAGCATGTGTCGATACTAATAGGATCAAAAGAACCCAGCACTGCTCTCGGATCAGCATTCTCTATTCAAATCTTACCAGTGGAGGCTGGTGACTTGAGAAATGGAGGAGGATGGGAGACCCACGGTATAGGCGCAGAACCCACGGAGGTGACAAAGTGTGTTAAAAATGGTCAAAGACTAATTGTTTTAACCTAAAGCATTTAATAAAGACTTTTATGGGGGAATGGGAATGAGGGATACTTACACCATTTTGGACCTTTTGGACCAACCTTTCAGTTACTGGCACAACGCTCTAACCACTATGAGGCATGAGTTGCGGTGTTCAGAGGTGTGACTTCAGTGCAGGAAGGATTTGAATGGGAAGACAAAAAAAACAACACAATACACTACACAGTTGGACAAAAGAGCTAAGAATGAGTTAGTCCAAGCAAGGAGAAAAATCATTGATGTGTAATAATGTGATTGTGTTTGTGTATGTGATTGACAGTAATGAGAGAAAATTGATAGGGGTGCTCACAGTGCTTGGAGACTGAAGCGGTAACATTCATTGTGCCAGTAGGTGAATGGGCACATGAAACATGGCTTCAGTTCATGTCAGGAGAGAGTTGACAATGGTAGTGGAGTGGAGTGGTCATCACCTCTTAAATCAAGGAACAAGAGGGGACTTAATACAAACAGCTGTAAATACAAACAGCAAATACATTCCATTACAGCTGCTCCATTGTAGGTTTGGACAACGAGTTTCTCTATGAAGTTAAACTCAGACATCTCAAAATTCATAAAGTCAAACAGACTGCACATCTTGCCCACTTGACACATCAAAGTAGCTAAAGTTCCTGAATAAAGCCCTGATCATCCACTTCACTGACTATAACTGACAACTGCAATCAGACTGGTGGCACCATACATAACGTTACCAATTAGTTTACCCTGACCAGATGGACAGGGCTCATATGCTGTATGCAGCTGCTCTAATTAGTAGCCTACAGTTGGTCAGACTGAAAGTCTCGTATTCATTGCATACAGCATGTCAGTATTCTAATGTTTAGGTGTAGCCTAGGCTGCTGCAACATTTATGTCATGAGTTTCTGCTTGTGTCTGTCCAGAGTGATTATATGTTATTATCTTTGCTAAATAAATACTGGAGGAAAGTGGAAAGCCTACTGGAGTGCACACTAAAAATACGCTGCGTCAACCTCTCTCTTTAATCGGAATTTGAACGGATGATCATCAAATCAAATCAAATGTATTTATATAGCCCTTCTTACATCAGCTGATATCTCAAAGTGCTGTACAGAAACTCAGCCTAAAACCCCAAACAGCAAGCAATGCAGGTGTAGAAGCATGGTGGCTAGGAAAAACTCCCTAGGAAGGCCAAAACCTAGGAAGAAACCTAGAGAGGAACCAGGCTATGAGGGGTGGCCAGTCCTCTTCTGGCTGTACCGGGTGGAGATTATAACAGAACATGGCCAAGATGTTCAAATGTTCATAGATGACCAGCATGGTCAAATAATAATAATCACAGTAGTTGTCGAGGGTGCAACAGGTCAGCACCTCAAGAGTAAATGTCAGTTGGCTTTTCATAGCCGATCATTGAGAGTATCTCGACCTCTCCTGTTGTCTCAGCAGGTCTGGGACAGGTCTGGGACAGGTAGCACGTGAACAGGGTTCCATAGCCGCAGGCAGAACAGTTGAAACTGGAACAGCAGCACGGTCAGGTGGACTGGGGACAGCAAGGAGTCATCATGCCAGGTAGTCATGAGGCATGGTTCTAGGGCTCAGGTCCTCCGAGAGAGAGAAAGAAAGAAAGAGAGAATTAGAGAGACCATACTTAAATTCACAGAGGACACCGGATAAGACAGGAGAAATACTCCAGATATAACAGACTGACCCTAGCCCCCCAACAAATAAACTACTGCAGCATAAATACTGGAGGCTGAGACAGGAGGAAGCTATGATGCGATGGAAGCTATCAAATAATTCGGAATTGTTTTCGACATCCCAGAAAAGACAGTCGAAAATTCGATATGTTCAGCAAGTAAAGCATTGTAACGTGCAATGACCTCTGCAAGCTCCTTGTATTTGTCCTTGTTGGGTCCTATCGCGACGCAACTTTTTCCCAGAAGCTTGAATCTGATGTGGGCATTTATGTGCTCCCTGCTTTTGTTTTGCCGTTTAGCTGAACGATCGATGTTCTTCAGGTCACCTTTCGACCAAGGCTCAGACTTTCCAAAAATCACCTTTTCATTCTTCTTCATTAAAGTCTCAGGCATCTCAGGCAGAGGTCGACCCTCACTTTTAATTCACACCTTTTCAGTGTAACCCAGTGAATGAAAGGGGTTCTTCAACAAAAAGTCCACAACATTTTCGGCAGCGTTGGCCATTCAACCATTTGGCGGAGAAAACCGCAAACTCGCTCTGGTAGCTATAGTGGCTAGCTACTGAATTTTGCCTGGCTAACTTTTACATTATTTTTAACAAATTGCACTGGACACAGAAATAAATTTGTAAAACCAAGAAAACTATTTGTAATATACCTCCTACATCTCCTGGAATTTGAAAAAACGAATTTGAATTGAATAATTTCCCAAAAATGCTCAACTACAGTGTCACTCTTCACTCTAAATTATATCCAACAATGTCACCAAGCTTCTCAAAACGTAGAGCCCCCATAATGTTCTGTGGCACAATCCCAATACAATACACTAGGTTGATTCTCTGGTCCTATTTCTATGATTGGATGGACAACATGTCAATTCATACTGCAAAAGCTTTGATTGGCTGGAGGACGTCCTCCGGAAGTTGTCATCATTACCATGTACACTACCGTTCAAAAGTTTGGGGTCACTTACGACATTCCCTTGTTTTGAAAGAAAAGCACCTTTTTTTGTCCATTAAAATAACATCAAATTGATCAGAAATACAGTGTAGACATTGTTAATGTTGTAAATTACTATTGTAGCTGGAAATGTCGGATTAGTAATGGTATATCTACATAGGTATACAGAGGTCCACTATCAGCAACCATCACTCATATGTTCCAATGGCAAGTTGTGTTAGCTAATCCAAGTTTATAATTTTAAAAGGCTAATTGATCATTAGAAAACCCTTTTGAAATTATGTTAGCACTGCTGAAAACTGTTGTGCTAATTAAAGAAGCAATAAAGCTTTCCTTCTTTAGACTAGTTGAGTTTTTGGAGCATCAACATTTGTGGGTTCGATTACAGGCTCAAAATGGCCAGAAACAAAGAACTTCTGAAACTCGTCAGTCTATTCTTGTTCTGAGAAATGAAGGCTATTCCACGTGAGAAATTGCCAACAGACTGAAGATCTCGTACACCGCTGTGTCCTACTCTCTTCACAGAACAGCGCAAACAGCGCAAACTACTTACGAGCCTGCTGGTGCCTACCATCGCTCAGTCAGACTGCTCTATCAAATCATAGACTTAGTTATAAAATAATAACACACAGAAATACGAGCCTTAGGTCATTAATATGGTCGAATCCAGAAACTATCATCTCAAAATCAAGACATTTATTCTTTCAGTGAAATGCGGAACTGTTCCGTATTTTATTTAACGGGTGGCATCCATAAGTCTAAATATTCCTGTTACATTGCACAACCTTCAATGTTATGTCATAATTATGTAAAATTCTGGCAGATTAGGCGACGTGACTCTGCGTGCAATGAATGCAAGAGAAGTGACATAATTTTACCTGGTTAATATTGCCTGCTAACCTGGATTTATTTTAGCTAAATATGCAGGTTTAAAAATATATACTTCTGTGTATTGATTTTAAGAAAGGCATTGATGTTTATGGTTAGGTACACATTGGAGCAAGGACAGTCCTTTTTTGCTAATGTGCACCGCATCGATTATATGCAACTAAGGACACGCCAGATAAACTAGTAATACCATCAACCATGTGTAGTTAACTTGTGATTATGATTGATTGATTGATTGTTTTTTATAAGATAAGCTTAACGCTAGCTAGCAACTTACCTTGGCTTACTGCATAACAGGCTCCTCATGGAGTGCAATGAGAGGCAAGTGGTTAGAGTGTTGTACGAGTTAACTGTAAGGTTGCAAGATTGGATCCCCGAGCTGACAAGGTGAAAATCTGTCGTTCTGCCCCTGAACAAGGCAGTTAACCCACCGTTCCTAGGCCATCATTGAAAATAAGAATGTGTTCTTAACTGACTTGCCTAGTTAAATAAAGATGAAATAAAGGTGTAAAAAAATAATTTGTCCGTATCGGTGTCCAAAAATACCAATTTCCGATTGTTATGAAAACTTGAAATCGGCCCTAATTAATCGGCCATTCCGATTAATCGATCGACCTCTAGTTTCTTTGCAGTAATTCGACCATGGAGGCCTGATACACGCAGTTTCCTCTGAACAGTTGATATTAAGATGTGTCTGTTGCTTGAACTCTGTGAAGCATTCATTTGGTATGCAATTTTTGATGCTAGTAACTCTAATGAACTTATCTTCTGCAGCAGAGGTAACTCTGGGTCTTCTTTCCTGTGACGGTCCTCATGAGAGCCAGTTTCATCATAGCGCTTGACGGTTTTTGCGATTGCACTTGAAGAGACTTTCAAAGTTCTTGAAATTTTCCGGATTGATTGACCTTCATGTATTCAAGTAATGATGGACTGTCATTTCTCTTTGCTTATTTGAGCTGTTCTTGCCATAATATGGACTAGGTATTTTACCAAATAGGACTATATTCTGTATACCACCCCTACCTTGTCACAACACAACTGATTGGTTAAAACACATTAAGAAGGAAAGAAATTCCACAAATTAACTTTTAACAAGGCACATCTGTTAGTTGAAATGCATTCCAGTTCAGTGGTGGAAAAAGTACCCAATTGTCATACTTGAGTAAAAGTAGAGACACCTTAATAGAAAGTTACTCAAGTAAAAGTATTTGGTTGTAAATAAACTGAAGTATCAAATGTAAATGTAATTGCTAAAATATAATTAAGGATCAACAGTAAAAGTATATATAATTTCAAATTCATTCTATTAAGCAAAGCAGGCGGCACCATTTTCTTGTTTTTAAAATGTATTGATAGCCAGGGGCACACTTCAACACTCAGACATCATTTACAAAAAATGCATTGTGTTTAGTGAGTCCGCCAGATGTGGGCACAAGGGATGACCATGTGTTGTCTTGATAAGTGTGTGAATTGGACCATTTTCCTGTCCTGCTAAGCATTCAAAATGCAACAGGTACTTTTGGGTGTCAGGTAAAAAGTACATTATTTTATTTTGGAATGTAATGAATTAAAAGTAAAAGTTGTCAAAAATATAAAGAGTGTAGTTCAGATACCCCAAAAAACGAATTAAGTAGTACTTTAAAGTATTTTTACTTATGTACTTTACACCACTGTTCCAGCTGGGTGGCTACTTTGACGAAACTCAAAATGAAATGTATTTTGATTTGTTTAACACTTTATTTGGTTACTACATATGTGTTATTTCCTAGTTTTGATGTCTTCACAACTTTCTACAATGTAGAAAAAAGTACAAATAAAGAAAAACCTTTGAATGAGTAGGTGTGTTCAAACTTTTGACTGTTATTGTATATCGAGCAAAGTGATCTTGCGGTTTATATTTCGCCACTAATTCTGTTTTTGCATGTGATCAGGGGTGTATTCATTCCACCAATTCTGTTTAAAAATATTTCTTAAACGGAAGAAAATGGAACGAAACGGGGTGAAACATACCTGAATTTGTCCAACAGAAACTCTTGTTGACAACTGTTGGACTAATGATTACAACCAAGATCAGTTAGATGCAGGCAAAAGTGTGCACGGCTGTATTGAATCTGTCACATTGATAACTCTAATTTCTATCAACCTGCATTGTAAACTTCATTCGTAGGCTAGAAGGTAGCAACCTCATGATGGGTATAGGTAAAATTCAACTATGTGTCCTCCCTCATCTTAAATGGCACCGATCACAACCGATGATAACTGTGTGTGGATTGGAGTTTGTGACAGCAAATATGTGAGCTTATTACATTATTATTGACACTATGTCTTGTGATTTCCTATGATCTTCTATGTAGAATAATTTACCTTCTAATGACTCTTGTGTGGCTCTTGAGAATCATAGGCCTGTTTGTGATAGTCTCAGCTTTTCATAAATGGATGATAATGGTTTGTAGTTCAAACCGTTCAGACTATACAGATGTTTTTTTTGAGAAGAACTGGATCTGGGATCTGCCCTTGTCTCACAAACAACACTCTAGCTCAGGCCCAGTTAATCAAGCAGGCTAATGGTATAAGAGGATGCAGAAGAAATAGACAAATCCAATGGAAGTATGTAGCTCAAAAAACACAATGTTTTAACCTTTTACTGCAGTGGGATAAATCAGGGTCACACAGAGTTCTTCTTAAAACCTTTTTGGGCTAGGGGGCAGTATTTTCACATCCTGATGAAAAGCGTGCCCAACGTAAACTGCCTGCTACTCAGGCCCAGAAGGTAGGATATGCATATTATTAGTAAATTCAGATAGAAAACACTCTGAAGTTTCTAAAACTGTTTGAATAATGTCTGTGAGTATAACAGAACTGATTCGGCAGGCGAAACCCCGAGCACAATCCATCCAGGGAAAAACATTTTTGAGCTCAATGTGTATTCTATTAGTTTTCTATGGTAATCCCTTTTTAATAGAAATATGCTTGCAGTTCCTATGGCTTCCACTAGATGTCAACCGTCTTTAGAAATGAAGAAGTAGCCCTGTTCTTTCCATGTGTCACACAAAGGGACTCAAATTTTTTGGAGTGCGCAACCTGGAATGCGCTTCACTTTGTTTTCGTCCGGTATTGAGCACAATATTTCCCGTCTTAAATTTGATTGATTATTTACATTTTAGGATACATAGGTTTGGATTAGGGACGTTATTTGAAATGTTTGAACCAAGTTTACAGGTAGCTTATTAGATACTTTGTAGGTGAATTGGAACCGGTGTATTTCTGAATCAAACGCGCCAAATAAATTTACATTTTGGGGATATAATGAAGGAATTTATCGAACAAAAGGACAATGTGTGATGTTTATGGGACATTTTGGAGTGCCAATAGAAGAAGATATTCAAAGGTAAGGCATGAATTATATCGTTATTACTGATTTTTTGTAGCACCTGCCTGGTTGAAATCTGATTTTCATGTGTTTGTGTTTTTCATGTGTTTGTATGTGTCTGCTTTCGCCGTAAAGCCTTTTTGAAATCTGATACTGTGGCTGTATTAACAAGAAGTTAAGCTGTATTTTGATGTATAACACTTGTACGTTTAATTAATTCTTATTATGAGTATTTCTGTTTTTGAGTTTGGCACGCTGCAATTTCACTGGATGTTGTCAAATCAATCCCGTTCACGGGATCCGAGCGGGAATGCGGGTGAAGGGATCCCTAAGAGGTTTAAATACTGTAGTTGTAACGATTGTCGTTGGTAGAAGAAGGTGAGGACCAAGGTGCAGCGTGGTACGTCTTCATATTTCCTTTAATAAACTGAACACTAAATACAAAAGAACAAGAGAATAAATGAAAACCGAAACAGTATGGTGCAAACACTGAAACGGAAAACAACTACCCACAACCCATTGTGGGAAAACAGGCTGCCTAAGTATGGTTCTCATTCAGAGACAACGATTGACAGCTGCCTCTGATTGGGAACCATACCAGGCCAAACACCTAGAAATATAACACACAGAACAAAACAGAATGCCCACCCCAACTCACGCCCTGACCAAACTAAAATAGAGACATAAAAAATGAACTAAGGTCAGGACGTGACAGTAGTCTTAAATAAATCTACTTTAAAACAAAAGTATACACCTCACATACATGGTTATGGTCTTAAAAAAGAAGAAAACAGCATTACCATGTCAGATACATACTTGAAATGTATTAAATGTTGAGTTTGCATCCCAATATTAGACATAATATACATCACAGAAGACTGAAATATAACAAAACCGCTTGACATGGAAACACTGGATTTTCAGCATTTAAAAAATAATGTTTATTAATAACATTCAACCCATATGTGGGTGGATGACATATAGTTGAAGTTGGAAGTTTACATGCACTTATGTTGGAGTCATTAAAACTCTTTTTTCAACCATTCCACAAAATTCTTGTTAACAAACTATAGTTTTGGCAAGTCGGTGAGGACATCTACTTTGTGGATGACACAAGTATTTTTCCAACAATTGTTTACAGGCAGATCATTCCACTTATAATTCATTATATCACAATGCCAGTTGGTCAGAAGTTTACATACACAAGTTGACTGTGCCTTTAGAAAATTCCAGAAAAGTATGTCATGGCTTTAGAAGCTTCTGAAAAGCATATTGACATCATTTGATTCAATTGGAGGTGTACCTGTGGATATATTTCAAGGCCTACATTCAAACTCAGTGCCTCTTTGCTTGACATCATGGGAAAATCTAAAGAAATCAGTCAAGACCTCCACAAGTCTGGTTCATCCTTGGGAGCAATTTCCAAACACCTGATCTGTACAAACAATAGTACGCAAGTATAAACACCATGGGACCATGCAGCCGTCATACCGCTCAGGGAGGAGACGTGTTCTGTCTCCTAGAGATGAATGTACTTTGGTGCGAAAAGTGCAAATCAATCCCAGAACAACAGCAAAGGACCTTGTGAAGATGTTGGAGGAAGCAGGTATGAAAGTATCTATATCCACAGTAAAACGAGTCCTATATCGACATTACCTGAAAGGCCGCTCAGCAAGGAAAAAGCCACTGCTACAAAACTGCCAAATAGCCAGACTACGGTTTGCAACTGCACATGGGGACAAAGATTGTACTTTTTGGAGGTGTCCTCTGGTCTAATGAAACAAAAATGTAACTGTTTGGCCATAATGACCATAGTCATGTTTGGAGGAAAAAGGGGGAGGCTAGCAAGCCGAAGAACACCATACCATCCCAACCGTGAAGCGCGGGGGTGGCAGCATCACGTTGTGGGGGTGCTCTGCTGCAGGAGGGACTGGTCCACTTCACAAAATAGATGGCATCATGAGGTTGGATAACTATGTGGATATATTGAAGCAAGACATCAGTTATCATGTTAAAGCTTGTTCGAAAATGGGTCTTCCAAATGGACGATGACCCCAAGCATACTTCCAAAGTTGTGGCAAAATGGCTTAAGAACAACAAAGTCAAGGTATTGGAGTGGCCATCACAAAGCCCTGACCTCAATCCCATATAAAATGTGTGGGCAGAACTGAAAAAGCGTGTGCGAGCAAGGAGTCCCACAAACCTGACTCAGTTACACCAGCTCTGTCAGGAGGAATGGGACAAAATTCACCCAACCCATTGTTGGAAGCTTGTGGAAGGCTACCGAAACGTTTGACCCAAGTTAAACAATTTCAAGGAAATGCTACCAAATACTAATCGAGTGTATGTAAACTTCTAACCCACTGGGAATGTGATGAAAGAAATAAAAGCTCTATACTATTATTCTGACATTTCACATTCTTAAAATAAAATGGTGATCCTAACTGACCTAAAACAGGGAATTTTTACTAGGATTAAATGTCAGGAATTGTGACAAACTGAGTTTAAATGTATTTGGCTAAGGTGTATGTAAATTCTCGACTTCAACTGAATGTAACTGTTATGGTAGGATGATGGTTATTGAGTATTTAATAAATGTACCAGATCCTGTTCCCACAATCCGAAGATATCATCCAGGTATCGTTTATAAAACATGGGACGCAATGGGCATTTAGCTAAGGCTGTCAACTCCTAGTCTGCCATATAAATATTAGCATAGCCAGAGGCAAACTTTTACCCATCGCCGTCCCATGAATCTGTAAGTAGTGTTGATTATTACATTTGAAATCATTGTTTCTTAAGCCAAGTTCTAGAAGCTGAAGGAGGTGTGAGTGGTCTATCTGGATCTGGATATTACAGATTCCACTGCTGCTAAACCTGACATATCTACAGTGAATGTCACAGGTCAGGTTTTCTCCCTTGAGTGTACTACCTGAGGTTGCCACTGAAGAGCCCCCTTGGGTTACTTCTAGTATCCAGGTGACCATGATTGGGCTTTTAATTTTTTTAATTATTTATTTGACCTTTATTTAACCAGGTAGGCTAGTTGAGAACAAGTTCTCATTTACAACTGCGACCTGGCCAAGATAAAGCAAAGAAGTGCGACACAAACAACAACACAGAGTTACATATGGTATAAACAAGCGTAGAGTCAATAACACAATAGAAAAAAAATTAAGTCTATATACAGTGTGTGCAAATGGCGTGAGGTGGTAAGGCAATAAATAGGCCATAGTAGCAAGTAATTACAATTTAGCAAATTGACACAGGAGTGATAGATGTGCAGATGATGATGTGCAAGTAGAAATAGTGGTGTGAAAAAGAGCAGAAAAGTAAATAATAACAATATATGGATGAGGTAGGTTGATTGGATGGGCTATTTACAGATGGGCTATGTACAGCTGCAGTGATCGGTTAGCTGCTTGGATTGCTGATGTTTAAAGTTAGTGAGGGATATATAAGTTTCCAGCTTCAGCGACTTGCAATTCGTTCCAGTCATTGGCAGCAGAGAACTGGAAGGAAAGGCGGCCAAAGAGGTGTTGGCTTTGGGGATGACCAGTGAGATATACAGTGCCTTGCGAAAGTATTCGGCCCCCTTGAACTTCGCAACCTTTTGCCACATTTCAGGCTTCAAACATAAAGATATAAAACTGTATTTTTTTGTGAAGAATCAACAACAAGTGGGACACAATCATGAAGTGGAACGACATTTATTGGACATTTCAAACTTTTTTAACAAATCAAAAATTGAAAAATTGGGCGTGCAAAATTATTCAGCCCCCTTAAGTTAATACTTTGTAGCGCCACCTTTTGCTGCGATTACAGCAGTAAGTCGCTTGGGGTATGTCTCTATCAGTTTTGCACATCGAGAGACTGAACATTTTTCCCATTCCTCCTTGCAAAACAGCTCGAGCTCAGTGAGGTTGGATGGAGAGCATTTGTGAACAGCAGTTTTCAGTTCTTTCCACAGATTCTCGATTGGATTCAGGTCTGGACTTTGACTTGGCCATTCTAACACCTGGATATGTTTATTTTTGAAATATTCCATTGTAGATTTTGCTTTATGTTTTGGATCATTGTCTTGTTGGAAGACAAATCTCCGTCCCAGTCTCAGGTCTTTTGCAGACTCCATCAGGTTTTCTTCCAGAATGGTCCTGTATTTGGCTCCATCCATCTTCCCATCAATTTTAACCATCTTCCCTGTCCCTGCTGAAGAAAAGCAGGCCCAAACCATGATGCTGCCACCACCATGTTTGACAGTGGGGATGGTGTGTTAAGCTGTGTTGCTTTTACGCCAAACATAACGTTTTGTATTGTTGCCAAAAAGTTCAAAAGTTTGGTTTCATCTGACCAGAGCACCTTCTTCCACATGTTTGGTGTGTCTCCCAGGTGGCTTGTGGCAAACTTTAAACAACACTTTTTATGGATATCTTTAAGAAATGGCTTTCTTCTTGCCACTCTTCCATAAAGGCCAGATTTGTGCAATATACGACTGATTGTTGTCCTATGGACAGAGTCTCCCACCTCAGCTGTAGATCTCTGCAGTTCATCCAGAGTGATCATGGGCCTCTTGGCTGCATCTCTGATCAGTCTTCTCCTTGTATGAGCTGAAAGTTTAGAGGGACGGCCAGGTCTTGGTAGATTTGCAGTGTTCTGATACTCCTTCCATTTCAATATTATCGCTTGCACAGTGCTCCTTGGGATGTTTAAAGCTTGGGAAATCTTTTTGTATCCAAATCCGGCTTTAAACTTCTTCACAACAGTATCTCGGACCTGCCTGGTGTGTTTCTTGTTCTTCATGATGCTCTCTGCGCTTTTAACGGACCTCTGAGACTATCACAGTGCAGGTGCATTTATACGGAGACTTGATTACACACAGGTGGATTGTATTTATCATCATTAGTCATTTAGGTCAACATTGGATCATTCAGAGATCCTCACTGAACTTCTGGAGAGAGTTTGCTGCATTGAAAGTAAAGGGGCTGAATAATTTTGCACGCCCAATTTTTAAGTTTTTGATTTGTTAAATTTTTTTTGAAATATCCAATAAATGTCGTTCCACTTCATGATTGTGTCCCACTTGTTGTTGATTCTTCACAAAAAAAATACAGTTTTATATCTTTATGTTTGAAGCCTGAAATGTGGCAAAAGGTTACAAAGTTCAAGGGGGCCGAATACTTTCGCAAGGCACTGTACCTACTGGAGCGCGTGCTACGGGTGGGTGTTGTTATCGTGACCAGTGAGCTGAGATAAGGCGGAGCTTTACCTAGCATAGACTTCTAGATGACCTGAAGCCAGTGAGTCTGGCAACGAATATGTAGTGGTGGGTGTATATGGGGCTTTGGTGACAAAACGGATGGCACTGTGATAAACTGCATCCAGTTTGCTGAGTAGAGTGTTGGAGGCTATTTTGTAAATGACATCGCCAAGGTCGAGGATCGGTAGGATAGTCAGTTTTACTAGGGTATGTTTGGCAACGTGAGAGAAGGAGGCTTTGTTGCAGAATAGAAAGCCAATTCTAGATTTAATTCTGGATTGGAGATGTTTAATATGAGTCTAGAAGGAGAGTTTACAGTCTAGCCAGACACCTAGGTATTTGTAGTTGTCCACACATTCTAAGTGCGAACAGCTGAAAAGCATGCATTTAGTTTTACTAGTGTTTAGGAGCAGTTGGAGGTCACGGATGGAGTGTTGTATGGCATTGAGGCTCGTTTGGAGGTTTGTTAGCACAGTGTCCAAAGAAGGACCAGATGTATACAGAATGGTGTCGTCTGCGTAGAGGTGGATCAGGGAATCACCCGCAGCAAGAGCTAAATTGTTGATATATACACAGAAAAGAGTTGGCCCGAGAATTGAACCCTGTGGTACCCCCATAGAGACTGCCAGAGGTCTGGACAACAGGCCCTCCAATTTGACACATTGAACTCTCTCTGAGAAGTAGTTACTGAACCAGGCGAGGCAGTCATTTGAGAAACCAAGGCTGTTGAGTCTGCAGATAAGAATACGGTGATTGACAGAGTCGAAAGCCTTGGCCAGGTCGATGAAGATAGCTGCACAGTAAAATATTTTATAGATGGCGGTAATGATATCGTTTAGTACCTTGAGCGTGGCTGAGGTACACCCGTGACCAGCTCGGAAACCGGATTGCACAGCAGAGAAGGTACGATGGGATTCGAAATGGTCAGTGTTCTGTTTGTTAACTTGGCTTTCGAAGACTTTAGAAAGGCAGGGCAGGATAGATATAGGCCTATAACAATTTAGTTCTAGTGTGTCATCCCCTTTGAAGAGGGGGATGACCGCGGCAGCTTTCCAATCTTTAGGGATCTCAGACGATACAAAAGAGAGGTTGAACAGACTGGTAATAGGAGTTGCAACAATGGCGGCGGATAATTTTAGAAAGAGAGGGTCCAGATTGTCAAGCCCAGCTGATTTGTACAGGTTCAGGTTTTGCAGCTCTTTCAGAACATCTGTTATCTGGATTTGGGTGAAGCAGAAGCTGGGGAGGCTTGGGCAAGTAGCTGCGGGTGGTGCGGTGCTGTTGGCCGCGGTTGGGGTAGCCAGGAGGAAAGCATGGCCAGCCGTAGAGAAATGCTTATTGAAATTCTCAATTATTGTGGATTTTCGGTGGTGACATTGTTACCTAGCCTCAGTGCAGTGGGCAGCTGGGAGGAGGTGCTTTTGTTCTCCATGGGCTTTACAGTGTCCCAAAACCTTTTGGAGTTAGAGCTACAGGATGCACATTTCTGTTTGAAAAAGCTAGCCTTTGCTTTCCTGACTCACTAGGTGTATTGGTTCCTGACTTCCCTGAACAGTTGCATATCGCGGGGCTATTCGATGCTATTGTAGTCCACCACAGGATGTTTTTGTGCTGGTCAAGGGCAGTCAGGTCTGGAGTGAACCAAGGGCTATATCTGTTCTTAGTTCACATTTTTTTTGAAAGGGGCATGCTTATTTAAGATGGTGAGGAAATTACTTTTAAAGAATGACCAGGCATCCTCTACTGATGGGATGAGGTCAATATCCTTCCAGGATACCCGGGCCAGGTCGATTAGAAAGGCCTGTTCGCAGAAGTGTTTTAGGGATAGTTTGACAGTGATGAGGGGTGGTCGTTTGACCGCGGACCCATAGAGGATGCAGGCAATGAGGCAGTGATCACTGAGATCCTGATTGAAAACAGCAGAGGTGTATTTGGAGGGCAAGTTGGTCAGGATAATATCTATGAGGGTGCCCATGTTTACAGATTTTGGGTTGTATCTGGTGAGTTCCTTGACAATTTGTGTGAGATTGAGGGCATCTAGCTTAGATTGTAAGACTGCCGGAGTGTTAAGCATATCCCAGTTTAGGTCACCTACAACAGTGAGAGACTTATTTCTGGAGAGATTCATTTTTGAAATTAGAAGATCGAACTGTTTGGGCATAGACCTGGAAAGTGTGACAGAACTTTGCAAGCTATCTCTGCTGTAGATTGCAACTCCTCCCCCTTTGGCAGTTCTATCTTGACGGAAAATGTTGTAGTTGGGGATGGAAACCTCAGAATTTTTGGTGGCCTTCCTAAACCAGGATTCAGACACAGCAGGGCATCAGGGTTGGTAGAGTGTGCTAAAGCAGTGAGTAAAACAAACTTAGGGCGAGGCTTCTGATGTTAATATGCATGAAACCAAGCCTTTTTCGGTTACAGAAGTCAACAAATGAGAGTGCCTGGGGACACGCAGGGCCTGGGTTAACCTCCACATCACCCGAGGTTCAGAGGAGGAGTAGGATGAGGGTACGGCTAAAGGCTATCAAACCTGGGTGTCTAGTGCGTTGGGGACAGAGAATAAATGTTGAGTGGGACTAGGGGCTCCACAATAAACTAAAACAATGATAACTATCCTAAACAACAATATATAAGATATATAAGGCATATTGACATTTGAGATGGACATAAGGTGAGGCATAAAGCAATCACAAGCTAGCTAAGACAACAACGGGTAAGACAACAACAGCTGATCAGCTAAGATAACAACAACAGGCAAAATTGCGATGAATGAGCAGAGAGGGTCAGTTAACTACACGCAGGGCCTGAGTTCGAGGCTGGGGCAGACAGATAAACAAGAAATAAACTAAATGGAGGACAGTGATTAATGAACAGTCCAGCAGGGATCAGCTATATAACCAAGTGATCACAGGGTCCAGTGAACAGCAATAGATGAAACAGGGAAGCCGCTGGGTAATCGTTACTACCTAGCAAGCAGGAGACACAGCGTTTAAAGTTAGCAGGCCGGGGCTAGTAGAAGCACCTGCTCTGACATCCGGCAAAGGCAGGTTGGGGTCACAGCGGATGGAGTTACGTCGACAGACCAGTCGTGGTGGAACGGCGGAGCTTCGTGTCGACAAAAGGGTCCAGGCCAGTTGGCGAAAGAGGTATTGTGGTTGTAGTAATTTAGTTTGCTAGCCGGGAGATGCGCCTGGCTCGCGGCTAACTGGTACTAGCTTCGGGACAGAGGAATTAGCCACTATAGACATTCGGTAGCAGCTAGCTAGCAGCGATGATCCGATGCAAAGGTCCAGAGCTTACGGCAAGGATCCGGTGGAGTAGTGGGATTGTAGCCATTTTGGGGAAGAGTGCGGGAAGGCATCAGCTGTGTAGCCGAGTGATCACTGAGCGGGCTGGGACGTGGGCCTCATAGCTAGCTTCGGGGCTGGGTCACTCGGTGGCAGCTAGCTAGCTGTGATGATCAGGAGTAATGGTCCAGGGCTTACGGCAGGAATCCAGCTTTGTAGTGGAGAAAATAGTCCGATACTGGCAGGCTGGCAAGTGTTATCCAGGCTAAAAGTGGCTGGAGTCTGTGCCGAAGGTAAAGGCCGCTAGCAGTGGCTGGCAATGACTAAATAGCTAGTAGCTAATTAGCTGGTTAGCTTCTCATGGCTAGCTGCTGATAGAGGCTCTGGCTAAAAGGTATAAAAATAGCGGATCCGTATCAAATTGGGTGAGGCAGGTTACCGGAGGGTATATTTAATAAAAAAATGGAAAAGAGATTGAAAATAAATGGAAATATTTACAGAAAAAGACTAAAAATACCAAATGTACAGGAGAGAACGACAAACCACGTCTGCACTGCTACACCATCAACGATCAAGGCTTATTGGGATCACCTGCTGGATGACTATTTAGGTTCCTCTGTGGACTGGGCCAGTTGCTCAGGTCTCATGTTTTGTTCAGGGTTCTTGTGCCCCCTTGCTTTGTTGTTTTGCTATGAAGACCTTAAGTAAATATTCTGGATTTACCCTTAGCTCTGCCTGCTGTGTTTCTCTGCACCTGGGTCCGAGTTCATAGTGAATAGGTATGCATATGCTGGGACTGGAATGTTGTGAAGTGTGTCTATGAAATGGTATGCTAGGGTGCATTTTTGAGATGGGATTGAGGAAGTAGTCAATAAATTTGGCTGCTTGCGAGGACTCTATTGTCCCTCTAATAACTCTGACATCAATGCAAATGTAATCAAAAATCTAATTAAACACTTCACGAGAGCACATTAGCTCATGTTGCGCAACATTTCTATAGGCTATGCAATGGCCTGAGAAAACAGAGTGATGGCCTCTATTAAAAATAGGAGGACCCCATCAGCTTTCTATAGGCCAAGCCTACTATATTTATTTGCGAATTTGTGAATGATATATTATCACTTGTGAATGATGCCCAGCGTAAGGCAAGAAACAATGCCTTTTTTGCATTATTTTTTCGAATCATAATCCCACGCCTCATGTAGGCCACACCATTGGCCTGTATGTTTTGACAAGGTTTGTATCACAACTAAAGTGGCCAAATAACCTCTTTCAAATTAAGCACATTAATCCGCTTTCCAAAGGGTGTAGAGCCTAACTAGCATACATAAGCAGCGCGTGAGTTTTCAACCATAAAAATGCACCTTTATAATAAAAGCATTATTGCATAATCGCACTTGCGGTCACTTTTGACAATGGTGTTTTCCCGCTAATGGATCATTTGCCCTTATAGCATACTGCCGTATGCATATTCTTGACTTATAATGTGAAGAAATCACCTAATAGTTTATTAATATTTAACAAAAGTAAAAAGTAAATATGGACAGTTCTTCCAAGATCTTCAATATGCACCTCGTAATTGGATTAGGACGCGCGCAGTTGCGTCCCTGATGTGTCTGTCTTCACTTGTAGCCTGTGAGAAAGACCCAATCACGTGATGGAGAGCCATGTGAGTGAGAGGTGCTTCAGAGCACGCAGCACTCAGGGAGAAGGGAATTATAATTGTTATATTTAGCCCAAGGGCACAACGGCCACTGTCCACGAAAGGCATGGATTTTCTTAGGGTGTGTTATGGCCACACGAAGGTGATGCCACCAGGAAATTCGAAGCATTATCAAGTGCTTGTCAAATTGTGAAGGATTGACTGTGCAAAAAAGTAGAGCTCATGTCTTTCAAGCTACTTTTTTGCAAATCATCAATAGTCGGGTAATGCATCCTTACAATGTTTAAAAAATCAAAACATTTAGCCCAACAGTTGTATAACAACTAAAGTTACATGAATAACTCTAAATTAAGCATATAGGAGTACCTATACTTTTTAAACCACTCAACACATAATAGCCACATGTGTGCACTCCCTCAAATTGTTTGGAGAAAATATATTTAAAAGTTTATGCAGCTTTATTCAATTGTATTCTTCATACTATAAAATAATGGCACGGAATTCAAAGAAAAATCTTATCTGCTAAGTGAACTAGTGTAGCCCAACACCGTATGGCATAACCAACATCAGGACAACTCAGAGTATGTTATTCTGTTACATTTTGTTACATTGTAAGTACAAACCAAATCAAATGTTATTTGTCACGTGCGCCGAATACCTTACAGTTACTTAGAAGCCCTTAACCAAGAATACAGTTTTATGAAAAATACCTAAAAAATAAATAAATAAAAGTAATAATAATTAAAGAGCAGCGGTAAAATGAAAAAAGCGAGGCTATATACAGGTTATAACAGTACAGAGTCAATGTGTGTGGTCACCGGTTAATCAAGGTAATTGAGGTAGTATATAGATGTGGGTAGAGTTATTAAAGTGACTTATGCATAGATAATAACAGAGAGTAGCATCAGCGCAAAAGAGAAGGGGTGGGTGGGGGTTGCAATGCAAGTAAGTCTAGGTAGCCATTTGATTTGATGTTCAGTAGTTTTATGAATTTTTTATTTATTTATTTAATGCGCCCTGGTACCGCTTGCCCTGCGGTAGCAGAGAGAACAGTCTATGACTAGGGTGTCTGGAGTCTTTGACAATTTTTAGGGAAATCCTCTGACATTGCCCGGTATAGAGGTCCTGGATGGCTGGAAGCTTGGCCCCAGTGATGTACTGGGCCGTACTCACTATCCTCAGTAGTGCCTGGCGGTTGGAAGCCGAGCAGTTGCCATACCAGGCAGTTATGCAACCAGTGCTCTCGATTGTGCAGCTGTAGAACTTTTTGAGGATCTGAGGACCCATGCCAAATCTTTTCAGTCTCATGAGGGGGAATAGGTTTTGTTGTGCCCTCTTCACGACTATCATGGTGTGCTTAGACCATCTCAGTTTGTTGGAGATGTGGACACCAAGGAACTTGAAGCTCTCAACCTGCTTCACTACAGCCCCGTCGATGAGAATGGAGGCGTGCTCGGTCCTCCTTTTCCTGTAGTCCACAGTCATCTCATAGTAATTAAACATGTTATACCCTACTGGGTTTCACTTTACAATACGTTACTTACTGCTGGGTAGGTACATGATAATTACAAGTACATCCTAGGTAACTACATAGTTCTTACATTTTACTTTATTTGGTATAGGCCTACCCTTTGAGCCATGTAATAACACAGAAATTAACATTTTGGAAATAACCAGTAGTTAATTACAGGGTGTGCGTTGTTACAATTGTTGTTACCAGGTCCATAGCCTATTTACATCATTAGCTCAAGATGGTATCAATCATGGTATTATCTGTGGATTTGATGGTAGTGGCACCATGTTAAATGTAACAATGTCATTTTTTTGGTTTGAGTTAATAAACATGATAATTCACAGGTGACTTTCAAACATGTAATTACAACACATTAGTTACAACAAGAAAGACACACACACACTTTTTCTTTCCACATCCTCTGAACACACCCTCCAGAGGGTGACATAATTGAACAAAATTGTCAGGACTATATATATCAATCTATAATGTTGCCAATGATGGTTTGCTGACAGAAAGTGGCATGGGGAGTCTTCACCTGGGCTTCACCCTGAGAGCGGGTGCCATATTACTATTTCAGTGTACTGTGGGATCCTATTCCTGCTTAGAGGTAATGAGTGAGAATCAGTGAGCTGGTGAAGCTTGAAGGACCAGAGGATGCAGCTGACTAGCCTCTGTCCAGAGTCAGACCCATGCAGCTAGCCCATCACACACACACACACACACACACACACACATGCACACACACACACCTGGCAAACCCATCACTGCCTCTGTCCAGGCATTCTAGCCCATCACTGCATTGAAACCAATTAAATTGCTGAAAGTCAGCTCAGACCTGGACCAAAGTTCTCACCTCCACAAACAACAACAACAACAACAAAAACGGTATTAAAACAAGTGTTTACTTTGGACTTTGTCAACAAAGGCCAGAGACTGAAGATACAGGATAGGGAACAATACGTGTGTATGTCAAATTTAATTTGTCCTTGGCCAGGGGAAACAGAACAACATTAGGAGTTGTTGTTTTTATTCTCATTATAATGCTCTTTAAGTGTTTCTCATTTTTTTTTCCAACACATATTCCTGTTTGTGAATGTGGACTGGTTCATTGTGACATTAATTGACTGGTTTTCCATAATTTAGATGTTCCTGAGTCTGAACAACAAGCACACGGAAATTAACTACAGAGTATTTTACAGACTTCCCAAAATGATGACACGGAGCCCATAAAAGTGTCCCCCAGTGTATCAGACAGTAGTTAATTTTGCATTGTTGGTAGCAGCATTGGCTTTACTTTGCTCTTTGCGTATGAAAATGGGTTTTAGTGGTCTCGTGTGAGTCATCATTGCTTTTTGTATGCTTCTGTTTATAATGTAATTGTGAAGTTGAATGAATTGCATAATGTAGTGTTGGGTGCCAACACTGCAGAGAAGTGAATCACAAGACCCATATATAATTCCCTCTCCTTCTGTTATTGTTGGAAAACCATTCATTAGAACCAACATCTCCATGTACTTGGAAATGGGAAATTATAATTATATAACAGAGAGAGAAAGAGAAAGACTTCATTTTAGCTAATGTCTTTCTTTTTCTATCCTCACCAACTTGACAGACAGACGGCTAAGCTGGCAGGTGTACTTGTTAAAAAGGATATTGATGCCAGTCCACACAGTAGCCAGCTTTACAGATAAAGGGGGATTGGAAGTGATTCAAAAAGCCAGGGAAAATAAGAAATGATATATGCTGAAATGCTCTGTGGCATGATAACAGGTTCATCGTTAGGGCATTTTAAGGCTTTTATTTTTGTCAACGGTGATGGACAGGTGTGTCGATTCACCTGAGGGACTTTGTTTCTTAGAGGACAGTCTATCTCCTCCTCCTAATCCACATGCCAGGGGAATGAAATCACTGTTTATGGTATGGTGGAGCAGGAACTGAAGCAGGCTATTCTATAGCTATACCATCGCTGGCCTCGATGTCTGTGAGGCGTAATATTTTGTAAGATTACAGATTTGGTCTGTGTGATTGCATTGCACCGTCACCAAGGGAAATGAAGAGTGGGGGAAAAAATGGTCATCCAAAGACAAAGAGGGTCGACAAAGTATTGACTGAGACACAAACACACAAGGTTTTGACACACACACACACACACTACACACTACACGGTTAGGGCAATAAAGGCCTCACATCACGTGTCTGCATGTAAGAAACATAGACCAGATAAACTATGGGGATAGAGGCAGGTGGAAAGCTTGTGAATCCTTACATGGCTAGGAGATGGTAGCTGGATCAGAGAGCCACTTAGTGAGCAAGCTACATGGACCCAATGCCTCCTAAAACCCTAGAAGCCTCAGGAGAACAAAGGAACTAGAAAATAAAGAATCTTCATCATTTCACCTTGAATGCGTTTCTTCAGGCTTCTTATCTCTCTCCCTCTCTCTCTTCATCTCGCTCCCTCTCTCTATGTGAGCAGCGCTGGCTGCCTGTCACTGGGCGACAATGTGGGCTGTCACAGCTTGAGTGGTGCCCACTGGAGCCTGACTGTCTGATTGTCAAAGCCTGTAGAAAAACAAGGCCCTCACTCTGGAAAAACATGGCCCTTCCTCAGCACAATCCAGCCCCATTCAGACAGCCTGTCAGACATACACTGTATGGAGCATCTACACAGTATAACACAGGGAACATTAGGTGGGGACAGAGTAATGACAAACCAACTGATCAAACAAGGACATGGAACACCATGGTAGGACAGGAAGACATTTCAACCAATGAAAGGAGTGTAGAAGGGATAGTGGGATGGTAATTTGTGGAACACCGAAGGAGACAGAGTGCAGTGCTGATGATTTGACCAATCAATCTGCTGTATGGAACATGAGTTGAGACAGACTGAAGAAAACTTGACCAATCATACCCATGCCAGAGGATAGCAGTGGAGGGAGAATGCCAATAATATATTATATCAATCAAATCCAGAACTGAAACACGCGAGAAGGCAGATTGAGGAAATGCATCTTGTCAAGACATTAAATGAAACAACAGAATGAAAATATCCCAAATGTTAGGGAATTTTAACATAGTAAGTCAAGTAGACCTACAGCTTGGTATAGCTACTAAAAACTCCTCAATAAACAAATGAATCTATCTACCCATTCTGTATCTTCAAGTGAGACACTTCAGAAACACATGTCTGTGTGTGTATGTACAGTTGAAGTCGGAAGTTTACATACACCTTAGCCAAATACATTTAAACTCAGTTTTTCACAATTCCTGACATTTAAATATTTTTTTTTCTGATGTCTTGGCTGATTTCTTTTGATTTTCCCATGATGTCAAGCAAAGAGGCACTGAGTTTGAAGGTAGGCCTTTAAATACATCCATAGGTACACCTCCAATTGACTCAAATGATGTCAATTAGCCTATCAGAAGCTTCTAAAGCCATTACATTTTCTGGAATTTTCCAAGCTGTTTAAGGGCACAGTCAACTTAGTGTATGCAAACTTCTGACCCAATGGAATTGTGACAGTGATTTATAAGTGAAATAATCTGTCTGTTAACAATTGTTGGAAAAATGACTTGTGTCATGCACAGAGTAGATGTCCTAATCAACTTGCCAAAACTATAGTTTGTTAACAAGAAATTTGTGGAGTGGTTGAAAAACAAGTTTTAACTTCCAACTTCAACTGTATGTGCTGGGGGAATACCCAAAAGTCCCAACAAGGAGAATTCTTCTTCGTGGGTACATTTCGCAGGTCCCCACAAAGACAAAGGCTATTTTATGCTCAGGGGTTAGGTTGAGGTTTAGGGTTAGGGGTTAGAAAAATGCAAGGTCCCCACAAGGATAGTAAACTATATGTGTGTGTGTGTTTGTGTGTGTGGTGTGTGTATGTGTGGTAAAAGTAGACATAAGACTGGCTAATGAGCAGACAAATAGCTTAAGGGCATTGTCTGTAAAGTACAAACCCTTTGCAACCAAAACTACTGTTTTAGTGCGACTTATGGATTAACACACACTGAATATAAACAAGTTGATACAGCACAGCTAGCTGGAATTAATCTTGGAATTAATTATGCATTCAATGTATAATCTATCCACAAGAAAAATATCTTACTCATGACGAATGGGACGCTTTTACCTTGTAAATGTGTCACACGGCAGATGAGACAGAAAGCCAAAACCACAGAGAAAAGGATGGAACACTACAAACAAGGAAATAGACTAAAGCAGGAGGCAAACAGACATTGACAAGAGACAAGTAAACAGAAACAAAACAGAAAGGGATGAGGAGATGGGATTACATATCTTTACAAAAAGAGACGAGAGAAGGATCCAGCCATTCTTCTCCTCCTGTCTCGAGATGAAGCGCTTCTCTTCTGCATCCCAAATGGCACCCTATTCACTGGCCTATATAGTGCACTAATTTCGACTAGAGTCCTATGGGCCCTGGTCAAAAAAGAGGGGCGCTGTATAGGGAATAGGATACCATTTGGGACGTATGCAAGATGTCTCTATATTAATGTTTCCTATGGGGGTCGCACCTTGAGCTCTGTTATAGCTGCATCTTGTTTTATACTTCATTATGCAGATTAGCCTGTGTTAGAGGAGTCGCCATCTTGGAATTTAATTCCACCATCCTTCCCCACCACACTTAATCTTGAGCAAATCCATCAGCAGTTTTCTAAAGAGCGATGGTATCAGCGCAATCAAGCTATCGCTAAATCTTTGGTTGCTCACTCAGTCATTTGTCATGCCGCAGTGCCATATCCACTCTATAGCTCTTCTCCCTTCACCAACCTCATGATATTGGATTAGCAGCTTTTCTTAAGTAGGATTAAAAGTTTCATCGAGGAGTATTCATCAGCCAGGTGAATCAACGAGCGTCAATATCGTCCCATAGTACAGTGCAAATGAAGACATGTCATCATAAATTCCTCTGTTGTACTTTGTATACCACCATGGTATGTTGAGGTTGGACCCACTCCTTTCTCCTCAACTGAATATAGGTTGAAACAAAACTAAATTTAGCAGGATTTCGCTATCCTCTGATTGAGCAGTAACATATCCAGTTGATGTGCTCCTATAGGTTTTTGAGCTGTAATTGCATGTTAGGATGCGAGGAATTGAGAGCTACAAATGAGGTGCAGTGTTAGCAGAGATTTGGCGACAGAGAGGAAAGGAGTGAGGGCCAAGCGCTTGATGGATTAGTATTTTCTAGGATTACGAAATACATGAGACAGTGACAGATTTTGTGTTTCAAAAATCAAGAAAGGGACCTTTTCACTGGAATGCTGTCGGACACTTTCGAATGCCGAGTGAAAAATGGCCTCTGAGTTTCTTTGAGCCATAACCTCTCATCACCCTTTGAATTAAGTGTACTGTTGTATCTTCTATGGAATGTAAATTATTTTCGTGTGATATGGAGATACTGTACGATGAGATACCCATGTCTCCGTCCTAACAATAGGATATGTTTTCCACAGAGCAGAACGGCAGTCTGTCAAGCTCCCGCCTATTCCTCTCTTTGTATTGGTGGATACATCTTGTTATTTCCATACTGTTTGGAATATTCTATGAGAGGTGTCGACTTCAAATGCCTGTACTCAATGGAGAGAGATGCTAAACTAGCCTCATGAATGTGCATAGACCGTCTCAAGTTGCCGGGATATCACATATCCTACTTACGGATATCAGTACACTCTGTAGCAGGTTCAAGGGTGTGGGGTTTTCACATCACCAAGTTCAATTACCAAACACGAACAAGGAGCACAACTAGAATGCAAATGGGGAGCTTATTAGGGAGTTTTACACAATGGGGGGAAATTCATCAACCATTTCACAGTCCACAATCCGTTGTCGTTTTCCGTTCCGTTCTCCAAGCGTAATCCTAAAACTCGGATTCTCAGCCAAACCGATTCGGTACACAGCGGGGTTAATCAGACAGTTCAGGTCACAACGGGTAATCACACAGATATTTTGCACTCTTCTCACACTCTTCATAACACACCCTTCCCTCTTCGTTCTCTGCCCCATTGTGCAGGCAGCTTCCTCTTTTATTCCCAAGCACTCCCTGGCTTAATGAGCGAGAGGCTCGCCTCGTTGGGGCAGGAAGTCCATATAAGGCTCGGGGGTGGAGCCAGAGGGCTGCAAGATATCTCCCTTCAATAACCACTCCCCACACCTCTCCCTGCTGTCTGCTACACACCACAACCCTCAGCTCCAACCGGGAGGGAGGGGCAGTCCAGCTCCCTAGAGCATCCCTCCTGGAGAGGACATCGGCATTTCCATGGGCAGCACCTGATCTGTAGATGACAGAGAAAACAAAGGGCTGTAAGGATAGGAACCAGCGGGTGACGCGGGCGTTACTGTCCTTATTCCGTGACATCCAAACCAGTGTTGCATGGTCCGTTACGAGGGTGAAGTTCCGTCCCAATAAATAATATTTCAGAGTCTCCAGCACCCACTTGATTGCTAAACATTCTTTCTCCACAGTGGAATATCTTTGTTCCCGTGGCAACAGAATCAGGCTAATGTACATGACTGGGTGTTCCTCACCTTCTTGTAGCTGTGGTAGGATGGCACCCACCCCTGTTACAGACGCATCGGTCTGTACCACCAGTGGTTTGGAGAAGTCTGGGGTCACCAGCATGGGTCAGAACACAGTGCTCCCTTTAGGTCCTGGAAGGCTTTCTGCGTCTCCTCGGTCCACTTCACCTGGCCAGGCAGACGGCTCCTGGTCAGATCTGGCTAGGCAGGCAAAGTGGAGAATAAATATCCGGTAGTTTCTAGTCAACCCCACAAACGTGTGTACCTGCTTCTTAGTGAGGGGGTGGGGCCAGTCAGGAATCGTCCCCACTTTCTTCACCTGGGGTTTGACACATCCCCTCCCAATCGTGTACCCCAGGTACTCAGCCTCCCGCATGCCAGGCCAACATGAACTTGGGTTCACTGTTAGCCCCACCTCCCGTAAGGCCTGCAGTACCGCGCTCACCTGGTTTAGATGTGTCTCCCACTCGCTCCCATGGATCACAATATTATCGATGTAGGCCGCCGCGTACTCACAATGGAGACGGAGACTACAGTCCATCAACCTCTGAGAGGTGGCCGGGGCCCCATGCAGCCTGAAGGGCAGCTTCTTGTAGTGGAACAGCCCGTCTGGGGTGGTGAAAGTAGTTTTCTCCCGTGCCTCGGGAGCTACGGGCACCTGCCAATAGCCCTTTGTCAGGAAGAGCGTGTTGATAAATCGGCGGTCCCTAGCCGTTCAATTAATTCATAAATTCGGGACATGGGGTAGACGTCGAACTTAGAGATTTCATTTACTTTTCTAAAATCATTACAGAAGCGAATGGTGCTGTCTGGTTTCGGCACCAACACTATGAGGCTGCACCACTCACTATTTGACTACTCGATTACATCAGCTTTCAACATAGTTTTTACTTCGGTCCTGACAGTCTCTCTCATTGCTTCCGGGCCTCAACTTCACCTTTTTCCCAGGTTCGGTGATGATGCTGTGCTGTACAAGATCGGTGTGTCCTGGTTCACTGGAGAACATATCCTGGTTCTGGCCGACCAACTCCCTCAGCTCCTTCTTCTGTGCTTTGTCCAGCTGCTCCCACAGCTGTGCTTGGCTCAGCTGTGGGAGTGCGCAAACTGCAGAACAGATGGTACAAAGGGACAACAACAACTTCATACATTCATCATTCTTCTTCACGACCTGACAGGTCAACTTCTTCTTTATAGAAAAATGGAGGTAGGCCCCCTCCATGGGCTTTCTGTCCACCATGGTCACCTGCTGGAGAGCGCTGGCCATGTTGGGATCCTCCAATTGGGCCGTGCCGAACTGGCCCACTAGAGACATGGGCTCTGGCGCCACCTAATGGTCCATCAGAAACATGTCTTCCAGACTCGCCACCCCTCCCTCCAGTCTGGCTTCACCCAAGTTACCCACCAAGAAGGGCTCTGTTGATGCCTGGGGGTCCACTTCCCGGAATCCACACATCTAGGCATCCCTCCTTCTGGCGTCCCTCCCACCTCTCTGGCTTCCTCCTCCCTTCTGTTTCCCTGTGTTCCCCACGTCTCTGGACATACTGGGCCATAGTTGGCGGAACATCGGGAAATACCTCCCGATAAGGACCGGCACAGGCAGGTTCGGGAAGACTCCCACTGGCCCTGTGTGTTGTCCCTTTGTGGTCTGTAGATGGAGGAGTGTGGTAGGGTAGTCCTTGGTCTCACCATGTATGCACGAGATGGCCACAGTGTCAGTCAAGTTCGGGGACTGGGCAACGTCAGGTCGAATAAGGGTCACCCTACTACCGAAGTCCACAAGGGCCATGGTGGAGTCCACAAGGGCCGTGGTGGAGTCCACAAGTGCCGTGGTATCCTTTCCGTTGGCTCTTACCGGGGTGACAGGGGAAGGACCACTCTCCTTAGCCCAGCATGCCATCAGCAAACCACAGGGCCGCCTGGTGGTTACCTCACAGGCTGAGGCTGAAGGCATCTGGACATCGTGGTTTGGACAGTTCAAGGCGATGTGTCCCGGCTCGCCACACTCGTAGCATTTCCTGTTATCCAGGTTCAGGAAGGTGAGCTGGCTGTTGGTGTCCCCCCATCCTTGGCCGGAGTCCCGACATGGTCCTCCGCCATTTTTTGCTCCTTCATGCGAGTGCAGGGTTCCCCAAAGCCACCTGTTGTCCTTCCACCAGTCCCACCAGCTGATCCGCACTCTGCAGCTTAGCTTGGCTTGCTGACTTTTTAGCTTCGAACGGGAGAGAGCATGGAAATGTATCTATGACCACTTTCTCGATGGGCGTAAGCTGTAGGATCATACGCCCAATCATGGAATCTTTGTGCCCTGCTAATCAGGGTGTAACCATACCGGCACAGAATTTCCTTTTTCAGCCCCTCGTAATGCGTCGCCTGGTCAGCCATCAGATCCTGATAGGTCTTCTGTGCCGCGCCTGACAGGAAGGGTGCTAGCAGGCTGGCCCATTACTCATGGGGCCATTTCTCCCTAGCCTCCATCCTCTCGAAGGCCTTGAGGTAAGCCTCGGTGTCGTCAGCCTCGGTCAGCTTCAGTATAAACCTACTGGGTTTGGGACGAGAGACTGCTGCGCCTACCGCCATGTCGGCATGGGCAGCTGTCAGCTGGCTGAGTACAGCTCGCAGGAGAGCTGTCTGCTTTTGCTGTTCCTCCAACAGCTCCCGATGCATAGCCTGCTGTGCTATGTTTGCGTCCACTAGCTGTTTCACCAATGCTTCCATTGTGCTCTGGGTCTGTTTAGTTATTAAGCTTGATTTGGACTCCACAACATGTACCAGGTTCAAGGGTGTGGGGTTTCCACGTCACCAAGTTCAATAACCAAACAACCACAAGGAGCACAGCTAGAATGCAACTGGGAAGTTTATTAGGGAGTTTGGAACACTGGGAGAAAGGGAGGGAATTCACCAACAATTTCATAGTGCACAATCCGTTCTCGATATCCACTCCATTCTCCAGGGGTAATCCTAAAACTCGGGTCCTCAGCCAAACCGGTTCAGGGGGTAATCAGACAGTCCAGGTCACAACGGGTAATCACACAGGTATTTCTCTCTCTTCTCACACTCTCCATAACACACACTTCCCTTTCCATTCTCTGCCCCTTTGTGCAGTCCTCTTCCTCTTTTATCTCCAAGTACTCCCTAGCTTAATGAGCCAGAGGTTCGTCTCGTTGGGGCAGGAAGTCTATATAAGGCTCGGGGGTGGGGCCAAGATATCTCCCTTCATTCACCACTCCCCTCACCTCTCCCTGCCATCTGCCACAACTTGTAACAACCTAAGCATCACAAAACTTAAATTAGATCAAATAAGCCTCACAAACAAGCCATTAATTTTTTTTTAAACCAAATTCATCACACACACAACAAAATACGCCACCTGGTGTAGAAGACAAATTTTGGGACAAGTTACCCCTCTCGTTTTGCCTCTTCATCTCTGGTGTTAGGAAATTAATACTTTTTTAACACAGTAGCAAAATAATATATTGTGGTAAAGAATTAGATACCTGAATGAGAAATTGATAAACAAAAAGTGCCCAATGATAAATATTCAAACAAGTGAGCATCATTTACGATTCATATAAAATCAATGTTTTACCACTAAGCAGATTCAAATGAGGTTGCACACTTATTACAGTAGGTACACACTCCCATCAGTGACAGGCTGAATTATGGGATTTTTTTATTCATTATTGCACATTAGCGTGTATTTCCATATATTAGTATTGAGTGCAGCGTGGCGTGGAGGTGAAGGGGGACTAGTGGAACAACAGGAAGGAGCATGCTCTACCAGAGCCTCTGGGCCTTAGTGTGTCACAGGGTGATGTGCTTCTACACCTGCATTGCTTGTTGTTTGGGGTTTTAGGCTGGGTTTCTGTACAGCACTTTATGACATCAGCTGATATAAGAAGGGCTTCATAAATAAATTTGATTGATTGATTTGATTGACTACTTTCAAATGTAGTGTACGTACAACCAATGCAGACATTTGAAGTCAAAACATTGCACAATAAAACAACAAGAGCATTCATCAGTGTGCGGTATATGTTCTCTATTTCATGGGTAACAAAGGGAACCAATATAGTTCCAAGAAAAACAGTGACAGGGAGAAAACTTTCAGAGCAATTCTGGTTATGACAAGGAAACAAAGCTAAATGACACAAAAACAAAAGGTTTTGGAGCACCTTAAATTACATTTTGGGATTTTTTTAAAAACTCGGTTGCGTCATTCATTGAATCAGATGGCTCATTCATCACAAAACGGACTGATATTGCCAACTACTTTAATGATTTTTTAATTGGCTAGATTAGCTAACTTAGGCATGACATGCCAGCAACAAACGGTGTCACTACATATCCAAGTATATCTGACCAAATTATGAAAGACAAGCATTGTGAGTTTGAATTCTGTAATGTGAGTGTGGAAGAGGTGAAAAAATGATTGTTTGGTAGCCTAGTGGTTAGAGCGTTGGACTAGTAACCGGAAGGTTTCAAGTTCAAACCCCTGAGCTGACAAGGTACAAATCTGTCGTTCTGCCCCTGAACAGGCAGTTAACCCACTGTTCCTAGGCCGTCATTGAAAATAAGAATTTGTTCTTAACTGACTTGCCTAGTTAAATAAAGGTAAAATAAAAAAATAAAGAACAATGAAAGGCCATCAGGTCTGACAACTTGGATGGAAAATTACTGAGGATAATAGTGGACAATATTGCCACTCCTATTTGCCATATTTTCAAATTAAGCCTACAGTACTAGAAAGTGTGCAAAAGTAATTCCGCTACCTAAGATGAGTAAAGCCCCCTTTATTGGCTCAAAAATCTGACCAAACAGCCTGTTACCAAAAAAATTGTGTTTGACCAGATATAATGCTATTTTACAGTAAACAACTTGACAACAGTTGTACAATTATTTTTGTAATTTTTATTTCACCTTTATTTAACTAAGCAAGTCAGTTTACAATAACGGCCTACCACAGCCAAACCCTAACCTGGACGACGCTGGGCCAATTGTGCACCGCCCTATGGGACTCCCAATCACGGCCAGGTTGTGATACAGCCTGGAATTGAACCAGGGTCTGTAGTGACACCTCTAGCACAGAGATGCAGTGCCTTCGACCGCTGAGTCACTCTGGACATTCAACAAGCACAGCACTTAAATGACTGATGATTCGCTGAGAGAAATTTGTGAAAAAAAGATTGTAGGGGCTGTTTTGTTAGATTTCAGTTTGGCTTTTGACATTATCGATCACAGTCTGCTGCTGGAAAAATGTATGTGTTATGGAATTACACCCCCTGCTATATTGTGGCTAAAGAGTTCTGTCTAACAGAACACAGATGGTGTTCTTTAATGGGTGTTCTTTAATTTTCAAATCAAATGCTAATTTTGCTAATTTTCAAATCAAAAATCACATGCTCCAAATACAACAGGACCTTACAGTGAAATGCTTACTTACAAACCCCAAACCAACAATGCAGTTTAAGAACAAGAATAAGAAATAAAAGGAACAAGTAATTAATAAAGAGCAGCACCAACAATGCAGTTTAAGAACAAGAATAAGAAATAAAAGGAACAAGTAATTAATAAAGAGCAGCAGGAAAATAACAATAGTGAGACTGTATACAGGGGGTACCGGTACAGAGTCAATGTGCGGGGGCACCAGTTAGTCAAAATAATTGAGGTAATATGTACATGTAGGTAGAATTATTAAAGTGACTATGCATAGATAATAACAGAGAGTAGCAGCAGCGTAAAAGAGGGGGTGGGGGGGGGGGGACAATGCAAATAGTCTGGGTAGCCATTTGATTAGATGTTCAGGAGTCTTATGGCTTGAGAGTAGAAGCTGTTTAGAAGCCTCTTGGACCTAGACTTGGCACGCCGGTACCGATTGCCGGTCAGGAGCAGAGAGAACAGTCTATGACTAGGGTGGCTGGAGTCATTGACAATTTTTAGGGCCTTCCTCTGACACCGCCTGGTATAGAGGTCCTGGCAGGAAGCTTGGCCCCAGTGATGTACTGGGTCGTGCGCACTACCCTATGTAGTGCCTTGTGGTCAGAGGTCGGGCAGCTGCCATACCAGGCAGTAATGCAACCAGCCAGGATGCTCTCAATGGTGCAGCTGTAGAACCTTTTGAGGATCTGAGGGCCCATGCCAAATCTTTTCAGTCTCCTGAGGGGGAATAGGTTTTGTTGTACCCTCTTCATGACTGTCTCGGTGTGCTTGGACCATGTTAGTTTGTTGGTGATGTGGACACCAAGGAACTTGAAGCTCTCAACCTGCTCCACTAGAGCCCGATGGGTGACGATGAGAATGGGGGCGTGCTCGGTCCTCCTTTTCCTGCATTTGTCACGCCCTGACCTTAGATATCCCTGTTTTTCTATATATTTTGGTTAGGTCAGGGTGTGACTAGAGTGGGTACTCTAGTTTTGATCATCTAGGGTTTTTTGTATTTCTATGTTGGCCTGATATGGTTCCCAATCAGAGACAGCTGTTTATCGTTGTCTCTGATTGGGGATCATATTTAGGTCGTCATTTTTCCTCTTTTGGGTTTGTGGGATCATGTCTACATTTAGTGGCCTGAGTGCACAACAGTAGCTTCACGTTTCGTTTGGTTGTTTGTTGTTTTTGTTCAGTGAGTTTCGTACTCACGCTGCGCCTTGGTCTCATCATCACGACGAACGTGACAGTAGTCCACAATCATCTCCTTTGTCTTGATCACGTTGAGGTAGAGGTTGTTGTCCTGGCACCACATGGCCAGGTCTCTGAACTCCTCCCTATAGGCTGTCTCGTCATTGTCAGTGATCAGGCCTGCCACTGTTATGTCATCGGCAAACTTAATGATGGCGTTGGACTCGTGCCTGACCGTGCAGTCATGAGTGAACAGGGAGTACAGGAGGGGACTGAGCACGCATCCCTGAGGGGCCCATGTGTTGAGGATCAGTGTGGCGGACGTGTTGTTACCTTCCCTTACCACCTGGGGGTGGCCAGTCAGGAAGTCCAGGATCCAGTTGCAGAGAGAGGTGTTTAGTCCTAGGGTCCTTAACCTATTGGGGGTAAAACCTGCTTTGAAACCTTTTGGACCTAGACTTGGCAGGAAATGACTCCACCAAGGCAACATACATAAGGTTCAAGATGTGTATTATTACATTTTCAATGCATCGCATCAAAATAAATGAAAATAATAAACTCCAATGAGTCGTGCACAACCCATGTCCAAATGATTTCAAGCTTGCTTAACCAGTTGGCGCGCGTTGGAGTGCAAAAGAAATGACGACACACATAAAGTCCCGAAGCACCCCACCGTTGTGGTAACTCATTACTCGTAGATATTCCCTCAGTAAAGTATGGCATTTCCTTGCAGGTTTCCTCACAAGATCCACAGCAAGCACAGCTATCAATGCAGACAGTACTCTTTAGCAGTAACCGATATCCCATGGGAAGATTAACTCATTCATCTTCCCCAAGCAATTCTCTCTCATTGTCACACGATGCTAGGCTAACCTCAAGGCTGTCAAATATCTCCACGATGAGATGGTAGCTTCAGTCTTACTAAGTATTTCTTAACAAAATTATAACAACTCTTCTAAAATAGAATCGGTATTTCCCTTCAAAACTCGGGAGGTATTGGTTTTGTTCTATTTTTATCGTCTTCTTTTACAATTCTTTTTCACCAACAGTCAGAATGTAATGTCCATCCTTTTCTCAACGTCTCTCTCTCTTTTTTTCCCCCAGGCCTCCCGTTAACCAGGTCAACTCTCCCATTGGCCACAGCTTAACAAGCAACCTTATTGGTCAAAACTTAAACTTAAAAGTTAACCAACCTATTCACTTATACATTAAATAAATATTTATTCAAAATAAATATATTAAGATTACAATTCGGGAGCAATTCAATCACCTTTTACATATAATACCAACTAATTATATCAAATAAACTCAATACTTGGTTCTAATAAGAATAAACTTAATACTTGGTTCTAACAAGGGTATTACAAACACACCTGTCATAATTGTTTTCTTTACTAATGTAGAGGTTTATTATTATTATTATTATTTTTGCTAAAGGTACTGCATAGGTGTAAACATATTTTTTTTGTATAGCCTACAAAAGTAGCAGAAATGTGCAGAAAGTAGTTTTGAATGTATTTTATTGAAGGGAAATAGTATTTTTTGGCAACATAGTGATATATTCTTATATACTGTACAATGAGGAATTCAACTACAAAATACTAGTCTTCTCCCAGTTTTTGAACCATTGCCCACACACACAAGGTGTATAAACCACAACAATAAATAAGAGTAAAATAAGATAACAGCTACAAAATAAAAATGTGAAGAACATAAATCAATCAACTTTAATTAGCTGGTTGTGGTTGTAGACAGTATGCAAGTGTGTGTGCATGGACTTTGCAGATGTATTTCTCACATGTGCAACACATAGTATTTGTTTTACAGTCCTTCTTTGGGGGCTGAATTGGCATCTCCTCCACTTGCCTGCCCCAGCTGCAGCCTCAGGTGGATCAGGACAAAATCCAGCCCCCTGAACAGCTTTCACAAATGCTGCAGAGGCTGCTGTGCAGGGGAGGCGCTCCCTTCTTTGAATGTGTGGGGCTACAAGTGCCTTTCCCAGCTACTCCAGGAACACCCTCCTCTTGTTCCGCTTATCAGGCATTCCGGAAGGGTTGATCTTGTGTCATATCATGAGGAAACATCAATGATGTTATGGAAGATGACCAGGGGCCAGCTGCCAGTCATCCTCCTGCAGCTGTAAGTTCCGATCACCTTCTCCAGGTTGTCCACGCCTCCTTTGTTGTGGTTGTAGTCCAGGATGATGGCTGGCTTCCTTTCCTTACGATCACTGATCTCAGCCATTTTGTGCAGTGTGCTCAGAAGGACCACATTCTTGTTCCTCTTTGGGAGGTAAGAAACTAGAGTGGTGGTGGGGGTGAAGGCAAACATTGATGAGAAGGCCTCTCTCCCCCTTGTTGCGAGGAGTGCAGGGGGGAGCTCAGGCTTGTTCTTTCTAACTGTGCCAACCATTGTGATCTTCCTCTTCGGGTGCTGTTCGCTGAGTTCAACGAATTGTCACACATTACATTGTGCCCCCTCAGTCCATCTGTCACATCAAGCACAACCCTCATCCCCTGTTTGTTCTCCGGGCCTCCACTGGTTGGCTTCCCTGTGTAGACTTGCATCTTCCAAGCGTACCTGGACTGTGCATCACAGGCCACCCATATCTTGATGCCATAAATATGTCTGGTGTGATGAACATGTAGAATGTTGAGGTGATGTCCTGGGCATGGGAAACTGCATGTCTTGTGGGCCCTGGGGTCATCCTTATGACATTTTGTGCTGTCATCCTGCCCTGGTTGTCATGTGGTGACAAGGACCACGTTATTTTGCTGTTCTTCGACAAAAAATGTCTCTCATTCAGCTTTGGGGATTTCTTCTTTATCTGAAGATGATGCATCGTACTCTGGGTTGTATTCCTCCCCATCTTCTTCTTCAGATATCTCTATGACCTGTTGTGCATGGAAACGTGCACTGATGGCTTCAGCAGAGGGGACTGTCATCTGCAGCACCTTTATAGCCTCCCATTAGTAAACAATGTTTTCAAGAAATTAGTATTTTGTCTGAAATGTTTATTTTGTCTGTGAACTTAAGTCATGTGTGGGGTCGTGGAGTGGAGATAATGCACATGTACAAGAACGTTTCAGTTTTGTCTGAGTTCAGTAGCACACAATCTAATTTTCTCATTCTGTGTGTGTGTGTGTGTGTGTGTGTGTGTGTGTGTGTGTGTGTGTGTGTGTGTGTGTGTGTGTGTGTGTGTGTGTGTGTGTGTGTGTGTGTGTGTGTGTGTGTGTGTCTTTGTGGTTTTTGTGGTGTGTCAATTATTTTACAACTGCCGGGTCAAAAATCACCCTAAGACAATCTTTGTACCCTGGTGGTGTACAGCTTTCATGGAAATATGAAAAAAGGCGATGTTTCGCTTTTTCTAATGTTGGGGTCACTCTAGGAAAAGTAATCAAATTTCAAGTTGAAAAAATGTCATTAAGGTGGTTTTCTCTGCTGTTAAACATAGTGGCGTGTAATTTCTTACCCTTAAGACAACACGAGGGTTAGGTACTTTACACCACTGCTGTACACAGAGAGCTAACATCAATAATATGCATGTCAATCTCTCCTGGCTCAAAGTGGAGAAGAGATTGACTTCATCTATAAGGGCACAATGCGAGACCCAAATGCAGACACAGGAGGCGGATGGGAGAGCGCCAATACTTATTATAACAAATGGAGTAGGCAAAGGCAGGTCGGGGACAGGCGAGAGTTCATAAACCAGGTCAGAGTCCAAACAGTACCAGACGATAGGCAGTCTCAAGGTCAGGCCAGGCAGGGGTCAGAAACCAGAACCGAGCCCAAAACAGTACAAGGGAATAGGCAGGCTGGGAGTCAGAACAGGCAGAGTGGTCAGGCAGGCGGGTTCGGAGTCAGGACAGGCAAGGGTCGAAACCAGGAGGACTAGAAACAAACAGACTGGGAAAAATAGGAGCAAGGAGAAAACGCTGGTTGACTTGGCAAACAAGACAAACTGACACAGAGAGACAGGAAACACAGGGATATATACATCGGGCATAATAAGCGACACCTGGAGGGGGTGGAGACAATCACAAGGACAGGTGAACCAGATCAGGGTGTGACATCATCACTACTTGTATTTATGAGAGGTATTGACATGTTTAATCCCCCGAGCTGTCTGTTTGAACTACTGGAGCACAGCTCGGACATCCATGCATACCCCACAAGACATGCAACAACAGGTCTCTTCACAGTCCCCAAGTACAGAACATGGGAGGCGCACAGTACTACATAGAGCCATGACTACATGGAATTCTATTTGACATCAAATAACTGATGCATGCAGGAAAATTTGATTTAAAAAACAGATATAAATACATCTTATTGAACAGCGGGGACTGTGAAGCAACACAAACATAGGCACACACACAATAACATACACAAACTTACACATGTATTTTCTATTGTAGATATGTGGTAGTGGTGGAGTAGGGGCCTGAGGTCACACAGTGTGTTGTGAAATCTGTGAATATATTGTAATGTTTTTAAAATTGTATAACTGCCTTCATTTTGTTGGACCCCAGGAAGAGTAGCTGCTGCCTTGGATAATGGGTATCCAAAATAACTATGTGTTTTACTATGTGATAACTAACGACAGGAGCATACTTTACAACGACTTCTGGACCTAAGGGACAAGGTGAACCAACACAGTTAAATGTAAAACACTGACAGAAAGAAGATACTTTGCTAATATGGAAACCATATGATTTAAAGGCTACTTGGGGAATGTCTGGTTATAATAGCTTCATAAACATGTTATTACTATGCAGGAGGCTTAAAAAGCAACATCACTATAACAGGTTTATAAATGTGTTATTACTGTGTAATAACTAACACCCTGAGTAGGTAGTCCCATATGCTGTCCCAGGTTGTAAAATACTCCAGTCATCAAACTGATGATAGAGTCAATGTCCATTCAAAACATTGCTAATCTCCGCCCCAGGTAGAAGACATGCTGTTTCAAATAGCTACAGTAATTGTTTGTGTTTCTGTAACTGAACAATCATTTTGCACAACGAAGACACGGCAGGTAGACTAGTGGTTAGAGCGTTGGGCCAGTAACCGGAAGGTTGCTGGATTGAATCCCTGAGCTGACAACGTAAAAATATGTCATTCTGACCGTGAGAAATGCAGTTAACCCACTGTTCTCTGGGCGCTGAAGACGTGAATGTCGATTAAGGCAGCCCCCCGCACCTCTCTGATTCAGAGGGGTTGGGTTAAATGTGGAAGACCCATTTCAGTCGAATACATTCAGTTGGAGAACTGACAAGGTTTTCCCCTTTCACAATAACATTGCTATCCTCATGGTGAACGACTCCAGCATTTTCGGAGTCGACTTCGATTCCTGCTATCAGAGCACTTGGAGTCGACTCTTTCTCGAATCTGACTCCAATTTGACAAAACTGACCAAGATATTCTTAAATTAGCTACAGCTGCAATGTCAGAGTGTGTTCACACACACAAATTAACTTGGTGATTAGCATTGCATATGTGTCCCGATTCAGGAAACTAGGCATATGTTGCAAGGTACGACTTCACAGGAGATCAAAATGCGCTTTTTGGCAGAAATGCCTTCTTGAAAATGTGAATTTCATGTGCCTTAATAACAGACTTGTATACCATCTGTAAATATGAAGAAAAAAAAAATGACGAGCCTTGTTGGTTAAGCCACAGAAAACGTCAGCAACCTTCCCACTAGTCATGATTCGCTGAGATAATGAGTGGGTTGGACATGCCGAGAGAGGAGTTCGGATTAGTCTGCCATATAGAATTTGAGCTGGTAATTTGTGTTGGTAATCCTGTCGGACACAGTTTTTTATATATATTGTGGGGTGGCACTGCATAAGTGTTGCTCTCCACTTTCTGGAGGATCAAGTTTTGAAATCAGTGGAATTAGAGTATGACAGCTAAAGAGATGGAGAAAACAAACACCTGTCTCTGGATTACATCTTCAACCATGGCATGGCATTTGTGACAGCGAGACGCGTCCATCATGCATGATGATGTATACAAGTAAGATAGTCTAGCGTTAGCTAGCTACATTTTCAGATTTTACACATTTGTAATTTTGACAGAAAGTGGTTTCATTTCAAGCTAAAGTGTACTGTTAGCTAGCTAGCTAACGTTAGCTGGCTGGCTTCCTAGCTGACGTTATTATTTGTATCCCAGAGCTGTTTGCTTTTCTAAGTAAAGCCTAATGTTAGCTAGCTAACATGGAACCTGGTTGGTTAGCTCCCAGCATATTCATGCAGGGTAGTAATGACATGATTTGGCACTGTGTTCATTGTGATATGCAGCATTTCAGGGAAGCTAGAAACCATTATACCCAGGCAGTTAGAAAAGCCAAGGCTAGCTTTTTCAAGCAGAAATTTGCTTCCTGCAACACTAACTCAAAAAAGTTCTGGGACACTGTAAAGTCCATGGAGAATAAGAACACCTCCTCCCAGCTGCCCACTGCACTGAAGATAGGAAACACTGTCACCACTGATAAATCCACTATAATTGAGAATTTCAATAAGCATTTTTCTACGGCTGGCCATGCTTTCCACCTGGCTACCCCTACCCCGGTCAACAGCACTGCACCCCCCAAAGCAACTCGCCCAAGCCTTCCCAATTTCTCCATCTCCCAAATCCAGTCAGCTGATGTTCTGAAAGAGCTGCAAAATCTGGACCCCTACAAATCAGCCGGGCTAGACAATCTGGACCCTTTCTTTCTAAAATGATCTGCCAAAATAGTTTCTACCCCTATTACTAGCTTGTTCAACCTCTCTTTCGTGTCGTCTGAGATTCCCAAAGACTGGAAAGCAGCTGCGGTCATCCCCCTCTTCAAAGGGGGGGACACTCTTGACCCAAACTGCTACAGACCTATCATACCCTGCCTTTCTAAGGTCTTCGAAAGCCAAGTCAACAAACAGATTACCCACCATTTCGAATCTCACCATACCCTCTCTGCTATGCAATCTGGTTTCAGAGCTGGTCATGGGTGCACCTCAGCCACTCTCAAGGTCCTAAACGATATCTTAACCGCCATCGATAAGAAACATTACTGTGCAGCCGTATTCATTGATCTGGCCAAGGCTTTCGACTCTGTCAATCACCACATCCTCATCGGCAGACTCGACAGCCTTGGTTTCTCAAACGATTGCCTCGCCTGGTTCACCAACTACTTCTCTGATATAGTTCAGTGTGTCAAATCAGAGGGTCTGCTGTCCGGACCTCTGGCAGTCTCTATGGGGGTGCCACAGGGTTCAATTCTTGGACCGACTCTCTTCTTTGTATTCATCAATGATGTCGCTCTTGCTGCTGGTGAGTCTCTGATCCACCTCTACGCAGACGACACCATTCTGTATACTTCTGGCCCTTCTTTGGACACTGTTAACAACCCTCCAGGCAAGCTTCAATGCCATACAACTCTCCTTCCGTGGCCTCCAATTGCATTTAAATACAAGTAAAACTAAATGCATGCTCTTCAACCGGTCGCTGCCTGCACCTGCCCGCCTGTCCAATATCACTACTCTGGACGGCTCTGACTTAGAATATGTGGACAACTACAAATACCTAGGTGTCTGGTTAGACTGTAAACTCTCCTTCCAGACCCACATCAAACATCTCCAATCCAACGTTAAATCTAGAATTGGCTTCCTATTTCGCAACAAAGCATCCTTCACTCAAACTGACCATCCTACCAATCCTCGACTTCGGCGATGTCATTTACAAAATAGCCTCCAATACCCTACTCAACAAATTGGATGCAGTCTATCACAGTGCCATCCGTTTTGTCACCAAAGCCCCATATACTACCCACCATTGCGACCTGTACTCTCTCATTGGCTGGCCCTTGCTTCATACTCGTCGCCAAACCCACTGGCACTGGCAATGAATGTCATCTACAAGACCCTGCTAGGTAAAGTCCTCCCTTATCTCAGCTCGCGGGTCACTATAGCATCACCCACCTGTAGCACGCGCTCCAGCAGGTATATCTCTCTGGTCACCCCCAAAAACAATTTTTTCTTTGGCTGCCTCTCCTTCCAGTTCTCTGCTGCCAATGACTGGAACAAACTACAAAAATCTCTGAAACTGGAAACACTTATCTCGTTCACTAGCTTTAAGCACCAGCTGTCAGAGCAGCTCACAGATTACTGCACCTGTACATAGCCCACCTATAATTTAGCCCAAACAAATACCTCTTTCCCTACTGTATTTATTTATTTATTTATTATTTATTTATTTATTTAGCTCCTTTGCACCCCATTATTTTTATTTCTACTTTGCACATTCTTCCACTGCAAATCTACAATTCCAGTGTTTTACTTGCTATATTGTATTTACTTTGCCACCATGGCCTTTTTTTGCCTTTACCTCCCTTATCTCACCTCATTTGCTCACATCGTATATAGACTTGTTTCTACTGTATTATTGACTGTATGTTTGTTTTACTCCATGTGTAACTCTGTGTTGTTGTATGTGTCGAACTTCTTTGCTTTATCTTGGCCAGGTCCCAATTGTAAATGAGAACTTGTTCTCAACTTGCCTACCTGGTTAAATAAAGGTGTTTTTTTTTGTTTTTTTTTGTTTACTGTAACTAGCTAACGTTAGCTGGCTGGCTCGTTAGCTAACGCTATGTGACGTGTTTGATCATACACTTTGTTTACCTAGCTAGGTTCATTGTTTACCTATCTAGCTAGCTACATGTCTTAAGCTAAAGTGTACAAAACCCTTTAAATAAGGCCGATGTCAGTAAACGTCGCCAATAAAAGCTAAATGAAATTGTTGCCAGCTTGGCTGGTTAGGCTGTTTTCATGTTATCCGGAGGTAAACAAAACATCAGCTAGACTGTCAGGTGTGAGCTCTGAACGCTCCGAGAGCAAAACGAGATGGCTGGGGCTAAAGCTTAGGAGGATGTGAACAATGCTGAATGGGTGTAGGTGTGGACAATAAAGAGCTCTTCACTAGATACCAAAAGAGTCATTGGCTATTTTCTCCAAAGTGAGTTTACAAGTTTATCAACTTTCAAAGCAGAATTACTTTCCCATTGTTCCTCAGAAATGCATTGTATGATATACCATTTTGTAGCTCTGAGTCTCTACTTTTATACAATGTAAAAAAAACACAATTTCAAATGTTACTACATAAGACTGAATCCAGGTGTGGAGCCATCTCTACTAACCAATATTCAAGGCTAATCAGTAGCCTACGTCAGCCTAGCTGCCCGGGAGAATGTATTTTGAAGAACTCCAGGATTTTTGGAGTGGATTCTCCACCACTATGTTATCCCTGATTGGTTGACATGGCAGATTAAATGAATGAGTCCTATACATTCTGTGTATTATTAATAATGGGTTCCCTGACCTCCCTAGCTGTGACTGTGACCAAGAATGCTCCCTCCTTCTTCCAGCTCTCAGACATTTCTACCTCTATTCTTACTCCCAGTTGTATTTTTTTCCAATTTGTTGTATCTCATCTTATTCATTTAAATGTTTATTGTATGTGTCACGCCCTGGCCATAGAGAGGCTTGTATTCTCTATTTTGGTTAGGCCAGGGTGTGACTAGGGTGTGCATTCTAGTTTCTTTATTTCTATGTTTTCTATTTCGTTGTCTTTGGCCGAGTGTGGTTCCCAATCAGAGGCAGCTGTCTATCGTTGTCTCTGATTGGGAATCAAACTTAGGTAGCCTTTTCCCCACCTGTGTTTTGTGGGTAGTTGTTTTCTGTATAGTTTATTTGCCTTACAAAACTGTTCATTTTTCACTTTGTTAGTTTGTTAGAGTGTTTTGATCAATAAATATCATGAACACTTACCACGCTGCGCTTTGGTCCATGCCTTCCGATGAGAGACGTAACAGTATGTGTTTCCATGGGCACCCTTTTCCTTTAACCTCTCTGGGATATGGGAGACGCTAGCGTCCCACCTGGCCAAAAGCCAGTGAAAATGCAGAGCGCCAAATTCAAATAAATTACTATAAAAATCAAACTTTCATGAAATCATGTAAGTTCTAAGATACCAAATTAAAGCTACACTTGTTGTGAATCCAGCCAACATGTCAGATTTCAAAAAGGCTTTTCGGCGAAAGCAAACGATGCTATTATCTGAGGATAGGACCTCCATAAACAAAGAGAGAAAGCATATTTCAACCCTGCAGGCGCGACATAAAACACAGAAATAAAAATATAAATCATGCCTTACCTTTGACAAGCTTCTTTTGTTGGCACTCCAATATGTCCCATAAACATCACAAATGGTCCTTTTGTTCGATCAATTCCGTCCATATACAGTGCCTTGCGAAAGTATTTGGCCCCCTTGAACTTTGCGACCTTTTGCCACATTTCAGGCTTCAAACATAAAGATATAAAACTGTATTCTTTTGTGAAGAATCAACAACAAGTGGGACACAATCATGAAGTGGAACGACATTTATTGGATATTTCAAACTTTTTTAACAAATCAAAAACTGAAAAATTGGGTATGCTTGGGGTATGGGGTCGCTTGGGGTATGTCTCTATCAGTTTTGCACATCGAGAGACTGACATTTTTTCCCATTCCTCCTTGCAAAAGAGCTCGAGCTCAGTGAGGTTGGATGGAGAGCATTTGTGAACAGCAGTTTTCAGTTCTTTCCACAGATTCTCGATTGGATTCAGGTCTGGACTTTGACTTGGCCATTCTAACACCTGGATATGTTTATTTTTGAACCATTCCATTGTAGATTTTGCTTTATGTTTTGGATCATTGTCTTGTTGGAAGACAAATCTCTGTCCCAGTCTCAGGTCTTTTGCAGACTCCATCAGGTTTTCTTCCAGAATGGTCCTGTATTTGGCTCCATCCATCTTCCCATACATTTTAACCATCTTCCCTGTCCCTGCTGAAGAAAAGCAGGCCCAAACCATGATGCTGCCACCACCATGTTTGACAGTGGGGATGGTGTGTTCAGCTGTGTTGCTTTTACGCCAAACATAACATTTTGCATTGTTGCCAAAAAGTTCAATTTTGGTTTCATCTGACCAGAGCACCTTCTTCCACATGTTTGGTGTGTCTCCCAGGTGGCTTGTGGCAAACTTTAAACGACACTTTTTATGGATATCTTTAAGAAATGGCTTTCTTCTTGCCACTCTTCCATAAAGGCCAGATTTGTGCAATATACGACTGATTGTTGTCCTATGGACAGAGTCTCCCACCTCAGCTGTAGATCTCTGCAGTTCATCCAGAGTGATCATGGGCCTCTTGGCTGCATCTCTGATCAGTCTTCTCCTTGTATGAGCTGAAAGTTTAGAGGGACGGCCAGGTCTTGGTAGATTTGCAGTGGTCTGATACTCCTTCCATTTCAATATTATCGCTTGCACAGTGCTCCTTGGGATGTTTAAACTTGGGAAATCTTTTTGTATCCAAATCCGGCTTTAAACTTCTTCACAACAGTATCTCGGACCTGCCTGGTGTGTTCCTTGTTCTTCATGATGCTCTCTGCGCTTTTAACGGACCTCTGAGACTATCACAGTGCAGGTGCATTTATACGGAGACTTGATTACACACAGGTGGATTGTATTTATCATCATTAGTCATTTAGGTCAACATTGGATCATTCAGAGATCCTCACTGAACTTCTGGAGAGAGTTTGCTGCACTGAAAGTAAAGGGGCTGAATAATTTTGCACGCCCAATTTTTCAGTTTTTGATTTGTTAAAAAAGTTTGAAATATCCAATAAATGTCGTTCCACTTCATTATTGTGTCCCACTTGTTGTTGATTCTTCACAAAAAAATACAGTTTTATATCTTTATGTTTGAAGCCTGAAATGTGGCAAAAGGTCGCAAAGTTCAAGGGGGCCGAATACTTTCGCAAGGCACTGTATGTCCAAAATGTCCATTTATTTGGCGCGTTTGATCCAGAAAAACACTGGTTCCAACTTGCGCAACGTGACTAAAAAATATCTCAAAAGTTACCTGTAAACTTTGCCAAAACATTTCAAACTACTTTATTAATACAACTTTAGATATTTTTTTTTACGTAAATACAGCAAGAAAACAAACTGACGCTACCTTTCTGGTCATGTGCCTCTATCTAACAGTACACTTGAAGTTACCCTCGTTTTGAACAGGGCTACTTCTTCATTACACAAAGGAAAAACCTCAACCAATTTCTAAAGACTGGGGACATCCAGTGGAAGCGGTAGGAAATGCAAGAAGGTCCTGGATTCCCAATGAAAACTAATTGAAAAGAGAGTAACCTTGAAAAAAAATATTTTTTTTAGTACAAGTAATAACTATTCTCATTACAGCCCCCTTTGTACCTGTTTTCCTGTCATGTGTGGCCTGGTAATGAAAGATCAGTAACTCAATGCATACTTTAGTCCAAACTGTTGGCAGTGTGTAGACTCAGAAGTGCTAAAAGTCACTGTCGTATTGCACGCCCTTTCCACTCTTTCTCCAGCCGGTTAGGGAGGGCTTTGAGGTTTACACACAGTGTTTGTGGTCAAATTATCCCTACCATGCATTAAAAGACACAATCTGACATCACCTTCCATGATAACTCCTTTATTCTACTGGCGACTTCTCAGAAGAGTTACCAGATCATTAAGTTATCGCCTTAGCCCCTCCTAGAATCCCACACTCCATAAATCCCAATCTGGTGAAATTTGTTGAAACAAAAACAAAAAATGAAATAATCAATACATATCACAATCCATTTGGTGTAACTATCATCCCTTGTTAATATATATTTATATATATATATGTATTTATATGTAAATATATATTTACCCAAAGACCATGGCCCCAGTGAACTGGTAATTTTCCCTTTGAACACGTGATTCAAAAACAACATGTTAAATAAAAAATAAGCATATTCGAATAACTAGTCAGCTTAGATTACAACTCTTTATAATTTCCTAACGAAATAATAGAATTTCAAAGTAATGGTACGATTTGAATAGAGACGGGTGTTTTTCATTCATTTTATAATTTAATCCCACCTGTTTCAATCATTTCTAATGAGATTGATCAGGTCTCATAGGAAAGTAATCAACACCATTAAAATATTTCCTCTCCCTCTGTCACGAGTCCGACCGAGGGTGTTTCCCCTTCCCGGGCGGGTGGCGCTCGGCGGTCGTCGTCACCGGCCTATTAGCTGCCACTGATTGTCTTTCCTCCCCCTCCTTGTATGTTTAGTGGTAGCACCTGTTTATGTTTAATTAGTTTGTCTTTATTAGACAGCCGGCCAGCCTGGTTGTTGTGCGGGATTATTTCAATGTAACCTTCGGCTCTGTTGTAAGAGGTACGTGTTAGTGCCTGGTCGTGATTTTTTCCATTGTATATTTTGATTCCCTGTGTTTTGGGAACGTAACTTTTGTGAGCACCCTGTGGTGCGTTGGTGCTATTAAAAGACGCACAGCATTGAACTCTCTGTCTCCTGCATTTGACTCCACACCCACGACACCCGGAGCCTTACAGAATCCCGCACCTATCAAATTGAATGGAGTCAGCAGGAGCAGCAGCCAACCCTCTCCCATCGATGGAGGAACGGGTTCTCCACCACACCACTGTCCTCCATCGGATCGGATCCGCGATGGATCAAGTGATGGAGAGAATGGACAGATGGGAGAGGAGTGGTCTCCTCTCTCCACCTTCGACACCCACGGTTCCGGACTCCCCATCTCCCGACTCCAGCACAGTAGTCCAGTAGTCTGACGCTACCGAGGGCTTATGATGGAGCGGCGGCGGGTTGCCAGGGGTTTCTGCTTCAGCTGGAGCTATACCTGGCCACCATCAGACCCACTCCCTCAGGAGCAGAGAGGGTGAGTGTCCTCATCTCCTGCCTCACGGGTCGTGCTCTGGAGTGGGCGAACGCAGTCTGGAATGGCCCAGACTCAGCGCGGGAGCACTACTCAGAGTTTTCCCGCCGCTTCCGTGCCGTGTTTGATCACCCTCTAGACGGCCGAGCGGTGGGAGAACGACTATTTCATCTCAGGCAGGAGAGGAGGAGCGCCCAGGATTACGCGCTGGAGTTCCGGACCTTGGCAGCCGGATCTGGGTGGAACGACAGGGCCCTTATGGACCACTACAGGTGTAGTCTCCGAGAGGACGTCCGCCGGGAGTTAGCGTGTCGGGACACCACTCTGTCACTGGATCAGCTGATTGACATGTCCATTCGACTGGATAATCTGCTTGCTGCCCGCGGGCGTTCAGAGAGGGTCCTGTGCGTTCCACCACCCAGCCCCTCCGCTCCCATTCCGATGGAGTTGGGAGGGGCTGTGCCGAGGGGTACCGGAGGAGGAGGCTTTCCCTGCACCAACTGTGGTCGGAGAGGACACACGTCTGATCGGTGCTGGGGGGGTCCGTCTGGGAGTAGAGATGGCAGGCGGAACGCTTCTCGGTCACCCCAGGTGAGTCAGCATCAAACTCACCCAGAACCCCCTGTTGGCCACATGTTTGTCTTAACCTTTTTCCTTCACTTTTTTCCCTCTTCCCAGCATAGGGCGCTAGTCGATTCAGGCGCAGCTGGGAACTTTATGGATCGCGGACTCGCCCTTAAGTTGGGGGTTCCGCTGGTGCCGATAGATTCTCCTATCCCCGTGCACTCCCTAGATAGCCGGCCATTAGGGTCAGGGATGGTCGGGGAGACCACGGTCCCACTGGACATGGTGACGCAGGGGAATCATAGGGAGCGTATCAGTTTCTTTATTATTGATTCGCCTGCATTTCCAGTGGTGCTGGGGACTCCCTGGCTGGCCCGTCACAATCCTAAAATTTTGTGGAGACAGGGGGTTCTTCAGGGGTGGTCAGAGGAGTGTTCTGGAAGGTGTTTGGGAGTTTCCATCGGTGCCACGTCGGTGGAGAGTCCAGACCAGGGTTCCACGGTGTGCATTCCCCCCGAGTATGCCGATTTGGCAATCGCTTTCAGTAAAGTGAAAGCGACTAAATTACCACCTTATCGACCGGGAAGGGATTGTACGATAGCTCTCCAGGTAGACGCTGCGCTTCCCAAGAGTCACGTGTACCCGCTGTCCCAGGAGGAGACGTTGGCAATGGAGACATATGTCACGGAGTCGCTGGGACAGGGGTACATTCGGCCCTCCATTTCACCCGTCTCCTCGAGTTTCTTTTTTGTGAGGAAAAAGGAGGGAGGTTTGCATCCGTGTATCGATTATAGAGGTCTAAACAGTGGGGTATAGTTACCCTCTATCTCTCATCGCTACGGCGGTGGAATCGTTCCACGGAGCGCAGTTCTTCACAAAACTGGATCTCAGGAGCGCGTATAGTCTGGTGCGTATTCGGAAGGGAGACGAGTGGAAAACCGCATTTAGTACTACATCTGGCCACTATGAGTACCTCGTCATGCCGTATGGGTTAAAAAATGCTCCAGCTGTTTTTCAATCCTTTGTAGACGAGATTCTCAGGAACCTGTGCGGGCAGGGAGTGGTTGTTTATATCGATGACATTCTGATCTACTCGGCCACTCACACCGCACATGTGTCTCTGGTGCGCAAGGTGCTTGGTAGACTGCTGGAGCATGACCTATACGTCAAGGCTGAGAAATGCGTGTTCTCTAAACGAGCCGTCTCTTTTCTGGGATATCGCATTTCCACCTCGGGGGTAGTGATGGAGGGGGACCGCATTAGGGCCGTGCGTAATTGGCCGACTCTGACCACGGTAAAGGAGGTGCAGCGGTTTTTGGGTTTTGCCAACTACTACCGGAGGTTTATCTGGGGTTTTGGCCAGATAGCGGCTCCCATCACCTCACTGCTGAAGGGGGGCCCGGTGCGGTTGCAGTGGTCAGCAGAGGCGGACGGAGCATTCAACAAGTTGAAGGCGCTGTTCACTGATGCGCCCGTCTTGACTCATCCGGACCCCTCTCTAGCATTCATAGTGGAGGTGGACGCGTCCGAGGCTGGGGTGGGTGCCGTGCTATCACAGCGCTCGGGTACGCCACCAAAACTCCGCCCCTGCGCTTTCTTCTCAAGGAAGCTCAGCCCAGCGGAGCGTAACTATGATGTGGGGGACCGGGAGTTGCTAGCGGTGGTTAGAGCTCTGAAGGTGTGGAGACACTGGCTTGAGGGGGCAAAACACCCCTTTCTCATCTGGACCGACCACCAGAATCTGGAGTATATTCGGGCAGCTAGGAGACTTAACCCACGTCAGGCAAGGTGGGCCATATTCTTCACCCGGTTCCGGTTTACTTTGTCTTATAGACCGGGCTCCCAGAACGTAAAGGCTGACGCACTGTCCCGCCTTTACGACCCGGAGGATGGGTCCACCGAACCTACTCCCATCCTTCCTGCCTCAAAGCTGGTAGCCCCAGTGGTATGGGTGTGGACTCGGACATCGAGCGGGCGTTACGGGCTGAACCCGCGCCTCCTCAGTGTCCAGCGGGGCGAAGGTACGTGCCGCTTGGTGTTCGGGACAAACTGATTCGGTGGGCTCACGTCCTACCCTCCTCGGGTCACCCTGGGGTGACGAGGACAGTGGGGAGCCTTCAGGGGAGGTATTGGTGGCCTACGTTGGCTAAGGACGTTAAGGGTTATGTCTCCTACTGTTCAGTGTGCGCTCAGAGTAAGGCTCCTAGGCACCTTCCTAGAGGGAAGCTACAACCCCTCCCCGTTCCACAGCGGCCATGGTCACATCTGTCCATAGATTTCCTGACCGATCTTCCCCCGTCTCAGGGGAACACCACGGTTCTAGTGATTGTGGATCGGTTCTCTAAGTCCTGCCCCCCCCCCCCCCCCCCCCGTTGCCCGGTATCCCTACAGCCCTACAGACTGCGGAGGCGTTATTCACCCATGTCTTTCGGCACTACGGGGTGCCGGAGGACATCGTTTCTGATCGGGGCCCCCAATTCACGTCTCGGGTATGGAGAGCGTTCATGGAACGCTTGGGGGTCTCTGTCAGCCTGACCTCCGGTTATCACCCCGAGAGTAATGGGCAGGTGGAGAGAGTGAACCAGGAGGTGGGTAGGTTTCTGCGGTCGTATTGCCAGGATCGGCCAGGGGAGTGGGCACGATACATTCCCTGGGCTGAAATGGCTCAGAACTCCCTACGCCACTCCTCTACTAACGTGTCCCCTTTTCAGTGTGTGTTGGGGTACCAGCCGGTCCTGGCACCATGGCATCCGAGCCAGACCGAGGCTCCTGCGGTGGAGGAATGGGTACAGCGCTCCAAGGAGTCCTGGAGGGCCGTCCAGGAATCTCTACGACAAGCGAGTGGACGGCAGAAGAGGAGTGCTGACCGCCACCGCAGTGAGGCCCCCGTGTTTGTACCGGGGAACAGGGTCTGGCTCTCGACCCGAAACCTACCTCTCCGCTTGCCCTGCCGGAAGCTGGGTCCGCAGTGTGTAGGGCCCTTTAAAGTCCTGAGGAGAATAAACGAGGTGTGTTATCGATTACAACTCCCTTCCTATTATCGTATTAACCCCTCGTTTCATGTGTCTCTCCTCAGGCCGGTGGTAGCTGGTCCCCTGCAGGACAGTGAGATGCCGGAGGTCCCCCCCCCCCCTCTGGACATCGAGGGGTCCCCGGCGTACTCGATCCGGGCCATTCTGGACTCAAGACGCCGGGTGAGGGGCCTGCAGTTCCTCGTGGACTGGGAGGGGTACGGTCCGGAGGAGAGGTGCTGGGTACCGGTGGGGGACATCTTGGATCCATCCATGTTGAGGGATTTCCATCGCCTCCATCCGGATCGCCCTGCACCTCTTCCTCCGGGGCGACCTCGAGGCCGGTGTCGGCGCGCTGCGGGAGCCGCACGTCAGGGGGGGGGGGGGGGGGGGTACTGTCACGAGTCCGACCGAGGGTGTTTCCCCTTCCCGGGCGGGTGGCGCTCGGCGGTCGTCGTCACCGGCCTATTAGCTGCCACTGATTGTCTTTCCTCCCCCTCCTTGTATGTTTAGTGGTAGCACCTGTTTATGTTTAATTAGTTTGTCTTTATTAGACAGCCGGCCCGCCTGGTTGTTGTGCGGGATTATTTCAATGTAACCTTCGGCTCTGTTGTAAGAGGTACGTGTTAGTGCCTGGTCCTGATTTTTTCCATTGTATATTTTGATTCCCTGTGTTTTGGGAACGTAACTTTTGTGAGCACCCTGTGGTGCGTTGGTGCTATTAAAAGACGCACAGCATTGAACTCTCTGTCTCCTGCATTTGACTCCACACCCACGACACCCGGAGCCTTACACCCTCTTCTTTCCCTGACCTTCCGAAACCATATAAATAAATTTCAAAAACATTTCTAGCCTTCTGCATACCCAATTTGAAACTGAATTGAAAAGACACCATCCAAAATAAATCCCACAGTGTCAACACCACTAACCCATACTCATAACCAGTAAATGGTGTGTGCGTGCTGGTGTATGTGTGTGTTAAACCATATGTCAAAAATCAACAGAAAGGGCCAGGCCTTCCCATGCTTTATTAGGCATGCACTACTCTTAGTCACAATACACACTCATATGATATTATATGATTGGTCTCTCACTGTCATAATCATGTACAAATATTCTGGTATTGTTAATAGACCAATCTCCAAACAAAACATTTAATATCTATTTCACCTTAAATTGTTCCTGTTAACCATTCTAAATGTAATACTTTTTCCTGTTGCAAATGTAGTCAAATTATCAGCTGAATAAATCAGTGATATTTGATCCTAGGCATCAAATAAAAAGTTGTTTTAGACATGGTCACCTATGTCTCCCTTAATTAACAAACACACTGTATTGGACTTCCATTTTTCCTGGAAGCAAGAATTCTGTTCAAGACCCATCAGATAATACAGTGTTCCATTAAGTGGAATTGACCCCATTTTAAAATAAACAATTCCAGAGCCCCTTTAATCCTATCAGTTTAACCTGTTGCATTAGTTTAGTAAAATACAAAACTGTTGTTTAACAAATGTATAACCTACAAAAAGTTGGTGCTGTCTAATCAGCTTGGCAGTCAATACTTATTTCATTCTACTTATGTCACGCCCTGACCATAGCTAAACAGAAAGCTGTTTATTCTCTATATTGATTGGGGAGTGATAGTGACTAGGGTGGGTCATCTAGGTTAATTGTATTTCTATGGTGGCCTGATATGGTTCCCAATCAGAGGCAGCTGTTTATCGTTGTCTCTTATTGCGGATCCTATTTAGGTAGCCATTTTTCCCCATTGTGTTTGTGGGATCTTGTCTACAGTTAGATGCCTGTGTGCACACCAGTGGCGGCATGTTTTGTTTGTGCTTTATTGTTTTTGTTTGAGGCAGCTCCAAAACATTTTTTCGGAGGGGCACACGGGGAGATTGGCAGAGTCAGGGTTTAGACCTGAGCCAACTCCCCGTGATTACCGTGGGGAGCTTGTGACCGGTCAGGCACCATGTTATGCGTCTCCAGTGCGCATTCTCAACCCAGTGCATTCTATGCCAGCTCCTCGCACTTGCCATGTGAAAGGGAGCATCCAGCCAGGACGGGTTGTGCCGGCTCAGCGCTCCTGGTCTCCAGTTCTTCTCCTCGGTCCAGGATATACTGCGCTGGCTCTACGCACTGTATCACCAGTGCGCCTTCACAACCCAGTGCGTCCTGTGCCAGCGCCCTGCACTTGCCGGGCTAAAGTGAGCATCCAGCGCGGACGGGTTGTGCCAGCTCTACACTCCAGACCTCCAGTGTGCCTCCACAGTCCAGTACGTCCTGTGCCTCCTCTCCGCACTCACCCGGAAGTGCGTGTCATCAGCCCGGTGCCACCTGTACCGGTCCCACGCATCAGGCCTCCAGTGCGCCTCCAGAGTCCAGTATGACAGATGTCTCTTCCCCGCACTCGCCCTGAGGTGCGTGTCATCAGCCCGGTGCCACCTGGACCGGTCTCATGCATCATGCCTCCACAGTCCAGAGCTTCCGGCGACAGTTCCCAGTCCAGAGCTTCCGGCGACAGTTCCCAGTCCAGAGCTTCCGGCGACAGTTCCCAGTCCAGAGCTTCCGGGGACAGTTCCCAGTCCAGAGCTTCCGGCGACAGTTCCCAGTCCAGAGCTTCCGGCGACAGTTCCCAGTCCACAGTTTCCGGCGACGTTTCACAGTCCGGAACCTCCAACGACGGTCCACGGTCCGGAACCTCCTGAGACGGTCTACGGTCCGGAGCATCCAGCGACGGTCGGCGGTCCGGAGCCTTCAGCAGGGGTTCTCATTCCAGAGCCTCGCGGCGACGATCCACGGTCCGGTTCCTCCGGCGACGATCCACGGTCCGGTTCCTCCGGCGACGATCCACGGTCCGGTTCCTCCGGCGACGATCCACGGTCCGGTGCCTCCGGCGACGACCCACGGTCCGGTTCCTCCGGCGACGATCCACGGTCCGGTTCCTCCGGCGACGATCCACGGTCCGGTTCCTCCGGCGACGATCCACGGTCCGGTGCCTCCGGCGACGACCCACGGTCCCGGAGCTTCCGCCGATGATCCCCGCACCAGAGTCGCCATGGAGGAAGACGTATCTGCGAGCGGAGTGGGTACTTCACCCCGCACCGGAGCCGCCCCCGACGGTAGATGCCCACCCGAACCCTCTCCTATTGAGGCCGCACTTTTGGGGGAGGGTACTGTCACGTCCTGACCATAGAAAGCTGTTTATTCTCTATGTTGGTTGGGGCGTGATAGTGACTAGGGTGGGTCATCTAGGTGAACTGTATTTCTATGGTGGCCTGATATGCTTCCCAATCAGAGGCAGCTGTTTATCGTTGTCTCTGATTGGGGATCATATTTAGGTAGCCATTTCCCCATTGTGTTTGTGGGATCTTGTCTACAATTAGTTGCCTGTGTGCACACCAGTAGCTTCACGTTTCGTTTGTGCTTTATTGTTTTTGTTTGAGTTTCGATCTATTAAAAATATGTGGAACTCTACGCACGCTGCGCATTGGTCTACTCATTACGACGATCGTGACATTGTACAACTGGACACTGCTCCATGTAATGGGAAACAGATTATAATTTTATAATACATTAGCTTCCTGCTCAAATTCACTGGAGTTACCTAACTATAAAACCAAGCAACAATAATCAAAAACTGCCAAGGAATGTTTCTCATACCTCTACTTCAAATGTCCCACTACCTGCTTGCTTTCAACCGCAGCTAATTCATTTTTTTCAATCTCAAGGTTCAATCCCTCTACTCATCCTTTAACTTTGTATTGAATCCTCAGCTTTTCAAATTACTAAAATATTGCATCGTTAGAGTGCTATAAGAAGGTACTAATCACATATTACCATTCACATACTGTCAACACTCATCACATTTACATCAATCCTCCTATTCAATTACTATATTTTTATCACTAACCACTGCTTCACACTCATTAAACATCTATTTTAAGATGAACCTGTAATGTGCCTAATGTAGAAAATACATCAGCCAATTCTTAATCAAATCAAATCGAAATTACTCTCTTTTGTTACCTTCACTAGTCTACACCTCTTCCCTTAAATGAATCAAAGTTTGTTCTGACACTAGAATCGGGAGTATTGCTGATCTGCCATCAGCTGTTTAAACAAACTGGGCTGTCACTGGAAATAGCTGCGTTTGTCCCGAGAATCCTATAGTTTTGACATATTTGTCTGACATGGAGAGACGAGAGGCATAATTTGGATTTACACATGTGTAAGTGGCTCCAGTATCTATCATCATGGGTGTACCTCTGTTCTCTATTTGAACCTGCAGCATAAGTTCTTGATCAGCTCTCATGGATATCATTGAAAACTGACCCTCCCCTGTAGGATTCTCTGGGCCTCCCTAGTATCCCTGATTAGTCCTCGCCCATGGGTTCACAGGACCCTGTGGTTGTCTCTGATTGTTTTGCCAACTGTCACAATGTTCATAAACTGACTAAAACATTTTAAAGTTCATTTTAGGTTTAGTAACCTCTTTGCTAATTATTTTACCACTCCCTTTTATAATCCACTCCTTCTATTTACTATTTTCCAAGGTAGGGCTATCCACTTCCCCGGACTATAATGAATTAGTCACGGCACTTAATACCTTGTATTATAACCTATACTATAATGTCTGCACATTTATCACTGGATAATGCAGATGAGTTAATGTCTTCTTCCAGTATAGCGCCTCAAATATCACTATTATTGATAACCCACATTACCAAAACCATTCACACTGTTTTCCTATTTTCACATAATCTTTCATAACAGTTCAACTTTTCTGGATTCCTTCCTGCACCTTGCTCAGTCTCCCCTGTCATTTCCAGTTCCTTTTCTTTTATATAAGAGGGCACAGGGAGAGTCTCCTTATCTTTCACCTCTATTTCTCTCTTTATTTCCACAACTCCAAACACCCAGTTATTACCCAGTTATCTCCGCACCGCCAAGCGTCTCAATTCCAGGCAAGCTAGGTGGGCCCTGATTTTCACCCGGTTTAACTTCTCCCTCTCCTACTGATCAGGATACAAGAACATCAAGCCGGATGCGTTGTTACGCTGCTATAGCCCCGTGGCTACACCCTCGTACCCTGAGAGCATACTTCCCACCTCGTGTCTGGTAACGGCACTCAGCTGGGGAATAGGGAAGCAGGTCTGTGAGGGGCAGCGTTCCAGGCCGAAACCCGGGGGAGGCCCAGATAACCGGGGGGAGGCCCAGATAACTGGTTGTTTGTGCCTGATGCTGTCTGCTCCTCGGTCCTGGTGTGGGCCCACTCCTTCAGGCTTGCTTGTCACCTGGGCTCGCACGGACCCTTGCCTTTGTGCAGAAACGCCTCTGCGTTCGTCACCGCCTGCACCGTCTGTGTGCAGAACATGGCTCCTCGGCAAGCTCCGGCTGGTCTTCGTCAACCACTGCCTGTTCCTCATTGTCCCTGGTCTCACATATCCCTGGGCTTCGTCACGGGTATTCCACCGTCTGATGGCAACTCCGCCATCCTGACAGTAGTGGACCGGTTTTCCAAAGCCACCCACTTCATTCCTCTCACCAAGCTACCCTCTGTCAAAGAGATGACCCAGCTCATGGTGCAGCATGTCTTCCGGATCCATGGACCCCAGGTGGACATGGTCTCCGACTGGAGTCCTCAGTTCTCGTCCCGGAACTGGAAGGCGATCTTCACGTTCATTGGGTCGTCGGCCAGCCTGTCCTCCGTGTTCCACCCGCAGTCCAACAGCCAGTTGGAGCAAACCAACTGGAGACGACTCTTCGCTGCCTTGTCTCCGCCAACCCCACCTCTTGGATCCAGCAACTTGTGTAGGTTGAATACACCCGCAACACCCTCCCCTGCTCTGCCACTGGGCACTCGCCTTTTGAGTGTTCCTTGGGGTATCAGCCCCTGCTCTTTCCGGAGCAAAAGGAAGAGGTCGGCATACCCTTGGCCCAGATGTTTGTCCGTTGCTGTCGCCATAGAGATACCACCTCCAGGTATCGACGACAAGCGGACCGCCACAGGACCCCGACTCCCCAGTATCATCTTGGGCAGAGGGTATGGCTGTCCACTCGTGACCTGCCCCTCCAGGTGGAGTCCCACAAACCTTCCCCCCGCTTTATCGGCCCTTTCATTATCTCCAAGATCATTAGCCCCTCGAATGATCGTCTTCTGTTGCCCAGTACCCTCCATAATCATCCCACTTTTCATCTGTCTAGGATTAAATATATGTCTCACAGCCCTTTGTCTCCTGCATCCTGATGATTCGACTTCAGGGCAGGGGATTCCAGTACCTGGTTGACTGGGAGGGTTATGTACCAGAGGAGAGGAGCTGGGTTCCCACTAGGGACATCCTGGACCCAGGCCTCATTGCTGATTTCCAACGCTGGCACCCCGGTCAACCAGGTATGCGCCCAGGTAGGACGCCAGGTGGTGCACTTAGAGGGGGGTGGGTACTGTCACACCCTGATCTTTTTCACCTGTCTTTGTGCTTCTCTCCTCCCCCTCCAGGTGTCGGCCATCTTCCTCTTTTTGTCTGTTGCCAGTTCGTCTTGTCAGGTCTTACCAGATTGTTTTCCCATCTCCCTGCTGTCTCAAGTTCTGTTCCCTAGTTTCCCTGGTTCTGACTATTCTGTCTGCTTTGAACCCGAGCTTGCCTGCCGTTCTCTACCTGCCTTTGACCTGCCTTTTGCCTTCTCCCTGTTTGGGTCAATAAACATCTGTCTGCATCTGGGTCTTATCCTGAGTTCTGATACACCTTCATCAATAGGTTCTACCAGATCTTCCTCACATTTTTGTTTTACATGTTTTGTGTCATCAGAAAATGTCTCTATTAACCCTTGATACAGTTTTGAAATCAACTTTGGAGGTTTGCTAGACTTCCTTAAAATAGCATCTGGCTTGTCTAGTGTTTGCTACACAGAGAGAATAAAGTGTTATATTTGCAAAAATTCACCTCACCTTCGTCACAGACTGATCTTCCCTCTGTCACACTTACTTCCGCTCCCCCGCTCAGGTGCTCGACGTTGCCGGTCTACTAAACACCAGCACTGGCAATCATCATTACACACACCTGATCCCGATCATTACGCACACCTGGACTTCATCATTACCTTGATTACGCTCCCTTTATTTAGTTATCATTAAATACTCACCTGCTGAAACTGCTTCCTGTATCCCATCGTCTCCGTAAGAGAATACTGCCTCAAAACAATGAAAGAAATCTGCCCAGGTCAACGATTCCCGTCTGTCCCTCCAGGACAAGTATGATGGGATTTCATCCAAATGCCATGGCTCCCTACTCCATTGCTCCCTCTATTTCATTAACAGAACGAGAGGTCCAAGGTTGCCGCTGTCATTTCCCTGCTGATTGTACGGGCATTGGAGTGGGCTACTGCCATCTGGGAGAGAGGAGAGGAGGAGCTGGATTCCTATGAGAGGTTTTCTGTTCAGGGTGGTCTTCGAACATCCACCGGAGGACAGAAAGGGAGGTGAGAGACGCCTCCAACTCCAGCAGGGTGCCCAGACCACTGCAGAGTACACCCTTACCTTCCAGACCGTGGCAGCCTCCAGTGTATAGAATGAGCTGGTGCTCCGCTTCCTATTCCGTAGAGTACTGCGCAAGGAAGTCCAGATGGATTTGGCATGTCCCGCGATGACAACCTTTCCTTGGATGCGCTCAACGCATTGGCCATCCTTCTGGACAACCTTCTTCGGGAACGCCGGTGACCCCCACGCCTCTCGCCCTCCTCCTAGGTAGGGGCCACACACCTCTCCACGGCAGTGCGGCGTCACAGGAGACAGCTGGGGCTCTGTGCTTATTAAGGCCAGGAGGGGCACCAGCTTCAGCAGTGTCCTAATCGGCCAAAACCGGGGTCCACGGGAGCAGAGGGGCGGCCCTTTGACTGTCCCTCTCCCGAGGTAGGCGTGAGGATTCTATTCTCATCACTTTCCACCAAATTGTTCCTGGTTTCTATTTCACTGGCTGGATGTCCCTTGTGTTGTCTCTACAGCTCTAGTGGACTCCAGTGCCACAGGGAATTCTATTGACCACGTCCCCACCTCCTCCTTGAATATAACCTCATATCTGCTCCCTTTTCGCTTCAATCCCTGGATAATCATCCATTGGATTCCGGCACAATCACACACATCACTGCAACACTCACCATCACCATGGGAACCATGCACCAAGAAAGCCTTCATTTCCTCATCATCACCACGAGAAAGCCTTCCCTTCCTCACCATCACCACACCTGTACACAAAGTCATCCTCGGTCTCCCATGGCTCCAACTGCATGACCCCACCATCTCCTGGTCGAGGAAGAAAATCACCGCCTGGGCACCCAGATGCCAGAGGAACTGCTTTCCTTACCCTTTGGTTTTAATAAGTCAGTTGAGAGTCCTGTGGTTACCCTCCAGCCTGACATTCCAGAGTTTTACCAGGATCTCCAGGAGGTTTTCTCCAAGACCCGCGCCACCTGTCTCCCTCCTAATCGACCGCGGGACTGTGCCGTCGGCCTGCATGCAGACTCTGCGCCTCCACACAGCAGCATCTACCCTGTCGGTGGCTGAAACTGAGGCCATGGAGGACTACATCCAGGAATCTCTCCAACAGGGTTTAATTCGCACATCCACCTCCCCTCCGTCGACAGGCTTCTTTTTCGTGGCCAAAAAGGTTGGAAGCTTATGTCTGTGCATCGACTACAGAGGTCTCAATTACAGCACCACTAAGTTACGTTACTCTCTTCCGTTGGTGCCGGCCACAATCGAACAGCTCCGCAGGGCCTGTTTTTTTTACTGCTTTTTGCCTACAACCTGATCCTCATCTGGGAGGGGGATGAATGGAAGACAGCGTTTAACACAATGTCTATACACTATGAGTACTTGTTAATGCCTTATGGTTTAACTTCTTATGGGATGATAGCATCCCACCTGGCCAACATCCGGTGAAATTGCAGAGCGCGAAATTCAAACTACAGTATTATAAATATTTAACTTCAATAAAATCGCAAGTGTAATACATCAAAATAAAGCTTAACTTCTTGTTAATCCAGCCGCGGTGTCAGATTTCAAAAAGGCTTTACGGCGAAACCAAACCATGCAATTATCTGAGGACAGCGTCCCGCATACAAACACATAAAAAACATATTTCAACCAGGTAGGTGTGACACGAAAGTCAGAAATAGCGATATAAAAAATGCCTTACCTTTGAAGATCTTTTTCTGTTGGCACTCCAAAAGGTCCCAGTTACATCACAAATGGTCCTTTTGTTCTGTAATGTCCTTCTTTATATCCATAAAAACTCAGTTTAGCTGATGCGCTTCAGTCAATAATCCACCCAGTTTCCCTCCATCAAAATGCATACAAAATTAATCCCAAACGTTACTAATAAACTTTTCCAAACAAGTCAAATAACGTTTATAATCAAACTTTACCGGAAACAAATACCAAAAGAACGCGCTCTCTTCCACACGCTTGGAAACACTACAGCCAAAATGGGAGCCACCTAGAAAAACTACAATTTCTGGCTCATTTTCCCAAAAACCTGCCTGAAACTCTTTCTAAAGACTGACATCTAGTGGAAGTCCTAGGAACTGCAATCTGAGAGGACTTGGCCTTATAATTCAAGTGATATCCATTGAAAATAGAGGTAGGCTGAAATAGTTGTTTTTTGGGATGGTTTTGTCTTCGGGTTTTCGCCTGCCATATCAGTTCTGTTATACTCACCGACATACTGTCATTTGAACAGATTTTGAAACGTTAGAGTGTTTTCTAACCAAATCTACCAATTATATGCATATGCTAACTTCTGGGCGTGAGTAACAGGCAGTTTACTTTGGGCATGCTTTTCATCTGGATGTCAAAATACTGCCCCCTACCCAAGAGAGGTTAACCAATGCTCCGTCGGTGTTCCAGGCATTCGTGAATGAGGTGTTCTGTGAACATGCTCGGGCGCCAGGTGGCTGTGTATATTGAAGACATCCTGGTCTACTCGACTACCTTGGAGGATCACATCGCCCACGTCTGAGTAGTCCTGGGACACCTCCTGGAGAACCGCCTGTATATAAAAGCAGAGAAGTGCCACTTCCATCAGGTCGATGTATCTTTCTTGAGATACCGGATCAAACCACAGTGAGTGGAGATGGATGAGAGCAAGGTCAAAGCAGTCAGGTCATGACCAGTCCCAACCATCTTAAAGGGGCTACAACTCCTACCACCGCTTCATTAAAAACTTCAGCTCCATCGCCTCTCATCTCTCTTCTCAAAGGTGGTCACCATAGGTTGGTGTGGAGTCCTGCAGCCGATGAGGCCTTCCACCTACGAAAGGGGCGTTTCACCTCAGCCCCATTGCTGAAACACCCAGATCCTTTGTTTCCCTTCGTGGTGGAGGTGGACACTTCAGAAGTGGGCTCAGAAGTGGGTGTGGGGGCCGTCCTGTCCCAAAGGCAAGGTAATTCACAGGAATGTTATCCATATGCATACTACTCAAAGAAACTGTCTCTTACAGAGAGGAACTATGACGGCTAAGACTGGGAGCTACTGGCGGTGAGGTTGGCCTTAGAGGAGTGGAGACACTAGCTGAAAGGTGCATTTCTCATCCTCACCGACCATCGGAACCTGGAGAACATACGGACAGCGAGGCGCCTGAATCCGCGCCAAGCAAGGCTCCAGCGAGCCGCCCGCCGCCAGAGGGAGCAGGCAGATTGCCACCGCAGTGAGGCATCTGGCTCTTCACAAGGAACCTCCCGCTCCTGATCCTCATAACATGAGGCATGATAAAGAATTACCTTGTTGTACATTTATACATGATATTATGCAAGAATAGAATCAATGGTTCAATAGTTGAAACGGCCAATATTCCCAGATTCCAGACTATAGCTTGAAGCTTAAGATGCTGTCCTGTAGCTACTGCATCTCGACCGATCAATTAGAGATGGAACTTTGTATCATTCACTGATATTGTTAATATACTGAGCCCTGTGGACTGGCCTTCCCTGGCTGTCTAACCCTGCTGGGACCCCTGTCACCACCTGCTAAAACAAGATGAGTGGGACCTGCACGTCCTGACAGATCACTGCAGCGCAGTCAGCATTTCTTATGCTGCGGGCGAGAGCGGGCAGTTACACAGACAATGTTGGGATTCAAATATTTTTGTTGTCCCAGAGGTTATTCGGAAACGGTCCTCTTTTTGATTTGTATGTGTTAGTCTTTCCATTGTATTAAACGTGCATATTTCTCGCATTATTCACACACTCAGAATTCGCTGCTTCAATTTCAGAAGCCTACCTCTACTAGTTGGACGTGAGAGTTCAAGTGCCCCAAGTCAACTCAGCAACAACAAAAAAACGTCCCTTTTTCAGGACCCTGTCTTTCAAAGATATCTCATAAAAATGAAAATAACTTCACAGATCTTCATTGTAAAGGGTTTAATTCAACACTGTTTCCCATGCCAGTTCAATGAACCATAAACAATTAATGTGGAACGGTCGTTAAGACACTAACAGCTTACAGACAGTAGGCAATTAAGGTCACAGTTATTAAACGTTTAAAAAATAAAGAGGCCTTTCTACTGACTCTGAAAAACACAGATGCCCAGGGTCCCTGCTCATCTGCGTGAACGTTGCTTCGGTACGCTGCAAGGAGGCATGAGGACTGCAGATGTGGCCAGGGCAATACATTGCAATGCACGTACTATGCGATGCCTAAAACAGTGCTACAGGGAGACAGGATGGACACCTGATCATCCTCGCAGTGGCGGACCACGGGTATTAACACTTGCACAGGACTGGTACATCCGAACATCACACCTGAGGAACAGGTACAGGATGGCAACATCAACTTCCTGAGTTACACCAGTAACGCACAATCCCTCCATCAGTGTGCAGACTGTCCGCAAAAAGTGCTCTTCATTGACGAGTCACGGTTTTGTTTCACCAGGAGTGATGGTCGGTTTGCGTTTATAGTCGAAGGAATGAGCATTACACCGAGGCCTGTATTCTGGAGCGGGATCCATTTGGAGGTAGAGGGTCCGTCATGGTCTGGGGCGGTGTGTCACAGCATCATCGGACTGAGCAGGTTGTCATTGCAGGCAATCTCAACCCTGTGCATTACAGGGAAGACATCCTCCTCCCTCATGTGGTTACCTTCCTGCAGGCTCATCCTGACATGACCCTCCAGCATGACAATGCCACAAGCCATGCTGCTCGTTCTGTGCGTGATTTCCTGCCAGACAGGAATATCAGTGTTCTGCCATGGCCAGCGAAGAGCCAAGATCTCAATCCCTTTGAGCACGTCTGGGACGTGTTGGATTGGAGGGTGAGGGCTAGAGCCATTCCCCCCAGAAATGTCCGGTGCCTTGGTGGAAGAGTGGGGTAACATCTCACAGCAAGAACTGGCAAATCTGGTGAAGTACATCGGAGGAGATGCACTGCAGTACTTAATGCAGCTGGTGGCCACACCAGATACTGACTGTTATATTAGATTTTGACCCCCCAATTGTTCAGGGAAACATTATTCCATTTCTGTTAGTCACATGTCTGTGGAACTTGTTCAAGTTTATGTCTCAGTTGTTGAATCTAGATAGACTTTCCCACCCGAGTCACACCCTGACCTAACCAAACATAGAAAATAATAAGGAACTCTAAGGTCAGGGCGTGACAGTAGGCTATAGCCAATGCATGGGCGAAGAAGCATGGGGCAATTATCTTTCCAAGGATACGTACTACCTAAATAGGCCTATTATTAGGCTATAGTTTACTACATTGCCTAGAAATAGGCCTAAATATTGATCACCCATTATTTCGCCACCTGAAAATCTTCCCACTCCTAAAAGGTATGCTGTAAAAATAGCTCAAGAGGAAGTGCAAGTCTCTCCAACTCTGCTCTCTTCAAACTACATCTAGCATATTGGCTGATACAACCCAAGTAATACAATATAAGGACCATGTGAGAATCTCAGGTAATTTAACCTATTTCTTAAGATATTTTTGCGCATTTGATATTGCATATAGGCTAGAAAATTGGTGGGACCATACGCCTAAAATAGCATTGCGGGACTATGGTTGGATTTGGGACCGAGTTGGAAAGAAAGCCAGCAGGTGCGGGCAAGTGCTGGATGAAGAAATCGGCCCCCCACAGACCTTTACTGTGCACAATGACAGTGAAGCCTGTAATGTTAGAGCTGTTTATTACTGTGTAGGTGTAAAAAGTAGGGAATTAGCTATGGAAACTAACAGATAAATTACGTTACATTGCCATACTGACTAATACAACTCACATGGCACTGAAAAAATATCAATTAGAAGGCAAAAAGAGGCAAAAATAATAGCTAATGTTAGCCAACTTTTGGCCAACTTTCTGTCTCACGGTACATCAACTGGCGAAAACATGCCAAGTTCATTTACTTCTGAAACGAGACAAAACAAAGGCTATAAAACATTTACATACAAACAACAACTGTTAGATAGTAATAATAGTCACCTCATATCGCTATCTGACAGATAACTAAAGGCTAGAGCTGACCTGGCTGTGGTAGCTACTCACTAGTTTAGCATATTCATTCACCTAAGTCGAAAGGGGATAAAACATTATCTAACATTACATGTCAGTTACAGTGCTAGCTCAGCACTGTGAATTAACACACATTTTCTTCTGTTAAGTTAAACAGCAGTTACCTTGCCAGCCATATCAGTCAACTAAGCTAGTTTCTGTTCTGCTTCTTTTTGCAACTCTGTGAAGGAGTGCAATACACTGAACGATGCTCAACTCTCCCGTGCTGGTCCAGCCAGCCTTCCAGAAGCTTTGCCTTCACATAGCCTGCTCTGTGGTGTATGCATGGTCCTAAATCCAGCCGGATAAACACTCCAAACAGCCCACCCCGACAGCTCGGAGGCGTACGAATGGTCCTAAAGTCCCAACAACATCACTCCTCAGAGGCTCCACGACTGAGGAAGTATGCACCAATGAAAGCGCAGTGACATCCAGCTGGTAAAGACCTCACAAATGTATGAGGGGTGGCCCAACATGCCATAACACAAATCACCCGTAAGGAAATGCCTTAAAACAGTGCCAAAGAGGTAGCTATACTGCTGGTGGAATGAGCCCTTCCGGGCCGTAACCCTTGCTATTATATTTCCAATACAATAGCCTCCACTAGCCCAAGGGATAGCTGTTAACCAGATATAGGACCCCCCTTGCAGGGTGACGCCCCAAAAAGCAAAGGTTGTTGCCCTTCTAGCACAATACTGTCACTTCATCCAAGCAAATGCTCAAAACGCATCCTGGACACAAACGATGGAGACGCTCTTCTTACATAAGCTAGCTAGCCAAGTTAGCTAAAGCCTTGCGGCATGGGTTAACCAACTCTTTAAAGCTAGTCGTGTGATGCTAGCTATCATTGGAGGCTGAAAAAAAAAACATCTGTGTTTACTCAGCACATTGAAGATATGAGACTATAATGATTCCAAATATGCTTCTCTTGGCTAAAGTCCATTTCCGGATTGTCACGACTTCCGCCGAAGTTGATCGTCACCCCCAGGTGAGCCGGCACCATTCTAACCCAGAGTCCTCTGTTGCACATATGTTTGTGTATTGTCACTTTCCCTGAGTTTTTTCCGCATTCCCAGCATAAGGCACTCGTTGATTCAGGCGCGGCTGGGAATTTTATTGATAGAGCGTTAGCCCATAGTTTAGGGATCCCCATTGTTCCAGTGGCTGTGCCCTTCCCAAACTTAGATAGTCGACCATTAGGGTGGGGGTTGATTAGGGAGATCACCTCTCCTTTGGGCATGGTGACGCAGGGGGGTCACAAGGAGAGAATTAGTCTTTTCCTTATTGACTCTCCTGCGTTTCCCGTGGTGCTACCCTGGTTAGCTTGTCATAACCCCACTGTTTCTTGGACACAGAGGGCTCTCACCGGGTGGTCGCGAGAGTGCTCAGTTAGGTGTTTAGGGGTGTCCGTTGGTGCTACTACAGTGGAGAGTCCAGACCAGGACTCCACAGTGCGCATTCCCCCTGAATATGCCGATTTTGCTCTCGCCTTCTCCAAAAAGAAGGCGACTCAATTACCACCCCATCGACGGGGCGATTGTGCAATAAATCTCCTGGTAGAGGCTGCACTTCCCAGGAGTCACGTGTATCCCCTCTCACAGGCTGAGACGGCGGAGACGGCGGCTATGGAAACATATGTCTCCGAATACCTGCATCAGGGGTACATTCGGTCCTCCACTTCACCCGCCTCCTTGAGTTTCTTTTTTGTGAAGCAGAAGGAGGGAGGTCTGCGCCCGTGTATTGACTATCGGGGTCTGAATCAGATCACTGTGAGGTATAGTTACCCGCTACCGCTCATAGCCACATCGATTGAGTCAATGCACGGGGTGCTCTTCTTCACCAAACTAGATCTCAGGAGCACTTACAACCTGGTGCATATCCGGGAAGGAGACGAGTGGAAGACGGCTTTCAGTACCACCTCAGGGCACTATGAGTACCTCGTCATGCCGTACAGGTTGATGAATGCGCAATCAGTCTTCCAAGCCTTTGTAGATGAGATTTTCAGGGACCTGCACAGACATTTTGATATACTCTGCTACACGGGCCGAGCATGTGTCCCTGGTGCGCAGGGAGCTTGGTCGCCTGTTGGAGCATGACCTGTACGTCAAGGCTGAGAAATGCCTGTTCTTTCAACAGTCCGTCTCCTTCCTAGGGTATCACATTTCAACCTCAGGGGTGGAGATGGAGAGTGACCGCATATCAGCCGTGCTTAATTGGCCGACTCCCACCATGGTAAAGGAGGTGCAGCGGATCTTAGGGTTTGCCAACTACTACCGGAAATTTATCCGGGGCTTTGGTCAGGTAGCGGCTCCCATTACCTCACTGCTGAAGGGGAGCCTGGTACGCTTGCAGTAGTCAGCTGAGGCGGACAGGGCTTTTAGTCACCTGAGGGCTGTTTACCCCAGATCCCTCTTTGGCGTTCATAGTGGAGGTGGACGCGTCTGAGGCTGGAATAGGAGCTGTGCTCTCTCAGCGCTCGGGTATGCCACCGAAGCTCTGCCCCTGTGCCTTCTTCTCAAAGAAGCTCAGCCCGGCAGCGCGAAACTATGACGTGGGGGACCGGGAGCTGTTGGCTGTCGTCAAGGCCTTGAAGGCATGGAGACATTGGCTTGAGGGGGCTAGACACCCTTTTCTCATCTGGACTGACCACCGCAATCTGGAGTACATCCGGGCAGTGAGGAGACTGAACCCTCGCCAGGCAAGGTGGTCCATGTTTTTCACCCGTTTTGTGTTTACCCTTTCCTACAGACCAGGCTCCCAGAACGTGAAGGCAGACACATTGTCCCAGCTGTATGACACAGAGGAGCGGTCCATGGATCCCACTCCCATACTGTCCCTCATACCATCACCTAATCATCCCCAGCTTACAATTGGCTCATTCATCCCCCTCCTCTCCCCTGTAACTATTCCCCAGGTTGTTGCTGTAAATGAGAATGTGTTCTCAGTCAACTTACCTGGTAAAATAAGAGTAAAATTAAAAATGTACAAATAAATACTCCCCGCCTCCTGCCCTTGGCGCCGGTAGTGTGGGAGCTGGACACGGACATTGAGCAGGCGTTACGTGCAGAGCCCGCTCCCGTCCAGTGTCCCGCTGGGCGTCTGTACATCCCGTCTGCTGTTCATGACCGGTTGATCTATTGGGCCCAATAGTGGTGGCCTACCTTGGCTAAGGACGTGAGGGTTTCTGTTTCCTCCTGCTCGGTGTGGGCCCAGTGTAAGGCTCCTAGGCACCTGCCCAGAGGTAAGCTTACACCCCTTACCCGTTCCTCAGCGGCCTAGGTCGCACCTGTCGGTGGATTTTCTGACTGATCTTCCACTCTCACAGGGTAACACCGTGATCCTGGTTGTTGTGGATCGTTTCTCTAAGTCCAGTCGTCTCCTCCCTCTGCCCGGTCTCCCTACGGCCCTACAGACTGTGGAGGCCTTGTTTACACACGTCTTCCGGCACTACGGGGTGCCTGAGGATATAGTGTCTGATCGGGGTCCCCAGTTCACGTCTAGGGTCTGGAAGGCGTTCATGGAATGTCTGTAGGTCTCGATCAGCCTTGCTTCAGGGTTTCACCCCGAGAGTAATGGGCAGGTGGAGAGAGTGAACCAGGATGTGGGCAGGTTTCTGCGGTCCTATTGCCAGGACTGGCCGGGGGAGTGGGCAGCGTTCGTGCCCTGGGCCAAGATGGCACAGAACTCTCTTTGCCACTCCTCCACTAACCTCTCTCCCCTTCCAGTGCGTACTGGGGTACCAGCCGGTTCTGGCGCCTTGGCATCAGAGTCAGCCTGGGTTTCCTGCGGTGGCCGACTGGTTCAGGCGCGCGGAGGAGACATGGGAAGCTGTCCGTGTTCACCTTCGGCAGGCCTTGACGCGCCAAAAGGAGAATGCAGATCGCCACCACAGTGAGGCCGAACACCGGGGGACCGGGTCTGGCTCTCGACCCAAAACCTGCCCCTCCGCCTGCCCTTCCGGAAGCTGGGTCCGGGGTTTGTGGGGCCATTTAAAGTCCTGAGGAGAGTGAACGAGGTTTGTTATAGGTTACAGCTTCCACCTGATTACCGTATTAACCCCTCGTTCCATGTGTCTCTCCTCAGGTCGGTTGTGGCTGGCCCGCCCCAGGAGTCTGAGGTGCGGGAGGTTCCTCCGCCCCTTCTAGACATCGGGGGGCCCCCGGCGTACTCCGTTCGCTCCATACTGGATTCGAGGCGTAGGGAGAGGGGCCTTCAGTATCTCATGGAGTGGGAGGGGTACGGTCCGGAGGAGAGGTGCTGGGTTCCGGTCGAGGACGTATCGCCCTGTGCCTCGCCCTCCGGGTCGTCCCCAAGGCCGGTGTCGATGCGTGGCTCCGTCAAGGGGGGGGGGGGGGAGTCCGAGGGGGGTACTGTCACGACTTCCACCAAAGTTGGTCCCTTGGCAGTCGAAGTCACCGACCTTCTAACCATCGCTGATCCACTTTTCATTTTCCATTGGATTTGTATTTACAGGGTTTTGTTTGACCCATTTATTGTATTGTTCTGTTGACGGTTGTTTATGGATATTAAACCTGTTGTTAATCAGTTTTCGCTCTCCTGCGCCTGACTTCTCTGCCGCCAGTATGCACCTCACCACACGGATCATGATATGCTTTTTGATATGCTGAAAATAAGGACGATTTCTGATACATTTCTTTGTTTTCAGCACATGCTCAATAATTTGATAAATATGAAATCCATATTTTTCTTTCATGCACAAATCATTTTTGGATTCCCTCCGGATATTGACTCATTAGATATCCTGACATAGGCCTATGTGGACATTTTAATTTCTCTACATGACAGTAGGCCTACAGTGCATAATATATTTTATCAGCTCAAACAATGCAATATGCTCTTGCCTGAAGTCCATATCAGGATCTTGATATGCATTTTGATATGCTAAATAAGGACAATTTCTGATGCTTATTTGAGTTTTGAGGACATGCTGAATGATTTAAAAAATATCAAATCCATATCATTCTTTCAGACACTAGCAATCATTTTTGTATTCCCTCTGGATAAAGGCACATGCAAATGCAAACTAAAAGGACTGTAACTGGTAGCCTAGCAACAAGAATCTGCATCACAAATGAGTATGTAAATGGTGTGTGGTCGTACTGACAACTGGAGAAACAAAGAAGTGAGAAGCTGTTCAGAAAATACCTCAAAGAAGTTAACACTAAAGTGTGTAGCTAATTTGAGATGGTTATTTATCTTAGTATCTAGAATCAATAATGTTAGCTCATTTGGCCAGCAGCCAGTAGGGCTAGCTAGCTAGGCTTGATAGGGGGTGAAAGCTAACTGTTATCCTAGCTAGCTAACAAATAAAACATTGTTTTTACCCCCTAACAAGCCTATCAAGGTGACAGCTAACGTTTAAAAGTTTTAGTCATATTTTGTATTACTGGTTAGTATAGCCAGCTAACTAACTTAGCTAGGTAGATAGCTAGCTAGCTTGTTCGAGTTTTATTCATGACGAGTTTTCTCGTCATGAGTAAAGCAGGTAGAGTATCTACCTTGTGGTATGTTTATGTGAAATTACAATATTTGTTGCTCCTTGAAAAAACTTTAAGTTCATTGATTAGGTGCACTTCTAGTCATTTCTGAATCATTTGCATTCATAACACACACAGATATGTATTTTTGCAGCTGTAATGGACATAATTGGAAAAAAAACTATACTGAAATTGTGCTTGTTTCAACTCTCATTACCCATGTGTGTTCCAATGTTCCCTGTCTCTACATCTTCTCTAGTCTTGAGATAAATATGTCCAGGTAAAATCACTTGCTAAACGCCTGACAAATCCAAATGCTCGTGAGATGATGTTTAAAATGCTGTAATCTCCACAACTAATTAATTTCACTCATAAAGATAGTATAAATCAAATCAAAATTGATTTAATCACATGTGCCGAATACAACAGGTGTAGTGAAATGCTTACTTACGAGACCCTAACCAACAGTGCAGTTAAAAAAATACAGATAAGAATAAGAGATAAAAGTAACAAGTAATTAAATAGCAACAGGAAAAAACAACAATATATACAGTGAGGGGCCGGTACAGAGGCAATGTGCAGGGGCACCGGTTAGTTGAGGTAGTATGTTCATGTAGGTAGAGTTATTAAAGTGACTATGTATAGATGACAACAGAGAGTGGCAGTTGTGCGAAGGGGGAGCAATGCAAATAGTCTGGGTATTTTTATTAAAGTTTCCCTGAATTAAAGTCCCTGACTACTAGGAGCGCCGCCTTTGGGTGAGCGTTTTCTTGTTTTCTTATGGCGGAATACAGCTCATTCAATGCTATCTTAGTGCCAACCTCTGACTGAGGTGGTAGGTAAACAGCTACGAAGAATTCAGATGAGAACTCTCTCGGTAGGTAGTGTGGTCTACAGCTTATCATGATATACTCAACCTCAGGCGAGCAATAGCGCTAGACTTCCTTAGATATAGTGCACCAGCTGTTATTTACAAAAATACATAGTCCGCCGCCCCTTGTCTTACCAGACGCCGCTGTTCTATCCTATCAGCTGTATGTTGATATTGTTGTCGTTCAGCTACGACTCCGTGAAGCATAAGATGTTACAGTTTCTAATGTCCCATTGGTAGGTTAATCTTCCCCATAACTCTACGATTTTATTGTCCAAAGATTACATGTTTGCTAGCAGAATTGAGGGAAGTGGGGGTTTATTGGATTGCCTCCGTATTCCCAGAAGGCAGCCCGCTCTCCGGCCTCTCTTTCTCTGCCTTCTCTTCACCCAGATCACGGGGGTCTGGGCCTGTTCCCAAGGGAGCTGTATATCCTCCGCCTGGGGCTCGTCAGAGTCGCGAAAGAAGAAAAAGGATTATGCTAGTCCGTGGTGAGTAATCGCAGTCCTGATGTCTAGAAGTTATTTTCGGTCATAAGAGACGGTAGCGGCAACATTATGTACAAAATGAGTAACGCAGATAAACAAACAAAAAAACAATCTGTTGGGGGCACGTAAAACGTCTGCCTTCTGCTCCGGCACCATCTTACTATACAGAAAAAGCTGACAATTTGTCAGTTAATCCTTTCCTGAAATTGTACTGTGGCCATTTGAATGTCTTGATGATGCTTCATCGTATAGAGTCTGCATGGTGGTTAGCTATATCCATTATGCTTATTCCAATAATATCTTCATACTCTAAAATACAGAGCAAAGATATATTTATGCATATAAAATACAAGTACGGTACTTTGTAATAAACTTGCAGGCGAGACTATAGACAATTGGTTGAAGAGAGAACAAAAGAACATGGCCCATCCAACCTCACACTCATAAAACTTGTGTCCCTTTTTTAAAACTACTTACTTGATTTTTAACAGATTAAGTTTAAATTGACTTTTATGCACTAATTCTAAACTTCTACGTTTAACAATTATCATTAATTGGATCACAGACCCATAAAAGAATGCATTTATAATAAGAAGAGAGTAGAACTAGTAAGATAAGCACTTTTAAACTTGTCACAATGCTGGAAACGTATGTATTCATGTTATCAAGAATAAGTTAGAGAGCAATTTCTGATAGAAATGCCCAATTTATTAGATGTATAATTGAAAGTATTCTGTATTGTTGTGACCCACCATTTCCAGAGCACTAGCTGCAGTACGAAAGAGGAATATTGTCATGGCTTCAGAATCCTAAGGTCCAAGAAAAAAGGACAAAAGATATTTGTCACTCTCGGGAGGAATGTCTTGGAATAAAACATTTTTTTTTCAGTTATCAACACCCAGAGATAAAAGTGCTCATCATCAAAGTGCTTCCAGACAAAACTAGACAGAGATATTGATACGCTTCAATAGGTCCACCTGCATTCATAATCTCTCCATAGGATTGTAGGTACAAGTAATTTGATAGAGACAAAAACAGAGCAGTGACCTATTTTATTTCCCAACCATTTCTAAGCCGACTTCTGCAGTGAACGAGAAATACTAAATTAGTCATTTTACCCAAATCTAATTCATGTATTGATGAAAGAGTCACAAATCCAAAACGGAGAGAGAGACAGAAATAAAGAGCCACATTATGTTAAAATGAATATGTATCTGATTTGTGAAGCATGAATTTATTTTCGCTAATTGGGCAACTGATAGAGCGCCTACAATTTTTAAAAGTAGGTGTTACACGTTTAATCATGACATAGAGAGGGGTTTACTGTCAACCTGTTCTGCTTGCTGTTGTAGCTAATCATGGAATGTAGGAATCAGGCTCTGACTCCTGCTCTAACTGTCTCTTTCCCTCTACCGTCGCACCGAGCCAGAGGCAGAAATTGACATAAGTAGGAAAAATCATCCATCAATCCTCATCCCCATTGACCGCCATTCTATGGTACTTTTGTTTGTATCTCTATAAACTGCCAGACCACATAGGGTGATTAGAGTGCAGATGGTACAATCACTAAGTTCATTTTCAGGCCAAAATAATATCTGCGTGTCCACGGAATGTGCTAGGGGAACTAGACGCCAGTGAGGGAAAAGTCTTTGGAAAACATACAGTACCAGTCAAACGTTTGGAAACACCCAATCATTCAAAGGCTTTTCTTTATTTTGACTATTTTATACATTGTAGCCTGATTTGCACAGTCTCCTCTGAACAGTTGATGTTGAGATGTGTCTGTTACTTGAACTCTGTGAAGCACTATTTTGGGCTGCAAATTCTAAAGCAGGTAACTCTAAAGAACTTATCTTCTGCAGCAGAGGTAACTCTGGGTCTTCCTTTCCTGTGGCGGTCTTCATGAGAGCCAGTTTCATCATAGCACTTGATTGTTTTTGCGACTGCACTTGAAGAAACTTTCAAAGCTCTTGAAATTTTCCATTTTGACTGACCTTCGTCTCTTAAACTTCTTATGGGCAGGTGGGACGGTAGCGTCCCACCTGTCCAACATCCGGTGAAATTGCAGAGTGCGTAATTCAAAAGTACTAAATTCAAATATTTAACATTGTTGAAAATATGTGTTATACATCAAAATAAAGCTTAACTTCTTGTTAATCCGTCCGCTGTGTCAGATTTCAAAAAAACTTTACGGCGAAAGCACACCATGCGATTATCTGAGGACAGTGCCCCGCATACAAACACAAGAAAATTATTTTTCAACCAGAGGTGCGACACAAAAGTAGCGATATAATTAATGCCTTACCATTGATGATGATCTTCTGTTGGCACTCCAAAATGTCCCTGAAACATCACAAATGGTTCTTTTGTTTGATAATGTCCTTCTTCATGTCCCAAAAATGTCCATTTATTTGGCGCTTTTGATTCAGAAATACACCGGTTTCAACTCGCCCAACATGCCTACAAAGTATCTAATAAGTTACCTGTAAACTTGGTCCAAACATTTCAAACAACGTTCCTAATACAACCTCAGGTACCAAAGAAATGTAAATAATCGATAAAAATTAAGACAGAATAAACTGTTTCTAATACCGCACCAAAACAGTAGAGTCCAACCGGAGTGACACTTACAATGGATAGGACTACTTATTAATTTCTCAAAAGAAAAACATAGAACAATTTCTAAAGACTGTTGACATCTAGTGGAAGCCATAGGAACTGCAACCAGGTTCCTAATAATAAGGGTATCCCATAGAAATCCATTGGAAAATCCTATGACCTCAATTTTGTCCGCCCCCTGGATGATTTGTCCTCGGGGTTTCACCTGCCAAATCAGTTCTGTTATACTCACAGACATTATTTTAACATTTTTAATAACTTTAGAGTGTTTTCTATCCAAATCTTTGGGAAATCCAAATCTACCAATATATATATGCACATCCTAGCCTCTGGGCCTGAATAACAGGCAGTTTACTTTGGGCACGCTTTTCATCTGGATGTCAAAATATTGCCCCCTACCCAAGAGAGGTTAAAGTAATGATGGATTGACACTTCTCTTTGCTTATTTGAGCTGTTCTTGCCATAATATGGACTTGGTATTTTAGCAAATAGGGCTATCTTCTGTATACCCCCATACCTTGTCACAACACAACTGATTGGCTCAAACGCATTAAGAAGGAAATAAATTCCACAAATGAATTTTGAACAAGGCACACTTGTTAATTGAAATGCATTTCTGGTGGTTTAGAGAATGCCAAGAGTGTGCAAAGCTGTCATCAAGGCAAAGGGGGGCTGTGTTGAAGTATCTCAAACATAAAATATATTTTGATTTGTTTAACACTTTTTTCGTTACTACATGATTCCATTTGTGTTTTGATATCTTCAGTATTATTCTACAATGTAGAAAATAGTCAAAATAAAGAAAAACCCTTGAATTATTAGGAATGAGTAGGTCAAAACTTTTGACTGTTGGTTGCTGCTCCGTGCTGGAATTTCACATATCTTACAGAGACACTGAGTCAGAGAGAATTCCCACCGGTTCCACAGTGGCCTTGGCCGAACTGTGTTGAGGTAAGTACCAGTGAAACTCCTTGTAAGTAAGTAAAGTAAGTCAGACCTAAATCTTTAGCAGGCCTAGAGGAATGTGAAAATACAGTACTATCTGTTATAAGGATGACAACACTTAAACATCAGACATGGAAAACAAATTCACATTCATTGTATATGCCAATATTGAAATCATGGGCATTTGCCAAGATATAAATAAGCAATATTACCATCTGAATTAACCTATAATCCCTTAGCAAAATGGTACAGCTTATGCTCCACACGAGCGGAGGCATCTTTTGATACGGCTTTCTCCTTCAAAAACAAATAGACAAAACCATATGATTAATCATAATCTCAGGGTTTCACATATATTTGATAATTAACATTAAAAAAATAACACCATGACAAAACTATAATTATATTATCAACATCATGGCCGACTGTTGTGTAATGTTTTATTCTAGAAATAACAGAAGGTAAGAATTATGAAAATTGCTTTTAAATTTCTTTAAATTTTACATTTCCGTATACAAATAATGAGGCAATAACAAAATGTAGTTGTTCTAACTTTGTGTAAATGAGAAAATGTTTTCTAAATCAGACCCAGAAAAGACAGCGAATCAGTTGCACTTTTGGGTCACTTGCAATTAACTTGAGGTCGTTATTTTTCCTGTCGTTATGGCTTAAAACAATGTTCAGCTGTAGATTGGCAGTATATGGAGAGGCATCAAAACTCATGTATACCTTATATAGACGGGTTAGCTGGCAATGTCACGAAAACGATGCACACACTTCAATGTGTTATCGTGTTTTGGGATGGCCAGTTGGGTAGCACCAATGAAAAAAGCTGCCAATGGGGGGAATTTTTTGGTTGTTCCTGTGATTTTGACGCCATTTCCGGTCACAACTTGCAGACTTGTTTCCGTATTGCTGTGCGTTTTGTTGCCAACCTTACTTTGCTACCTGACAACTTTACGGTTTTTACTTTTTAATTACTGTTTATATTTTTGGTTTTTCCCTCAACTTCTTTTTTTTGATTAAACTTTTTCACTCCGGACGCTTTATCTGGACGTGGTTCGTCAGGACCTCCAACAGCCGAAGCTAAGTAGTAACATTAACATGATGCCTTCTAATTGCAGTCGCTGTACTCATAATATACAGGAGAACGATCGCCTTACGGCGAGGATAGCTGTGCTACAAGCCCAGCTTCAGACGATATTGTTAGGCAAGGGTAATTTCAGTGTAGGAAAGGATGAGACAGCGTCTGTGCCACCAGTAAGTACAGATAGTAACGTTAGTATAAATCCCCTCGCATGGTCCCCTCACGGTTTCTGGAGGGAAATGCTGTAGGAATGCTCAACCGGTGTCGCTCATTCAGCCGACAGAAACTTTCAACGGGTTTTCCCCATTAAGCAACAAGTCGGAGTCAGAAGCCGAGCCTTCTCTTGTCTCTACTCCTCCCGTTACGGGGTATAAGACACCGAAGCTTCCCACCATTAGCTCTGAAAAATCGAAAACTCTAGTCATTGGCAACTCCATTACCCGCAGTATTAGACTTAAAAAGAATCATCCAGCGATCATACACTGTTTACCAGGGGGCAGGGCTACCGACATTAAGGCTAATCTGAAGATGGTGCTGGCTAAAGCTAAAACTGGCGAGTGTAGAGAGTATATGGATATTGTTATCCACGTCGGCACCAATGATGTTAGGATGAAACAGTCAGAGATCACCAAGCGCAACATAGCTTCAGCGTGTAAATCAGCCAGAAAGATGTGTCGGCATCGAGTAATTGTCTCTGGCCCCCTCCCAGTTAGGGGGAGTGATGAGCTCTACAGCAGAGTCTCACAACTCAATCGCTTGTTGAAAACTGTTTTCTGCCCCTCCCAAAAGATAGAATTTGTAGATAATTGGCCCTCTTTCTGGGACTCACCCACAAACAGGACCAAGCCTGACCTGCTGAGGAGTGACAGACTCCATCCTAGCTGGTGGGGTGCTCTCATCTTAACTACCAACATAGACAGGGCTCTAACTCCTCTAGCTCCACAATGAAATAGGGTGCAGGCCAGGCAGCAGGCTGTTAGCCAGCCTGCCAGCATAGTGGAGTCTGCCACTAGCACAGTCAGTGTAGTCAGCTCAGCTATCCCCATTGAGACCGTGTCTGTGCCTTGACCTAGGTTGGGCAAAACTAAACATGGCAGTGTTCGCCTTAGCAATCTCACTAGGATTCCTGCAATCTCACTCCATTCCTGTCATTATTGAAAGAGATCATGATAAATGAGATACCTCACATCTCAAAATAGGGCTACTTAATGTTAGATCCCTTACTTCAAAAGCAATTATAGTCAATGAACTAATCACTGATCATAATCTTGATGTGATTGGCCTGACTGAAACATGGCTTAAGCCTGAAGAATTTACTTTGTTCTCGTGCTCCTAGACCATAGTGCTGCTTTTGATACCATCGATCACCACATTCTTTTGGAGAGATTGGAAACCCAAATTGGTCTACACGGACAAGTTCTGGCCTGGTTTAGATCTTATCTGTCGGAAAGATATCAGTTTGTCTCTGTGAATGGTTTGTCCTCTGACAAATCAACTGTAAATTCCGGTGTTCCTCAAGGTTCCTTTTTAGGACCACTATTGTTTTCACTATATACACTGCTCCAAAAAATAAAGGGAACACTAAAATAACACATCCTAGATCTGAATGAATGAAATATTCTTATTAAATACTTTTTTCTTTACATAGTTGAATGTGCTGACAACAAAATCACAAAAATTATCAATGGAAATCAAATGTATCAACCCATGGAGGTCTGGCTTTGGAGTGACACTCAAAATTAAAGTGGATAACCACACTACAGGCTGATCCAACTTTGATGTGATGTCCTTAAAACAAGTCGAAATGAGGCTCAGTAGTGTGTGTGGCCTCCACGTGCCTGTATGACCTCCCTACAATGCCTGGGCATGCTCCTGATGAGGTGGCGGATGGTCTCCTGAGGGATCTCCTCCCAGACTTGGACTAAAGCATCCGCCAACTCCTGGACAGTCTGTGGAGTTGGTGGATGGAGCGAGACATGATGTCCCAGATGTGCTCAATTGGATTCAGGTCTGGGGAACCGGTGGGCCAGTCCATAGCATCAATGCCTTCCTCTTACAGGAACTGCTGACACACTCCAGTCACATGAGGTCTAGCATTGTCTTGCATTAGGAGGAACCCAGGGCCAACCGCACCAGCATATGGTCTCACAAGGGGTCTGAGGATCTCATCTCAGTACCTAATGGCAGTCAGGCTACCTCTGGTGAGCAGATGGAGGGCTGTGTGGCCCCCCAAAGAAATGCCACCCCACACCATGACTGACCCACCGCCAAACCGGTCATGCTGGAGGATGTTGCAGGCAGCATAACGTTCTCCGCGGCGTCTCCAGACTCTGTCACGTCTGTCACATGTGCTCATGTGTCATGTCTGCTTTCATCTGTGAAGAGCACAGGGTGCCAGTGGCGAATTTGACAGTCTTGGTGTTATCTGGCAAATGCCAAACATCCTGCACGGTGTTGGGCTGTAAGCACAACCCCCACCTGTGGACGTCGGGCCCTCATACCACCCTTATGGAGTCTGTTTCTGACCGTTTGAGCAGACACATGCACATTTGTGGCCTGCTGGAGGTCATTTTGCAGTGTTCTGGCTGTGCTCCTGCTGTTCCCCCTTGCACAAAGGCGGAGGTAGCGATCCTGCTGCTGGGTTGTTGCCCTCCTACGGCCTCCTCCATGTCTGCTGATGTACTGGCCTGTCGCCTGGTAGCGCCTCCATGCTCTGGACACTACGCTGACAGACAAAACAAACCTTGCCACACCTCGCATTGATGTGCCATCCTGGATGAGCTGCACTACCTGAGCCACTTGTGTGGGTTGTAGACTCCGTCTCATGCTACCACTAGAGTGAAAGCACCGCCAGCATTCAAAGTGACCAAAACATCAGCCAGGAAGCATAGGAACTGAGAAGTGGTCTGTGGTTGCCACCTGCAGAACCACTCCTTTATTGGGGGTGTCTTGCTAATTGCCTATAATTTCCACCTGTTGTCTATTCCATTTGCACAACAGCATGTGAAATTTATTGTCAATCAGTGTTGCTTCCTAAGTGGACAGTTTAATTTCACAGAAGTGTGATTGACTTGGAGTTACATTGTGTTGTTTAAGTGTTCCCTTTATTTTTTTGAGCAGTGTATTTTACCTCTTGGGGATGTCATTCGAAAACATAATGTTAACTTTCACTGCTATGCGAATGACACACAGCTGTACATTTCAATGAAACATGGTGAAGCCCCAAAATTGCCCTCGCTCGAAGCATGTGTTTCAGACATAAGGAAGTGGATGGCTGCAAACGTTCTACTTTTAAACTCTGACAAAACAGAGATGCTTGTTCTAGGTCCCAAGAAATAGAGATATTCTGTTGAATCTGACAATTAATCTTAATGGTTGTACAGTCGTCTCAAATAAAACTGTGAAGGACCCTGATCTCTCTTTTGAAGAACATATCAAGACTGTTTCAAGGACAGCTTTTTTCCATCTACATAACATTGCAAAAATCAGAAACTTTCTGTCCAAAAATGATGCAGAAAAATTAATCTAAATAAACTTTAGTTAGTGCTAAATACGGCTGCTAGAATCCTGACGAGAACCCAAAAATGTGATCATATTACTCCAGTGCTAGCATCCCTACACTGGCTAACTGTCAAGGCAAGGGCTGATTTCAAGGTTTTACTGCTAACCTACAAAGCATTACATGTGTTTGCTCCTACCTATCTCTCTGATTTGGTCCTGCCGTACATACCTACGGTCACAAGACGCAGGCCTCCTAATTTTCCCTAGAATATCTAAGCAAACAGCTGGAAGCAGGGCTTTCTCCTATAGAGCTCAATTTTTATGGAATGGTCTGCCTACCCATGTGAGAGACGCAAACTTGGTCTCAACCTTTAAGTCTTTACTGAAGACTCATCTCTTCAGTGGGTCATATGATTGAGTGTAGTCTGGCCCAGGAGTGGGAAGGTGAACGGAAAGGCTGTGGAGCAACGAACCGCCCTTGCTGTCTCTGCCTGGCCGGTTCCCCTATTTCCACTGGGATTCTCTGCCTCTAACCCTATTACAGGGGCTGAGTCACTGGCTTACTAGGGCTCTTTCATACATTCACTAGGAGAGGTGCGTCACTTGAGTGGGTTGGGTCACTGATGTGATCTTCCTGTTTGGGTTGGTGCCCCCCCTTGGATTGTGCCGTGGCGGAGATCTTTATGGGCTATACTTGGCCTTGTCTCAGGATGGTAAGTTGGTGGTTGTAGATATCCCTCTAGTGGTGTGGGGGCTGTGCTTTGGCAAAGTGGGTGGGGTTATATCCTTCCTGTTTGGCCATGTCCGGGGGTGTCATCGGATGGGACCACAGTGTCTCCTGACCCCTCATGTCTCAGCCTCCAGTATTTATGCTGCAGTAGTTTATGTGTCGGGGGGCTAGGGTCAGTTTGTTATATCTGGAGTACTTCTCCTGTCCTATCCGGTGTCCTGTGTGAATTTAAGTATGCTCTCTCTAATTCTCTCTTTCTTTCTCTCTCTCGGAGGACCTGAGCCCTAGGACCATGCCTCAGGACTACCTGACATGATGACTCCTTGCTGTCCCCAGTCCACCTGGCCGTGCTGCTGCTCCAGTTTCAACTGTTCTGCCTGTGATTATTATTATTTGACCATGCTGGTCATTTATGAATATTTTAACATCTTGGCCATGTTCTGTTATAATCTCCACCTGGCACAGTCAGAAGAGGACTGGCCACCCCACATAGCCTGGTTCCTCTCTAGGTTTCTTCCTAGGTTTTGGCCTTTCTAGGGATTTTTTCCTAGCCACCATGCTTCTACACCTGCATTGCTTGCTGTTTGGGGTTTTAGGCTGGGTTTCTGTACAGCACTTTGAGATATCAGCTAATGTACGAAGGGCTATATAAATACATTTGATTTGATTTTTATTTGATTTTAGGTGGCTAATTTCATCTAGTTTTATCTTGTTCTTGACACCATGTCAGGTGTTTTGACTGATCTCAAGTCTATGTTAATTAATAATTGGTGGAAAAAGTACCCAATTGTCATACTTGAGTAAAAGTAAAGATACCTTAATAGAAAACGACTCAAGTAAAAGTGAAAGTCACCCAATAAAATACTACTTGAGTAAAAGTCTAAAAGTATTTGGTTTTAAATATACTTAAGTATCAAAAGTTGTTGTAATTACTAAAATGTACTTAAGCATCAAAAGTTAGAGTTAATGTATGAATCATTTCTAATGACTTACATTAAGCAAACCAGAAGGCACAATTTTCATGTTTTTTCTTTAACTTTATGGATAGCCAGGGGCACAGTCCAACATTCAGACAGAATTTACAAACAAAGCATTTGTGTTTAGTGAGTCTAGATCAGAGGCAGTAGGGATGACCAGGAGTGACCTCTTAATAAGTATGTGAATTTGACCATTTTCTGTCCTGATAAGCATTCGAAATGTAACAAGAACTTTTGGCTGTCAGGGAAAATGTATTGAGTAAAAAGTACATAATTGTCTTTAGGAATTTAGTGAGGTACAATTAAAAGTTGTCAAAAATATTAATAGTAAAGTAAAGTACAGGTACCCCAAAAAACGACTTGTGGTACTTACAGTATTTTTACTTTACACCACTGATGCTATTTCAGTATCTAGCCAACCAACAACTGTAATGATGTATTTGAGAGACAACAAGTGCTCAATAAACATTGGAGCTGAAAGATTGTTGATTAATGTAAACTATAGAAGCCAACCCATTCTGCTTTGCACATACACTACCATTCAAAAGTTTGGGGTCACTTAGAAATGTCCTTGTTTTTGAAAGAAAAGCACATGTCCATTTAAAATAACATCAAATTGATCAGAAATACAGTGTAGACATTATTCATGTTGTAAATGACATTTTGTAGCTGGAAACGGTTGATGGTTTATGGAATATCTACATAGGCGTACAGAGGCTAATTATCAGTAACCATCACTTCTGTGTTCCAAGGGCACGTTGTATTAGCTAATCCAGGCTAATTGATCATTAGAAAACCCTTTTGCAATTATGTTAGCACAGCTGAAAACTGTTGTCCTGATTAAAGAAGCAATACAACTGGGCTTCTTCAGACTAGTTGAGTATCTGGAGCATCAGTATTTGTGGGTTGGAATTACAGGCTCAAAATGGCCAGAAACAAAGCACTTTTTTCTGAAACTCGTCATTCTATTCTTGTTTGGAGAAATGAATTTGGCAAGAAACTGAAGATCTCGTACAACGCTGTGTACCACTCCCTTCACATAACAGCACAAACTGGCTCTAACCAGAATAGAAAAAGGAGTGGGAGGCCCTGGTGCACAACTGAGCAAGAGGACAAGTACATTATATTATCTAGTTTGAGAAACAGATGCCTCACAAGTCCTCAACTGGCAGCTTCATTAAATAAAACACCAGTCTCAATGTCAACAGTGAAGAGGCGACCTGCTGGCCTTCTAGGCAGAGTTCCTCTGTCCAGTGTCTGTGTTCTTTTGCCCATCTTAATCTTTTTTTTCTTTGCAACTCTGCCTAGAAGGCCAGCATCCCGGAGGCATCGGGTTTCTTTCAAATCCGTGATTGTCTGAGTTCCTGCCACTTACGTCTGAGCCATTGAATTATGACTTCACTTTGTCCTGTAATGTCTTGTTGCCCCTTTGATTGACTTACGGAGATTGTAGTTGGTCTGTTTGTATTTGTACATGTTCCCAGTCACCTTCCCCTGGTTAAATACGGTGGTTTTGCTTGAATGCTGACATGTATATTTGGTTTATTTTTGGTTTGGATATGTTCAATGTACTTCCTGATGAACCCAGTGACATAGTCAGTGTAGTCATCAATGTTATTCAGATGTGACCCAGAACATATGCCAGTCTAAGTGATCAAAGCAGTCTTGTAGCATGGATTCCGATTTGTCAGACCAACATTGAACAGATCTTATTTGCCGAAGGGCGGGCTGGAGAATGCCTTGCAGCCATCCCGGAAGGGAGAATAACAGTGGTCAAGCATATTCTCTCCGTGGGTGGCACAAGCGATGTGTTGGTGAAATTTGGGAATACGTTTCCTCCGATATCCTTTATTAGAGTACCCAGCTACAACAAATGCGGCCTCAGGATGTGTGGTTTCCAGTCCTGTATAAACTCAACAAAAAAATAAACGTCCCTTTTTCAGGACCATGTCTTTGAAAGATAATTAGTAAAAATCCAAATAATTTCACAGATCTTAATTGTAAAGGGTTTAAACACTGTTTCCCATGCCTGTTCAATGAACCATAAACAATTAATGAACATGCACCTGTGGAACGGTCATTAAGACACGAACAGCTTACAGACGATAGGCAATTAAGGTCACAGTTAGGAAAACTTAGGACAATAAAGAGACCTTTCTACTGACTCTGAAAAACACCAAAAGAAAGATGCCCAGGGTCCCTGCTCATCTACGTGAAAGTGCCTCAGGCATTCTGCAAGGAGGCATGAGGACTACAGATGTGGCCAGGGCAGTAAATTGCAATGTCAGTACTGTGAGACGCCTAAAACACAGTTACAGGTAGACAGGACGGACAGCTGATTGTCCTCGCAGTGGCAGACCACGTGTATCAACACCTGCACAGGATCGGTACATCCGAACATCACACCTGTCCACAGGATTTCAACAACAACTGCCCGAGTTACACCATTAACACACAATCCCTTCATCAGTGCTCAGACTGTCTGCAATAGGCTGGACCAGACAGGACTGGCAAAAAGAGCTCTTCACTGACTAGTCGCGGTTTGGTCTCAGCAGGGGGGATGTTCGGATTCGCGTTTATTGTCGAAGGAATGAGCCGAGGCCTTTACTCTGGAGCGGGATTGATTTGGAGGTGGAGGGTCCGTCATGGTCTGGGGTGGTCTGAGCTTGTTGTCATTGCAGGCAATCTCAACGCTGTGCGTTGCAGGGAAGACATCCTCCTCCCTCATGTGGTTCCCTTCCTGCAGGCTCATCCTGACATGACCCTCCAGCATGACAATGTCACAAGCCATACTGCTCATTCTGTGTGTGATTTCCTGCAAGACAGGAATGTCAGTGTTCTGCCATGGCCAGCGAAGAGCCCGGATCACAATCCCATTGTGCACGTCTGGGACATGTTGGATCGGAGGGTGAGGGCTAGGGCCATTCCCCTAGAACTGTCCGGGAACTTTTCCATGAGGAGATGCACTGCAGTACTAAATGCAGCTGGTAGCCACACCAGATACCGACTGTTACTTTTGATTTTGACCCCCCCCCCTTTGTTCAGAGACACATTATTCAATTTCTGTTAGTCACATGTTTGTGAAACTTGTTCAGTTTATGTCTCAGTTGTTGAATCTTGTTATGTTCATACAAATATTTACACATTAATTAAGTTTGCTGAAAATAAATGCAGTTGACAGTGAGAGGAAGTTTCTTTTTTTGCTGAGTTTAGTTCCTTGAGTGCCACCGTGGTTGTGCCTAGCTCTGTGTTTGTTACAGTGAGGAATTATTCAGAAAGACAGTAAGAGGTTTAAAGTGCTATTGGGACGTAATGCCCTGAGGAGAATTTAGGTTTTCCCAACTCAGATTGATGCCCTTGAGAGTAGAGTTAAAATAACTTCTCAGAATCTGAGAAATAACAGATAGAGATGGTGGGTGTTGATTTAACAAGCTGACCTCCTTGTGCGTGTGTAGGTGGGATTGTGGTGAACCATGACTGAATGGATGCCCCACAGCAAAAATGTAGTTGTTTTTCATTGAAGGTGAAACCCGAGACATTACTCATGTCTTTTTGAATGTATGTAGCCTAAGAGAACAAAGTATGATTGGTGTGACTGGTTTACTGTTCTCTCACTCACTCATTCACTCACAACCGGAAGAAGAAAAACACACACACACACACACACACACACACACACACACACACACACACACACACACACACACACACACACACACACACACACACACACACACACACACACACACACACACACACACACACACACACACACACACACACACACACACACACGTCTTACTGGAATACCGTCATCAGTGCTCTTTGTACTGTTCAAAATAAACTGCTTTCCTACCATGAAACAATCATGAAATGGGATTGTAATCCCTTTCCAGTGAACTCTTCATCTCCGACATGCTGTGCCACTGTCTTGTGCCTCCTGATAACAGCGAGTAATTAAGAGATGAGAACGGCTTAGTCTGCACACAAGGCATGGAGAAACTCTGACTCATTCATTACTGTAATCAGTGCATAAGGACACTCACTATATCAATGGTAGAACTGGATACTAATTCGAATGGATGCCGTTTGGGCTTGACAATGCCCCTAGAAATACTTAATGCTCATGTTACAGACACAACCTATAGAGACGTTAATAAGCAGAGGTGATATATGAAATTACATAGTTTTTTTTATGATACGTTTTTTGGTTTAATCACTTTGAATGGTTAGTTTCCTTTAAAGCTGCTCTTTGTAGCTCTCCTTTGTCAGTGCTTCATCATTCTGTGTAGTTATGCATTATTAGCAAATTGTAATGAATTTAATCTGGGCATACTGTATCTCTGTATCACGCTAACATAATGAACAGTACAAAGGTTGATGAGAGGTTATCGCTCAAAGAAACGCAGAGGCCATTTTTCACTGGGCATTCGAAAGTGTCCGACAGCATTCCAGTGAAAAGGTCCCTTTCGTGATTTTTTGAAACACAAAATCTGTCACTGTCACATGTATTCCGAAACACTAGAAAATACTAATCCATCAAGCGCTTGGCCCTCTTTTTTTTCTCTTCTTGCTCTCTTGCACTCTCTAACCTGCTCTCTCTCTCCCTCTCCCTCTCTCACTTTCTCTCCCTCTCTCTGCCCCCCCATCTCTCTCTCTCATTCTCTCTCCACTAAGCAGTGACCTTGGGCCAGTAAACAGTGTTAGTGATGTATTACAAGAGCAGAGGGTGAATAATTATTCCGAAGAGCAGTGGCCCCTCAACACAGTGGCGCTGAGCTGTAAATATGGATGGGATGTATAAAACATGGATGCCATCTTTCTGAAGAAAGGTGTGATTTGAATATGGATATTATTATCAATGTTATTGTGGTTTAACATGGTGATCATGTACATATGTGATATGGTAAAAGTGATACACAATTTAAGCAATCATCGTCATTGGTTCGGTGTGTTTCACGGTAGATGACTGGGATAATTATAAAATGGAGATCTTAGTTTCCTGCTTATGCCTAATTTGGGGGTGGAATGATAAGGACAGAATCTGCCTGGCATAAAAATGTAAACGTATCAAACCCACCCAGTCCTACCGTCACAGCTGTGTGTACATGTTGCTTTTGAAATTAATGGAGTAAATTTGGCTGGATATGAAACGTTTCTATTTGAAATTATAAGAATATGAGGTTAAAGTGCAACCTGTCAGCTTTAATTTGAGGGTATTTTCATTATCGACTGAACCATTTAGAAATTACAGCACTTTTTGTACATAGTCCCCACTTTTATTGTAAATAAGAATATAATTTGTTTCAAAACTATTCTACATTAATGTGGATGCTACCATGATTATGGATAGTCCTGATAGAATCATGAATAATAATGAGTGAGAAAGTTACAGATGCACAAATATTATAGCTGCATCCCAATATGGCGTCCAGAGCTCACAACCTTTCCCTGACCATATGCATATTCATTGAAACAATACATAGGATTTCCTCCTCCCTATTCGTTGAATACAATGTCCTGTACATAGGTTTTATAATCTCGGGTTCCCACTGCAATTGTGAGTCTCACAAACGATCTACTCCTTACTTCATCACCAGGTTTTCCATTTAAGGTTCCCTCCTGTGTGGACATTTCCATTTCCTAAATGTAATTAAACAAAAACTATAGCTAATTGTTCAAAACAATCTGTTTGTATTTTGTAGTTCTGCAAAAATGTAATCAATGACAACTGTATGAAATACATTGTATGATTTGAGTATCAAATACTTTTTCAAAGACTGTTATAAATGTAACCTACTAAATTGCTTCATTCAACCAGGATGGTAGAGCGTGGCCTCAATTGATGATTCTCAATAGAGACCTCAATTTAAGTCAGAAGACAGTGATTGGTACTGTAGCAACCGAAAACAAACTCACAAAATCAGTCAAAGATGTCAAGACAGAATAACTGGGAAGATGGATGTACATTTCAATCAAAACTTGAGACTGGGTGGATTACAGCCAAATCTACAGACGCATTTAGAGAATGTCTTCAATCAGCCGATTGAGATTCCTTGCTGAAACTTTTGTAATCTGAACATGTCTACAAGCTCAAAAGCCAGCAACATTAAAGGACATACAGTATGTTCAAGTAAAGCCAATCTATCAAAAATGCAAATGCACCTGCCATATTCAAACACGTTTAAGTCTCTGCTTTAATTAATTGACTATTCCCAGGTTAGAACGCAATCAAAGGCAATCTTATCTTTCATAATGTTTCAGACAGAAGGGAGGGGGGGGATTTAACAATGTCCACCATTATGGCTACAATGATTGCAATTTCAGTTTTTCGCCTGGCAGGTCCCATTTCAATCTTATGAATTCATCAAGCATAGCGAAAAAAATATCTAAAAGATTTAAGTCCAGACGGATAAAAGACACTGAATGTGAAGTCACTACAGTCAAAAGGCCAACAACGAGATAACAACACATATCTAAATTCTCATTCCAAATGTCAGGTTGCAATCTGGGTTGTGACATGAGCTAAATTAGAGGTTTTAACAGTGAGAGTCAGGTAAGCTCCATTGCAATAGGACAGCTTAATGGCAACCTGTTGTTCCCTTTTGATGAACTGTGAGAAATCTGTACCCCGCTGCAATAATGTGTGTAATTGAAAACATGGCTCTTGGATGAGTTTTATCTCCAACACGGAAGCACACTGAGCTGTGATAGTGCAAGACTGTGCATATGCTCTGTGATATTCACAGGTATTATGGTGATCGTTGTTAATAATCTAGGCTATAGAGATCTAGATCAAAAAGCCATCTTGTCTACCATGTGGTACCCAGGCAGGTGGAAATAGATCCTTTAAGGCTAATAGATTACAGGCACATTAACAAAGCTTTGGGGAGCAGAATGTTCCTGAGATGAAATTCACCTTACAATTCCTAGCCTGGTCATTGCTAGACGGAGTTTGGTAGCTTTAAAGGAACATTTATCGCTCATTCTCAATTCGCAATAAAAACTTTTGGGGTAAAAAGGTAACTGGATTTCTTTTACACATCAAGCTGAAACAATTTTAGGATTCACTAATAAAGGGATAACAAATATGTTGCATATACAGTCGACGTGCATCATTCTACAAGGAACTGTGGGGTTGAAGTTGCCAACAGATAGTGGCGACACGTCATTCAGAGCCCCACCTATTCTGAGCCTCACCATTTTGGCTATAATAAAACATGTATTTATAAAAAAAAAAAATTGTGTTCCCTGTTTTGCATGTTATTCACACATTCATACATGTCACATATCATTTTGCAAACAATGTAAAAAAAATAGATATAATTTAGCTAATAAAGCTGCATACAAACATGGACTCTTTCTTGAGTAAGACAGCTCCAAAATGTAGGTGTTTCAGCCTAGCTCAGTGCTTTCTGTGGTGGTGGGGCAGCCAGCGGGAAATACAGGGTGTAGGGGTTAGTAATGTTATCTAGTTGCACCGTGATTGGCACATTGTTCTGTGACTCATGGGGGCACTACGTCACCACATAATCTACAGGGACAGCTCAAAAATTCAAGCCCCTTGGGTGCTGCCGTAGATTTACATGTACACAAGTGCCCATCCAAGAAAGCTCAAGGTCATTGGCCACAGATAAAATGACATCAAATCACGTTATATCTACCATAGCTTTGATTGGACTGATCATGTTAACCTCATACTTTCAACATCTTAGCTAGCAAGCTAGACAAGCAGCCGTCATCATGAATAAAGTCGACAATCTACTGCCAAATCCATTTAAATCCTTGTCATATGAAGATAGATAAAACGGAGCTCATCGGCCAATACAAAACAAGTTGGAAATCGCAAATTCAACAATGAGTGGTTTGGAAGGAATCAGTGGCTAACTGTAAGCATTGAAAAGCAATTACCAAGCTGCTATTCATTGAAGAGGGTGTGTGGTCCAATTCTGGGTTTAAGGGTCTCTTTTCCAAGCTTAAAAGGATAAACACTCACACGCAACACCATGGGCCAGAAAAGGTTGAATACGTTTATTTATTTTAAATTAGGGGGTAGATCAGCTTTAATACTACAGATAGATTGTAGCTTCCATCAATGTTATTGTCTGCATCTCCTCCAATCCCCCATATATAATATATACACACTGTATACAGTTGGTGGTGGAAAAAGTACCCAATTGTCATACTTGAGTCAAAATAATGTAACGGCTCTCGTTGGTAGAAGGAAGAGTGGACCAAAGTGCAGCGTGGAAAGTGTTCATGATAATTTATTCAAAAACACTCAAACAAAAAAATAACAAACGAAAGCACACAGTTCTGTTAGGTACAGACACTAAACAGAAAACAAGATCCCACAAAACCCAAAAGGAAAATGACAACTTATATGTGATCCCCAATCAGAGACAACGATAGACAGCTGCCTCTGATTGGGAAACACACACACACGGCCAAAAACAAAGAAATAGAAATCATAGACTTTCCCACCCGAGTCACACCCTGACCTAACCAAACATAGAAAATAATAAGGAACTCTAAGGTCAGTCCGACTAAAGTAAAAGTCACCCAGTAAAATAGTACCTGAGTAAAAGACTTTGGTTTTAAATGTACTTAAGTAACAATAGTAAATATAATCGCTAAAATATAAATTAGTATCAAAAGTAAAAGTATCATTTCAAATAATAATTTCAAAATCAGACCCCACCATTTTCATGTTTTTTTATTTACTTACGGATAGCCAGGGCACACTCCAACACTGAAACATAATTTACAAACAAAGCATTTGTGTTTAGTGAGTCTGCCAGATCAGAGGCAGTAAGTATGACCAGGAATGTTCTCTTGATAAGTGCGTGAATTGGACCATTTCCTGTCCTGCTAAGCATTCAAGATGTAATGAGTACTTTTGGGTGTCAGGGAAAATGAAAAGAGTAAAAAGTACATAATTTTCTTTAGGAATGTAGTAAAGTAAAAGTAAAAGTTGTCAAAAATATAAATAGTAAAGTACAGATACCCGAAAAAAACGACTTAAGTACTACTTTAAGTACATTACACCACTGTAAACAGTACCAGTCAAAAGTTTGGACACACCTACTCAATCCAGGGTTTTCCTTTATTTTTACTATTTTCTACATTGTAGAATAATAGTGAAGATATCGAAACTATGAAATAACACATGGAATCATATAGTAATCAAAAAGTGTTAAACAAATTAAAATATATTTGAGATGAGATTCTTCAAAGTAGCTACCCTTTGACTTGACGGCAGTCTTGCACACTCTTGGCATTCTCTCAAACCAGCTTCACGAGGTAGTCACCTGGAATGCATTTCAATTAAACGGTGTGCCTTGTTCAAAGTTAATTTCCTTCTTAATGCGTTTAAGCCAATCAGTTGTGTTGTGACAAGGTAGGGGTGGTATACAGAAGATAGCCCTATTTGGTAAAAGACCAACTCCATATTTTGGCAAGAACAGCTCAAATAAGCAAAGAGAAATGACAGACCATCATTACTTTAAGACATGAAGGTCAGTCAATACAGAACATTTCTAGAACACTGAACGTTTCTTCAAGTGCAGTCACAAAACCCATCAAGCGCTATGATGAAACTGGCTCTCATGAGGAACGCAACAGGAAATTAAGACCCAGAGTTACCTTTGCTGCAGACGATAGGTTCATTAGAGTTACTAGCTTCAGAATTTGCAGCCCAAATAAATGCTTCACAGAGTTCAAGTAACATCTCAACAGCAACTGTTCAGAGGAGACTGTGAGAATCAGGCCTTCATGGTCGAATTGCTACAAAGAAACCACTACTAAAGGACGTAAATAATAATATGAAGCTTGCTTTGGCCAAGAAACACGAGCAATGGACATTAGACTGGTGGAAATCTGTCCTTTGGTCTGATAAGTCCAAATGTGAAATTTTTGGTTCCAACCGCTATGTCTTTGTGAGACACAGGGTAGGTGAATGGATAATCTCCGCATATGTGGTTCCCACCATGAAGCATTGAGGTGGTGGTGTGATGGTGCTTTGCTGGTGACACTGTCAGTGATTTATTTACAATTCAATGCATACTTAACCAGCATGTTAATCACATCATTCTGCAGCAAGATGCCATCCCATCTGGTTTGCGCTTAGTGGGACTATCATTTGTTTTTCAACAGGACAATGACCCAACACACCTCCAGGCTGTGTAAGGGCTATTTGAACAAGAAGGAGAGTGATGACCTGGCCTCCACAATCAACCGACCTCAACCCAATTGAGATGGTTTGGAATGAGTTGGTCCGCAGAGTGAAGGATAAGCAGCCAACAAGTGCTCAGCATATGTGGGAACTCCTTCAAGACTATTAGAAAAGCATTCCACGTGAAGCTCATTGAGAGAATGCCAAGTGTGTGCAAAGCTGTCATCAAGGCAAAGGGTAGCTACTTTGAAGAATTTAATTGTATTTATTTTTTTATTTTGTAATTTATTTATTTATTTATTTTTTGTGGGTATTGAAAATTCCAGGGATTTTTATTTCAGCTCATGAAACATTTAACATGTTTTTTTATATATTTTTTTTAATATATGTTAAGATTTTTAATACATTCTTTTTTTTTCAATTTAAAGTTTTATTAAGTTTTCTTGTTTTTCAATCAACCAACAAAGCACATTCCACATTCACAGATGTGACAGGCTTAAAAAAAAGAATTAAAGTCAAAGAATATAATAATAATACATTTGAAAAAAAAATACAATTAAAATGAAAGATTAAGAAAAATAAGTGTTTTTATTTTATTTTATCTATTTATTTTCCTTGGTGCATATATATATATATATACATACCCACACATACACACATATATGTATATACATACATACGCACACGTACTCAAAAATAAAATTAAAATAAAAACACACAAAAAAACATATATAACACTTGCAGCAGCACTATCAAGGTTCTTATTAGCTATTTCTAGCCTTCGCTGAGACGACGGGCAAATAATTTGTTTTGAGGTTTTACAGCACCTTACACAACATGTATCTGCACATTTCCCTAGTCACCCCGTTCACTCTGTCCAGTTTGAAATATAGTTGAATAGTGGAGACCAGAGTCTATCAACTTGGGCTGTCTCTTGTGGAGGTCATAAGTGAGCTTTTCAAGAGGAAGAAAGTCAACAATCTGGTCAATCCACATTTTAAATGTAGGAGGGGTATTAGAGGCCCACAATAGAATAATACATTTCTTAGCAAAGTATGTAATAGTCATAAGCAAATGTTCTCTGTCAGGATCAAGAACAAAGTCCTGCTGGGCATTAAAGATAGATACACGGGGTCATATAAAACTGTACCTCTAGTATTTTCTGTGCATCCGTACCAGAATCTGGCAATCTCTCTACAGCTCCAAAAGACATGCATATAGGTTCCACTTTCAGAGGTACATCTTTTACAGTTAGGAGACATATCTGTTTTCATTCTATGGAGTCTCAAAGGAGTATAATACAATTTGTACAAACATTTGTAGTTAGATTCTTTCATTTTTACATTAGTAGAGGTATACCCTGTTGCAAACCTCCGCCCATAACTCATCACTGATAGTCAGACCAAGGTCCTTTTCCCAAATTATTTTCAAAGGCGTAAAGGAGGAGCCTCCTTTCTCAGAAAGGAGTCTATAGATGTAAGATATTTAGCCTTTAATGGATTGTGCTGTGACAAGAAGGGTTTCAACTTCATTCAACTGAGTTCTAAACCTCCTCTTGGAGGTAAATGAGGAAATTACATGTCTAATTTGAAGATATAAAAAAAAAAAAATGGGATCTTGGTACATCGAATTCACTGCAGAGCTCTTGAAAGGATTTCAGTGTAGTGGTTTTCTGATGAAATAGGTCTGAAAAGGTCCTGATTTCTAGAGTATGCCAAAGATTAAAGTTGGCATCCCTCAGTGCTTTTGGCAAGTATGGGTTGCCTACTCACTCGCCTATAGAACATATTTGGGAGGAAATGCCCAGGTATTTCTTACAGTCCCTCCACGCTAGTAGGGTGCTGTAAATCACAAAGATTTTGGCTATGTTGCCAGCTTCACTAAAGTTATTAATGAATATAATTGAGCTTAAGGGCAATTGGGCTTGGATTGGGCTTGGGCTTCTATCTGAATCCACGTTGACTCTTGTATGTTTGTGATCCATGTTAGCATTTTGCGGATTTGGGCAGACCAGTAGTACAATTGCAGGGAGGGAAGGGCAAGACCACCCTTAGATTCAGGTTTCGATAGAGTGGAAAACTTGATCCTAGGTTTTTTATTGCCCCATATAAATTTGGTGATGCTTTGGTTAGTTGTTTTGAAAAAGAAAACTGGGAGATAGCATGGGAGCATCTGAAATAAGTAGTTCAGTCTAGGGAGGATGTTCATACAGATGACATTAATTCCTCCTACTAAGCTAATTGGGAGGGAGATCCAGGTTTGGAGATCGTTCTTGATTCGATCCAGGAGTGGAAGATAATTTTCCTTGAAAAGGCTATTCAGATCTGGTGTTATGAAGATCGCGAGGTATTGAAACCCCTGTGTTTTCCATTGGAAAGGACATAGTGTCTTCATAGAGCTGGTGAGTGTAATATTGAGAGGGCAGACAGTGGATTTGTTAAAATTGATCTTATAACCTGAAAACTTGCCATACTGAGCAATTGGGTCTAAAATGAGAGGGAGGGATTTCTCAGGTTTGGATATGTAGAGCAAGACATTATCCGCGTAAAGCGAAATCTTGTGCTGCAGGCCGCCTGCAGAAACATCCATAATACTTGGATTGCTCCTTATAAGCTCTGCCAGAGGCTCCGCCCCCAACAAGTAGAGCAGGGGGGACAGCGAGCACCCTTGTCTTGTGCCCCGTTCCAGAGGGAATCTGTCAGAGTTCAGTCATTCATTAGTAGTCACCATGGCATTTGGATGAGAGTATAGTGATTTGATCCATTTAATACCATTTTGGCCCATATTGAACTTTTCTAAGACGGAAAACAGAAAGCTCCACTCCATCCTGTCAAACGCCTTCTCAGCATCCAGTGAAGCCAGCAGGACAGGGGTCTTCTGTGCGTTTACTTGATCAATAATATCAAAAAGATGGCGAATGTTATCAGAAGAGTATCTGTCTCTAATAAATTCAGTCTGGTCCGCTTTTATTATTTTCGGAAGAAAAGTGTTTAGTCTTTTGGCGAGTAATTTGGTAATTATTTTATTGTCGAAATCCAACAAGCTTATGGGCCGGAAGGACGAGCAGGATAGGGAGTCCTTGTCCTTTTTTAGCAACACTGTAATGCGAGCTGTGTGCATTGAGTCTGGGAGAACTCCGTTTTTGCAAAAATCCTCCAGCATTGGCATGAAGATAGGGCTGAGCTGGGGCCAAAAAGCTTTGTAGAACTCTCTGGGGATTCCATCTGGGCCTGGGGACTTATTAGGTGGCATGGAGGTAATTGCCTCCAGGATCTCCTCAGGAGTGAAGGGGGAGTTGAGATCTTCTTGGTCGGTCTCTGATAGTTTAGGTAGTGAGATTCCCTCTAGGAAAGAGTGGAGTTCTGCCTCCATGTGTTTTCTCTCAGAGGTATATAGTTTGCAGTAAAAATCATGAAAAGTTAAATGGATCTTTTTTGGGTCATATGTGACCTCGTCCTCTGCTGTTCGGATAGCCATGATTGTACGCTCTGACTGCTCCTTTTTTAATTGGTAAGCAAGCAATCTACTGGGCCTATTGCTATACTCATGGTATTTCTGTTTAGTAAAGAAAACTTATTTTTTTTATCTCCCGAGTGTAGTCCAAATTCAGTTTGGCTTTGGCTGCTTTAAGATGACTCCAGGAGGTGCTGTCTGGGGATTGTTTATGTATTTTTTCATAGCATTCCAGCTTCCTCTCAAGATCTAGCCTGTGTGCTTCCATTGCTTTTTTCTTAGAGGAAGCATATGCAATTAGATGACCTCTTAGCGTGGCTTTAGCAGCATCCCACATTGTGGCCGGAGAAACAGGAGAATCTTTATTGTCTTGGGTGTAGTTGTCTATCCATGTAGTTACCAATGTATGGAACGCTTCGTTTGATAGCATGGAGGTGTTGAATTTCCAGCTCTTTGACCTCGGGATGTTTTTGCAGAGGTCAAAGCGAAGGTGGACAAAGGCGTGATCTGAAAGTGCTATGGGTCCGATTGTACATGTGGCTGAATTTATGAAACTCTTTGGGATAAAAATGTACATTAGAGTAGTATGTATAGTCCATAGATGAGATATTAGTCTCTCTCCAGATATCTATCAGTCCCATCTCTTTAGTAAGAGAGTTCATCATCTTTGCAGATCTAGGATTTGTGGTGGGGACTTGAGATGATTTGTCTAGGGTTGGGTTAAGGGTACAATTAAAATCTCCGGCCACCACGCCATAGGAAACACAATGCTCATTGAACAGGGTTATCATTTTTGACATGAAGGCAGGAGTATCTGTGTTAGGGGCGTATATGTTTAAGATAGTAATTGGTTGACCATATAGTGACCCAGTTATCAAAATAAATCTCCCCTCCGGATCAGATATTGACATGGCAGTTCCATAGATTTAAGGTACTAGTCATCGTCATCGAACAGTAATCGAACTTTAGTGCAAGTCATCGCTGGGTAAAAATGGATAGTAGTTACAGCTGTGTTCACATAAAAGGAAAATAAATGGTGTACATAAAATAATAATCTCTGAACACCCCAGCCGAGTTCCCAAACAACTCGACACATCCCGTTGGATCTATCCCCCCCCCCCCACCCCCCCGCTCAGTCTCAATTCTGTGTTCTGAAAAAAACAAGAACCGGGAACAGTTAGCAACGCACAACGTCTCTCTCCCCACCAAAGAAATGCCTCATCCTCTCCACCCCGCATTGAGTAAATGACACAGTAGCCCCCGTCCAGCCACACTAAAAGAGGGGAGAAAAATAAAATCAATAGCCCAGCCTACATATACCTCCCCCAAGGGACATAGGGAACCCCAAGTAATAATAGCAACAAAAAACCTGGGAAGTAAAGTAGGCTGAAACATTAGTAGGCCTAGGTTAGGCTATAGAGCCTATCCCTCTCAGCTAAAGGAAATTAAATATAAATTGGACAGCTATAATGACATTTAGCGGGTGGTCCGTTTCTCATTGACCAGGATTGTCTTTCAAAAAACGTTTTGCCTCTTCGGGAGTTTTGAAGTGTCGCAAGGCTCCTTGGTGAAGAATCCTGAGCTCGTTTGGGTATTTGAATCCCCTGAAGATGCCTCGGTCAATTGAGTATTTCTTCACTTCGTCAAACTCTCTGCGCTTTCGGCGTATTCCAGCTGACAGGTCATGGTGTAAAGTGAGTTTGGCGTTTCCCACTGTGATGGTGTTGTTTTTCGCCGCCTGTAGGACTCGTTCCTTGTCGGTGAATCTCAGGAAACGTATGGTGATTGGGCGCGGTGGTTGTCTGGCTGCTGGTGGGGGCCTCAATGCTCGGTGAGCTCTCTCGAGTTCTATGGGCCTGTCGATGGACAGGTGGAGCCACTCGGGAAGTTTGTCTTGCAGGTAGCGGATCAGTGGCATGTTTCCCTCTTCTTTTTCGCCCAGATTGAATAGAACACAATTATTCCTTCGCCCCCTGTTTTCCAGGTCCTCTGTTTTCTCTTCCAGATGCTCTATTTTCTTTTTAGCATATGCTATTGTTTCCATGGCATCTGTCAATAAGTTTTCCATGGATAGGATTCGCCACTCTGCCTCGTCCAGGCGCCCTGCGTTTATGGTTATCTTGTTGTTGATGTCAGGCAAAGCGTTTTCCAGGATTGTCACCTTGCCCCCTATCGCACTGAGCTGAGAGTTAATGGCATCTAATTTAGTGTTTTAGTTCTGTACGTTGGGATCTCAACTCAAAAAGGATGTCTTCGACAGAGTGCGAGGTTGGCATTCGTTGTGCCTCGGGGGAGGGGGGGGGGTTCTCTTGCTCCTGGCTAATGGCGCTAATTTTTTCTGAAGCTAGCTTCTTCTTGGAGGCTTTTTCCGTCGCTGATGCTCGAGTCCGGGTAAAAATGTCACCTGTAGTGTCGGCTTTTGTAGCCGCCATGACTTTTCTTGCTAAAGCTAAATGAGTTTGAACTTGGAGTGGAGGTAGGATTAGGAATTGGAAACTACTTGTGCGGAGCTCTTAGTTCATGCGGCCATCTCGTTCAAGGGTCACGTGATCCCCTATATCTTATTTTTAAACATATTTTCCTTTATTACTTTCTAACCCAACCACCCCTCCCCTAATTGGAGTGAACTAGTGAACAACAACGCTTAGGCCTCTACTTCCAGCTTATACATACTATATACATTTTATGGACACAGTCTATTTTACAATAGTTCTATTTTGTTTGTTTTGATTTCAGTCCTTCCTCTGCCCTCAACCTCTCCCATTTATTTCTGATGTCAAGCCGGCTGGATTTCTATTTGCCACATCTTTCAAACTGTGCTCTTTCACAAAAGTTCTTAATTACGGACACAGTATGCTTTACGTTAGTTATCTTGCTAATATTTGTTGTTACTAGTCCCAACCTTTAGCTCCATTCAACCCCTCAATCTCTTAACATATTCTATTTGCCATATATTTTTCAACTGTGCTGTGATGTTTCACAACAGTTCTGAACCTTTCTAATCTCATTGTTTCTACAGATTGTGAATTGAAAATATATTTTTTTTGCTAAAAGTATTATATTAATGATCAATTGACTAGGTTGAATACACTGTCAATCCAGCATGACTTCTGCCTTATTCAAAACAACTGGAAACTCGGAAATCTCAGACTTCAAGTCAACTGAGAACTCTGAAAAAAACGAGCTCTGGCTGTGAAAATATGTTTTGAATGGTCATCCATCTCGAAATTCCAAGTTTGGAACTCGGGCCTCTTTCTAGAGCGCCAAACTGAAGATTACTGATATCATGAATCGAACTTGCTTTCTTTAGAGTTCCAAGTTGTCTGAAAACACCATAAATCCAGAGAATGCCAGACTTTGACAAAACAAAGGCTACAAAACATTACAACATGTTGTACAAGCAACAGCTGATAGATAGTAATAATAGCCACCTCATATCGCTATCTGACAGATAACTAGTCGCTAGAACTGACCTGGCTGTGGTAGCTGCAAGCTATCATAGCTTATTCATTCACCTAAGTTGAAAGGGGATTAAACATTAGCTAAAGTTACATGTCAGTTACAATACTAGCTTAGCACTGAATAAACACTAGTTAAACAGCAGTTACCTCAACTAAAGAGTAGCCAGTTTCTGCTCTGCTTGCTTTTACAACTCCATGAAAGAGAGCAACACATACACACTGAACAACTGTATGTTCAACTCTCCCGTGCTGGGCATGACTCTCCTTCCCCAGTGAACATTTTCACCCCTGGTACGGGCAGGCATAAGCTTCGGACAACATACACAATTGCATTTTATCGATGGCAATTTGAATGCACAGGGATACTGTGACGAGATCCTGAGGCCGATTGTCATGCCATTCATTCGCCTCCATCACCTCATATTTCAGTATGATAATGCACAGCCCCATGTCGCACGGATCTGTTCACAATTCCTGGAGGCTGAAAATGTCCCAGTTCTTCCATGGCCTGCATTGTCAGACATTTCACCCATTGTGCATGTTTGAGATGCTCAAATGGACATGTACGACAGCGTGTTCCAGTTCCCGCCAATATCCAGCAACTTCGAACAGCCATTGAAGAGGAGTGGGACAACATTACGTACGCCACAATCAACAGCCTGATCAACTATATGCGAAGGAGATGTGTCGCGCTGCCTGAAGTAAAAGGTGGTCATGCCAGATACTGACTGGTTTTCTGATCCACGCCCTTACCTTTTTTTGGAGGTATCTGTGACCAGATGGCTATTTGATATCCATCGATTAGGGCCCAATTTAATTTATTTCAGTTGACCGATTTCCTTACATGAACTGTAACTCTGTAAAATGTTTGAAATTGTTGCATGTTGCATTTATAATTTTGTTCAGTGTAGCATGATATTTTATATGACGTTACAAATTTACATTTGTATTATATGTAACGAATTTGCAAAGCATACAATATGTTACGAATTTGCAAAAATACTATACGTTACGAATTCTAGATAGGTGTCAAGGTGGTTTAGGCTAGGGTTAAGTTTATAAGTTAGGTCAAAGGGTTAAGGTTAGGGATATGGTTAGCTAAAAGGGTTAGCTAAGTTAATTAAGGTTAGGCTTAGGGAAAGGGTTCGCTAACATGCTAAGTTGCAAAGTAGCTAAAAAGTTGTAAGTAGTTGAAAAGTTGCTCAAATGCTGAAGTTGTCCATGATGAGATTTGAAATCACTACCTTTATGTTGATAGACATTTGAGTTATATGTCAACCCATCCACCCTTACTGTAATGAACACGATGGGAGACAGAGAGCTGGTTTCAAGTGCAGGGCGCAGCAGGTGTTTATTGTAAAGGACGTCAGGAGGAAGCAGGTAGCTGGGTGCAGGGGCAGGCAGAAGGTCATACACAGGGGGTCCAACTAGGCAACAGTACAGGTAGGGAAAAGGCTAGTAACGTCGTCCGGGAGATCAGGCAATAGGTTGATAACAGGAAATCCGATAGGCTAAAGTACAGGTAGGGAATAGGCAAAAGGCGTCGTTAGTGAGGCAGGCCAAAACTATCATACACGGGATGATTAAATTACAGGAAAAAAAGTGAGCTGTGGGAAAGTGAGCTGCGTTCAGGGGATCTACGTGTTGGAGAGTGTGAGTGGGAAGCAGACGTTATACTTACCAAGCACCCTACTTTCGTTTTTGCCTGTCTTATGTAACCATACCAAGCCTAACATATCATGCTAATTTTAGTGTTTCAGATTTATGTTTACTTTGTTACGTCTAGTCTATGAGACCAGGCTGAACCTACTGACATGGACAGAAGAATGTAGTCAAGGTCTTGGGATGGAGCTGGGCATCAATAAAACATGAGGTGGAGGAACCTTGAGTCTTTAAAAAACCCTGTTATTTATAAATGTAGTCCACTTCGACATACTCTGAGATGTAATCTTGGGTGTACAAAAGCCCATGATCTATGCCATTAGACTTATCTGATCCCACAGGGCTTAAATCAGTGAGGTGGGAGAAGGGGGGAGCCACTTGCAGTGTAGTTAATTAATTGCCCAGCTGCGTGGGTACTACAACCACTACCTATACCCTCAGCCAAGTCAGCGCTACTTCACAAAGTTATCTACCATCTTGATAAAGAGGGGTGAAGTGATATTGAAAATGTTTGCAAGAAATCACTTTAATATACAATTGCCAGGTCTCAAGGTGGAAAATGCATATGTATTGGGAATACTAAATCCCATTTGTAAAGTCAGTCAAAGAGAGAGGGAGGTCTGGTCTGGCAACATTTGAAAGGAGATGAAAGTGAAAAATATATTTAAGTATCAAAAGTAAAAGTATAAATTATTTCAAATTGCTTATATTATGCAAACCAGAAGGGAACAATTTTCTAGTTTTTTCCCCATTTATTTATGGATAGCCAGGGGCACCCTCTAACACACAGACAATTTATAAACAAAGCATGTGTGTTTAGTGAGTCTGCCAGATCAGAGGCAGTAAGGATGACCAGGGATTTTTTATTGATAAGTGTGTGAATTTGACTATGTTCCTGTCCTGTTAAGCGTTCAAAATGTAACAAGTACTTCTGGGGGTCAGGGGCAATGTATGGAGTAAAAAGTAAATAGTTTTCTTTAAGCAGAAGTTGTCAAAAATATAAATAGTAAAGAACAGATACCCCCCCCCCCCCCAAAATACTTACAATAAGTATACAGAACAACAATATAAATGCAACATTGTAAAGTGTTGGTCCCATGTTTCATGAGCTGAAATTAAAGATCCCAGAAATGTTCCATACTCACAAAAAGCTTATTTCTCTCATATTATGTGCACAAATTTGTTTACATCTCTGTTAGAGAGCATTTATCCTTTGCCAAGATAATCCATCCACAGGTGTGGCATATCAAAAAGCTGATCTAACAGCATGATCATTACACAGATGCACTTTGTGCTGGGGACAATAAACAGACACTCAATTTCACACAACACAATGCCACAGATGTCTCAAGTTTTGAGGGAGTGTGCAATTTTCTGACAGGGATGTCCACAAGAGCTATTGCCAGAGAATTGAATGTTAAAAATCTTTACAGGATGGGGACGGTTGAGCTAACGTAGGCTAATGTGATTAGCATAAGGTCGTAATTAACAAGAACATTTAAAAAGGACATAGACATAACTGATATGGGCAGAAAGCTTAAATTATTGTTAATCTAACTGCACTGTCCAATTTATAGTAGCTATTACAGTGAAATAATACCATGCTATTGTTTGAGGAGAGTGCACAGCTAACAGTTAACTTGAAAATGTATTAATAAACCAATTAGGCACATTTGTGCAGTCATGATACAACATTTTGAACATAAATGCAATGGTTCATTGAATCAGTCTATAACTTTCCACATACACTGCTGCCATCGAGTGGCCAAAATCGAAATTGCGCCTAACCTGGAATAGTACATTATGGCCTTTCTCTTGTATTTCAAAGATGATGAAAAAATAAAAAATAAATGCAAGTTTTTTCTTTGTAATATCTTTTACCAGATCTAATGTGTTATATTCTCCTACATTAATTTCACATTTCCACAATCTTCAATGTGTTTCCTTTCAAATGGCATTAAGACTATTAATTTCCTTGCTTCAGGTCCTGAGCAACAGGCAGTTAGATTTGGGTCCGATCCTAAAGAGGTTCATTTCTCTACTATAAGTCATTTTAGAGAAGCTGGCAGTACATCTAACCGGCCTCACAACTGCAGACCACATGTAACCATGACAACCCAGGACCTCCACATCTGGGCATCTTCACCTGCGGTATCGTCTGAGACCAGCCACCCGGACAGCTGATTAAACTGTTGGTTTGCACAATTGTAACTGTCAGAAAATGTCTCAGGGACGCTCATTTGCGTGCTCGTTGTCCTCACCAGGGTCTTCACCTGACTGCAGTTTGGCGTCGTAGCCGACAACAGTGGGCAAATGCTCACCTTCGATGGCCACTGGCACGCTGGAGAAGTGTGCTCTTCATGGATGAATCTCGGTTTCAACTGTAATGGCCAGGCATAAGCTACGAACAACGAACACAATTGCATTTTATCGATGGCAATTTGAATGCACACAGATACCATGACAAGATCCTGAGGCCCGTTGTCGTTGCACTCATCCTCCATTATCACTTCATCTTTTCAGCATCGTAATGCCCAGCCCCATGTCGCAAGGATCTGTACACAATTCCTGGAAGCTGAAAATGTCTTAGTTCTTCCATGGTCTGCATCAGACATGTCACGCATTGAGCATGTTCGGGATACTCTGGATTGATGTGTACGGCAGCGTGTTCCAGTTCTTGCCAATATCCAGCAACTTTGCACAGTCATTGAAGAGAAGTGGGACAACATTCCACAGGCCACAATCAACAGCCTGATCAACTCTATGCAAAGGTAATGTGTCGTGTTGCATGAGGCACATGGTGATCACACCGGATACTGACTGGTTTTCTGTTTCAACAGATGCATATCTCTATTCCCAGTCATGTGTAATCCATAAATTAAGGCTTAATGATTTTCTTTCAATTGACTGATTTCCTCATATGAACTGTAACTCAGTAAAACTTTTGAAATTGCTGCATATGTTGCGTTCATATTTTTCGTTCAGTGAAGTGTAGTACTTTAAAGTATTTTTACCTAGTACTTTACACCACTGAATATGTCTATATAACACACCGTCCTTGCTAGAAATCAGAAACAGAACTGGAGTTTTTGGAACGGTTTTCCCCTGCCTGCTTTGCTCCTTCTCTGATAGCAGCCGGGTCTCATAGGCTAGACATAACATAGTAAACGAAAATCCAGGAAGTTCAAATTAGTATGAAATGTTGTTTGATTACATAAGACACTTAACACAAAAATTAAAGTGGGGTGGTTGGTTGAGGTAGATGGGTAGATGTATAACTCGAATGTGTAGCAACCGAAAGGTTGCGAGTTCGAATGTCATCATGAACAACTTTAGCATTTTAGCTAATTAGCAACTTAACTACTTTTTAAGTACTTTACAACTACTAAACATGTTAGCTAACCCTTCCTCTAACCTTAACGCTTTTAGCTAAACCTTCCCCTAAATGTAACCTTAACCCTAACTTCTAGCCTAACTAATATTAGCCAGCTAGTTAACTTCTTTGGGGTAGGGGGCAGTATTGGATAGCTTGGATGAAAAACGTGCCCAAATTAAGCTGCCTGCCACTCAGCCGTAAAAGCTAGAATATGCATATAATTAGTACATTTGGATAGAAAACACCCTGAAGTTTCTAAAACTGTTTGAATGATGTCTGTGAGAATAACATAACTCGTATGGCAGGTACAAACCTGAGAAAAAATCCAACCAGGAAGTGGGAAATCTGAGGTTTGTTAGTTTTTTCAACTCAGCTGATTAAACTGTTGGTTTGCACAATTGTAACTGTCAGAAAATGTCTCAGGGACGCTCATGAAGATACAGGGTGATATTAGCTATGTTTCACTTCCCATGGTTTGAGGATTCTACTCCAAAGGAGGGGCTAATAAGAGCTCTTTGAGTGAGTGGTCTGGCAGAGTGCCACAGCCTCGGTCTGGCGCACTCACGTGAAAGGTAGCTACGTTCCACTTCATTTGTACAGACAGAGGAATTGTCCGGTTGGAACATTAATGAAGTTTTATGTTAAAAATATCCTAAAGATTGACTCCATACTCAGTTTGGCATGTTTCTACGGGCTGTAATGGAACTTTTTGAACTTTCGTCCGATGCGACCTGAATGCGCTTTTGGATTTGTTTAACAAACGCCCTAACAAAAGAAGATATTTGGACATAACTGATGGACATTATCGAACAAATCAAACATTTATGGTGGAACTGGGATTCCTGGGAGTGCATTCTGATGAATATCATCAAAGGTAAGTGAATATTTAAAATTCTATTTCTGAGTAATGTTGACTACACAATATGGCGGGTATCTTTTTGGCTGCTTTGTTGTCTAAAGGCTGTACTCAAATTAATGCATGGTTTACTTTCTCCGTAACGTTTTTTTTAAATCTGACACAGTGGTTGCATTAAGGAGAAGTGTATCCAAAGTTCCATGTATAATAGTCGTATCTAAATCAATGTTTATTATGAGTATTTCTGTAAATTGATGTGGCTCTCTGCAATATCACCGCATGTTTTAGAACTACTGAACGCGCCAATGTAAACTCAGATTTTTTTATATAAATATGAACTTTATCAAACAAAACATATATGTATTGTGTAACATGAAGTCCTGTGAGTGTCATCTGATGAAGATCATCAAAGGTTAGTGATTAATTTTATCCCTATTTCTGCTTTTGGTGACTCTTCTCTTTGGCTGGAAAAAATGGCTGTGATTTTCTGTGGCTTGGTGGTGACCTAAAAATCGTTTGTGGTGCTTTTGCTGTAAATCCTTTTTGAAATCAGACACTGTGGCTGGATTAATGAGAATTGTATCTTTAAAATGGTGTAAAATACTTGTATGATTGAGGAATTGTTATTATGAGATTTTTGTTGTTTTGAATTTGGCGCCCTGCACTTTCACTATCTGTTGCGGGACAGGTTTCACTGGCTGTCTTAGACAGATTAACGTTAGACAACTAGCTAGAATTCCTAACTTATACAGTTGAAGTCAGAAGTTTATATACACTTAGGTTGGAGTCATTAAAACTTGTTTTTCAACCACTCCACAAATTCCTTGTTAAACTTCTTAGGGATCAAATCCCTTTAGCGGGATCGATTTGACAACATCCGGTGAAATGGCAGCGCGCCAAATTCAAATTAAATTACTATAAATATTTAACTTTCATGAAATCACAAGTGTAATAGATAAAAATAAAGCTTAACAAGCTTTCTGTGCTGTACTGACATCCTGAAAATGACATCTGCTGCTTTAGATTGAACAGTCATATCTCAGTTATTGTTTTTCATATCTACAAAAGAAAAGCTATTTTCTTTACTTTCAGAGAGCGAGCTGATCAAGGGGTCGAAAATGTAGATATTTCCAGATGTTCAATCTCTGTGGAACAGGCTGTGTAGGAAGCTTTATTGCTGGCAAAAGTGTCCATAACCAGAGATAATTAAACTGTTCAATGTTCTTTTTCTCTCGTTATCTCTGAGTCTTGTTGTACATGGAACCTGTCTCACATATGCATTACTTTTAATTTTCAGATTTTACACCACATAAACACAGCCATTTTCACTGGACTATCTGTTGGTGCCAAGTCATGATTTCCCTGGGGGTTAGCCTTGCAATAACCAAGTGGTGAGACACATAGCTCTCTATATTTAAATGTTTCAGGTACACTACGATACGTGTCTGCTTCACATACAGTATCTTCTATTATCTCTAGTGTTTGTCCTCATGTGTCTGTTTTTCAGCATAATGTACTCTATAGCCACTTAGTGTGGACACCACGTGAGACCACACCCACACAATATAACAGTCTCTCTTCTTCACTTCATCCCTCTCCCCCTTCTCCATAAATCCTCTAGGTTAAACCAGCTATTTTGGTGAAGTCCTCCTGCATCTGAACTGGCTGACACATCATGATCATAGGTGAGTGGTCACTTGGTCGGGTCATCTTGAAGTACTATTAAAGAGGTACTTTACATTGAAATACAGAGGTGTAGTAGTCCCCGAGTTAATGATCCAAGGTCAGTTTTGCATTTCACCTCCTGATGATTATGATGACTGACCGTGTTAGAATAAAAAAAAACATGGCTTAATCATGCTTTCTCTCTATCCATCTGTCTCTCATCTGCAGGTATGTTTGATGTGAGAGAGGAAGCTAGTCCCGTCATCACCACCTCACCCGCTCTTAAGATAACCCTCAGGCCAACTGGGTGCCCAAGGCTGGTTATCGTGACACCTGTCGACAACATCCGGTGAAATTGGAGGGCGCGCAATTCAAATAAATAATCGTAATATTAAACATTTATGAACATCCAAGTATCTTATATCGTTTAAAAGCTTAAACTCTGTTAATCGAACTGCATTATCCAATTTACAATAGCATTTACAGCCAAAGCATACCATGCCATTGTTTGAGGAAGGCGCTCCACATCAACATGTTTTTCAACCAGCACAGGCTTCATAAAATCACAAATAGCGATTAAATTAATTTTTCACTTACTTTTGAAAATCTTCCTCTGTTTGCAATCCCAAGGGTCCCAGCTACAACACAAATGGTTGTTTTGTTAAATAAAATCCTTCTTTATATCTCAAAAAGCCTGATTAATTGGTGCCATCGATTTCAGTAATCCACTCGTTCAACATGCAGACAAAGGAGTCCAAAAAGCTACCGCTAAACTTTGTTCAAACAAGTCAAACTACGTCTCTATCCAATCCTCAGGTACCCTGAAATGTAAATAAACTATAATATTTCATACGGAAAGAAGTATGTTCAATAGAAAAGTAAAATTAGCAGGCTCGCTGACAGACTATTTTTCATCTGGGACTCTTCAAAAACTCAAAATTCTTGCTCGTTTTTGAAGTAACAAGCCTGAAACAATGAATAAAGACTGTTGACATCTAGTGGAAGCCATAGCAATCTGGGAGCTGGAATTACATGCAGATGAAGGAAGTTAGACATGCATAGTTTTTTTTCTGTATATATTAATTCCAAATCAGCCTTTACTTAAATCATGTTTCTAGTCTATTGCATATTTACAATGTGTAATCATTGATGTTCCAGGAGCTGGAGAGGTAAACACTGTTGAAGTGTATAATTGTAATACATACATGAAGACACAGCATCATTCAAATAATGGAGTTTGATATGACTGAAAAATGTCTCAGAGATTCATACCTGAACCACATCTTTATTTGCCAAGGAAGAGTACATGATCAGTGAATATATTCAATGTACAGGCTACAATGTGGGAATCTCATGCGTGGTGGTAACTAAAGTACATGTATATAGGACATGCATCCTTGGCACAATAAAGTTATTATATTCTACTCTATCCATAGGCTTTATTAAGGCCATTCAGACTTGAAGTTGATACAACTACTATGATAGCTGAGGTTCAGTGATTTGTATGAATATTAGTTCAGAACCTAACGTTTTAGGGTCCATACACAGATCGGCTACATACTGTAGCTTGCTACACATCCATAGGCATACAATTATTTTTATCCTCCGCTACACAATAAGCAAGTAAATAGTTAGCTAGCTATGTTACTTCAGCTGCAAGGCAAGCTTACACAATTGTACATTCAATTTGCAGTAAATGCTTTAGCTAGCTAGATTCTTTACATCCACTGTTTCACAAGACGACAGCCTAATTTGCTGGTTCTCAGAAGTCCCTAAAACATTAAACAACAGAAATTATAAATTCATTCTCCTGTCATAACACTAGCTAGCTAACATTAGCTAGTCAGCTAACTTGCTAAATAGCAATTTTCATAAATGAACTTTGACAAATAAATATGCACAAATGTTTGTCTCTACATTAACTAACATATTCCTCTCAATTGTAAATATTTTGCTTGACTTGTTATGACGATGTAACTACTCACACAACTCACATAATGTTTTGTCAACCGTCTTCACCCAGGGACGGGTGGCTCGCGTCAATTTCGTCATTGGAACCCCTCGATATGATTGGTCATATAAAAACCCTTGGCACCCAAATGCATAATGAGTGCTCTAACTCCCCCTTGTGGTGGTCTGGAGCAATGAAGCCGTGATGCTGGTCCCGTGGTGCAAGCTCACAATTTTTAAAGGAGGAACCACTGTAGCTTTGCCCTGATAGATTCTGGGTTTGAGTCCAGGCACTGTCACAGCCGGCCGCGACCGGGAGACCCATGGGGCGGTGTACAATTGGCCCAGCGTCGTCCGGGTTAGGGGATGTTTTGGCCGGCAGGGATGTCCTTGTCCCATCGCGCACTAGGGACTCCTGTGGCGGACCGGGCGCAGTGCACGCTGACAAGGTCGCCAGGTGTAAGGTGTTTCTTCTGACACATTGGTGTGGCTGGCTTCCGGGTTAAGTGGGCATTGTGTCATAAAGCAGTGCGGCTTGGTTGGGTTGTGTTTGAGAGGACGCATGGCTCTTGACCTTCGCCTCTCCCGAGTCCGTACGGGAGTTGCAGCGATGAGACAAGACTGTAACTACCAGTTGGATACCACGAAATTGGGGAGAAAAGGTAAAAAAAGGGTAAAAGTTTGTTTTTTTTATTAAAAAATGAAACGTATGGAAACAGGTTAATTAACACTCCTCAGTTAGCAAGCTCAAGCAAGCTAAAACCCACATTGTAGCAAATACTAACTAGCAGAAATGGTTAACGTTAGAAATGATTTAAAACACACTGCTGTAGGTTACTATTTACTAGTTCACAAAAAAAATAATGTATGTCATCTAAAATACATTCACCCCAGCCAGGATTGTAATCAAAACTTACCAGAAAGCATGAGTCCTTGGCTCAGACAGTGTAGAAAGATCTTGAGAATAAGCTGTACATGTGATGGAAGAGTGCACTGCACATGTCATGGAAGAATGCACTGTGCATGCAGAGGGTTGCAATTCCATTGAATTGGGGATAGTTTAACCAAAATATGTCACAAGACCTAGAATTACCTTGTGTATCCCACAAAAGAAATGCACTCTTATAAGCTCAGTTTTTTTTACAGAGCGTAGTTTCCTATGGAAAATTTCCAGACAGAATCTGAAAAATTACCGGAAAGTTTCCGACCATTTTCAACCCTACATGTGAGCATGTCTTCTTTGTTGGTCCTGTCAATGTTGAGTGATCACACATGCCTGCTTTACTTTGTCTGCTTTCAAATGTGTGCTAAAAGTGGGGATGTTTCATAGTATTTCTGATTATCTTAACTCACCACCACCAAATAATTCCTTTTTTTTTTGCAGAAAACCATGGAACCACCACTGCAATATATGCCTAGACTCAGATAAAAAGGTGCTATCTACAAACTAACAGGATTCTTCCGCTGTCCCCATAGGATAACCCTTTTTGGTTCCTTTGGTGACAGCCAACTGTGTTGGAACCCCTTTCTCAAAGAGTGTACTCAACAAGTTTAGCCTGTTAAGTTTACACCATTTCATTCTGTACTCAAAAATCTGCCTGGTATTCAAGATAACACGCAACATAGCACCACCACCTTTGAAGGTTTTCGTCAAACTCTGCTCAGACTTAAATCGCAGTGTTCCAAGAACTTCCACCAGGTGTGACTGTAGTATCTTCAAATGGACAAAAATGAGACACAAGAGGCACCTCATACTCATTTTAGATCCCATGGGGACTATATTTTCATACTGTATGCTCTCACTCTCATCACTATCTCCTTTGCCATCTTGTCATGCCTTTACTTGGAACTCCATCCATTCACACACACTACTATAGTATTTTGCTTACAAGCCTTGGATGGATCATATTGCACTGTGATGGGCACAAGGGTATATCTACAGTCATTTTCAGTGTGGTGGCAAAGTAGTTGAATATGAGAAGAGGATGTGGTTACTTGTGGAGGGAGAACAGTGAGGGTGGTGGGTTGAGCAGCTGCAGTGAAGCTGATTGGTTGCTCTGGCTCATCACATCGTGACTAAAAGAAAGAGATTTGGAAATTAGTTCGACACTGCCATAGTTCAACAGCTGAAAAGCTGTCATTAACATACTCCCCAAGATAGCAATACATTCAGTATTCACTGAATGAAGTAACCTTCCCATCCCCATTTACAATTTAATTGATCAATTAGATGAATAATACTAGCACATGGTTACATTGTTGTAGAATAGGCTACTACTGTATCCACACTATATTAGGATACCGTTATTTTAGGTCTTTGATCGAAATTGTATGTTGTACCTCGTTTCCTTTCTTCAGTGAAAAGGAGTTATGCATCCCCCATTCAATTCAGTTCGAGTGACAGAGGAAAAATAAACCCATAGCTCCAGCACACAATGGCATGTAGGGGTGCTGTATTGCAATGTAAAATATCTATATATCCTATAGTACAGTGGCTTGTAGGGGTAGTGTGTTACAATGTCAAATATGTACACTACCGTTCAAAAGTTTGGGGTCACTTAGAAATGTCCTTGTTTTTGAAAGAAAAGCAATTCTTTCAAAAAAGAAAAGTACATTTGTCCATTAAAATAACATAAAATTGATCAGAAATACAGTATTGACATTGTTAATATTGTAAATGACTATTGTAGCTGGAAACGGCTGATTTCTTATGGAATGTCTACATATGCGCACAGAGGCCCATTATCAGCAACCATCACACCTGTGTTCCAATGCCACGTTATGTTAGCTAATCCAAGTTTATCACTTTAAAAGGCTAGTTGATCATTAGAAAACCCTTTTGCAATTATGTTAGCACATCTGAAAACTGTTGTCCTGATTAAAGAAGCAATACAACTGACCTTCTTTAGACTAGTTGAGTTTCTGGAGCATCAGCATTTGTGGGTTCGATTACAGGCTCAAAATGGCCAGAAACAAATATCTTTCCTCATCAAGTTAATTATTGTTCTGATAAATGAAGGTTATTCCATGCGAGAAATTGCCAAGAAACTGAAGATCTCGTACAACACTGTGTACTACTCGCTTCACAGAACGCAAACTGGCCCTAACCAGAATAGAAAGAGGAGTGGGAGACCCCTTGCACAACTGAGCAAGAGAACAAGTACATTAGAGAGTCTAGTTTGAGAAACTGGCAGCTTCATTAAATAGTACCCACAAAACACCAGTCTCAACGTCAACAGTGAAGAGGCAACTCCGGGATGCTGGCCTTTTCTTTCAAAAACAAGGACATTTCTAAGTGACCCCAAACTTTTGAACGGTATTGTATATATCCTATAGCACCACGTGTGTATATTTTAATTTACAATTTAATTAATCAATTAAATAAATAATACTAGCACATCAAATTACGTTATTGTACATTAGCCTACTCCCCTTTCGACACAGTAAATAATATTGCCTACATGCTTTTGATAATACGTTATCAACAAACACAGTAGGCCTAAATATTTCCTAATGATATCACAACTTAAATATAGCCTACTTACTCTTCAAATGGATCAAGTACAACTGGGCAATTATCTTCATTGTCTCTAAGGAAACTATCTGGGGTAGACACTTGAAAATCGCTTCTGCTGCTGGTACAAAATATCTGTGTCGCCGCCGAGCTCTCAAATACCATGCCAGTCTCTCACTCTATGAATGGTCACTTCTATCCGGATTCCTTGGGATGTCCTTACCCTGAACCCTAAATCCTAAACTAACACTAAACCATTTTATATTTGTACTTGATAGAGGTAGGGACATCCCAAGGATCCCGAATAGCATGGACCCTCTGGGAAATGAAGTTCTCTATTCGACTGAAAGCCGTGGACCCAACTCTTTCTGGTTGTCTGATGCAGGATACTGAGAACTGGTAACACAGTCTGTGATTGGCTAACAACATTTAGATCTGTATATGGAGAGATAACATACCATGTCATGAGGTGTTGAAGGAAAGACAGATTACCTATAGATTGGACAGGCGTCACGCAGTCGTAAGGCAGCCACATGGCGGTATGGTTGCCTAAACAGAGCACTGTCCGACAAATCCCAAGATGTCCAGAGGAGAGTGACGTGTGGGCCCAATAGATCAACCCGTCATGGACAGCCGATAGGACGTACAGACGCCCAGTGGGACACTGGATTAGAGCGGGCTCTGCACGCAACGCCTGCTCAATGTCCGCGTCCAGCTCCCACACCACCGGCGCTACCAGGCAGGAGGCCAGAAGTATGGGAGTATGATCCATAGGCCTCTGTGTCATACAGCCGGGACAGTGTGTCTGCTTTCACGTTCTGGGAGCCTGGTCTGTAGGACAGGGTGAAAACAAAACGGGTGAAAAACATGGCCCACCTTGCCTGACGAGGGTTCAGTCTCGTCGCTGCCCAGATGTACTCCAGATTGCAGTGGTCAGTCCAGATGAGAAAAGGGTGTTTAGCCCCCTTAAGCCAATGTCTTCACGCCTTCAAGGCCTCCCTAATCAACCTTGGCCCTAATGGTTGACTATCTAAGATGTGAACGGGGAAGGGCACAGCCACGGGAACAATGGGGATCCCTAAACTATGGGCAAACCACCTATCGATTCAGGGAATCGACGAATGCCTTATGCTGGGAATGTGGGGAAAACTCAGAAAAGGTAACATATTAAAACATATGTGCAACAGAGGGCTCTGGATAAGAATGGTGCCTGGGGTGACGCCAGAGTGACCTGCCTGCTTCCTCGATCACCCTGAGGAACCAACCCGGCACCGACCGACAGTGTGACCTCTGCAGCCAAAGATGGTGCACAAGCTGGAACCTCCTCCGGTCTCCCTGCGCACCACACCTCCCAGCTCCATGGGTATCGGAGAGGTGGTGCGTGGGGATGGAACCGACAAACCCCGATCTGGACATCCGCGGGTAGCCAGCACGCTATCCAGTGGGATGGACAGGTCCACCAGCTGGTCGAAGGTGTGGGTGGTGTCTCTGCAGGCCAACTCCTGACGAATGTCTTCGCGCAGACTACAACAATAATGGTCGATCAGGGCCCTGTCGTTTCATCCCGCGCCGGAGGCCATGGTTCGAAACTCCAGGGCGAACTTCTGGGCTCTCCTCGTCCCCTGCCTCAGATGGCAGAGGCGCTCCACGAAATGGTCCAACGCCTTATCTCCCTCTCCCCACACGGCGTTGACCCACTCCAGGGCTTTACTAGAGAGGCACGAGACAGGGGTGGACACCCTCTCATGGCCCGAAGGAGCCTTGTAGACGGTTGCCAGGTATAGGTCGAACTGCAACAGGAACCCCTGGCAGTGTGCAGCCGTCCCGTCGTATTCCCGGGGAAGGGCGAGACGAATCCCACTTGGACCAGGAGAAGGGGGGGTGAGTAGTGGAGACCCCCGTTGTGCTGGTGGAGACGCTGGAAGAACTGCCTGTCTCTCCCAGCGGTCTATTGTTTGGACAACGCGGTCCATGGCGGTGCCAAGATGGTGGAGCATCGCCGTGTGCTCTTGAACGCGCTCCTCCACCCCTACACCAGGGGCACCTGCTCCTGCTGACTCCATAGTGGTGCGGAATTCTGTAAGGGAGTGTGTAACTGGCGGCAGGGAAGTCCGGCGCAGGAGAGCAAAACTGGGTAATCAACGGAGCAGTTTAATTCATAAAACCAATGATATGAATATGGGCACTTCCTAGGAGTGATTGGCTGTATAGATGTATGTCATGTTCCGATGAAGTGTCCATCAACTCCTGATGCTGAGGAGTTCAGGAACTGTAAGAACTTGTTTTCCATCAATGTTCAGGGTGTATGCACTCCTAATTTTCAGTTTTCAAACATTGTTGCCCATTGGAAAGGTGCAACTCACGATTCAAGGATTTTTCTTAACTCTTCATTGTATGCTCAGTTTCAGAGAGGACACACAGTGGACTACTACTTGGTGACAGTGGATATTGTCAGAGTAAGTTTATATTCACTCCATACATAAATCCCACAACAGCTGAGCAGCAAAGATACAACAGAGCTCAAATCCGCACGAGAGGGATGGTCGAGCGAATGTTTGGAGTATGGAAAAATCGATTCCAGTGTTTACCCAATACACTTCTTTTCAAGCCAAGATGATGCTGCAAGGTGATCATTGCTACAGCTGTACTGCACAACTACCTGAAGCGGCATTGCTCCTCCAATAGAAGATCAGGATCAAGCAGATGTGCCCATGGCTGAGGCAGGCAATGACCAATGAGGATTTGCACACAGAGTTGCTTCACATTGCAGCACTTCAACTAGATGAGATGCATTTAAATATGGAATACATTCATTGTGGGTTATTTTTGCTTTGATAATGTTTGTTCTATACAAAATTCAAATAGTGTGAAGCAAAATTAAATGAGTGACTAAACCAAGGCTGGTTTTAAATGTAGTTTGTGGTGATAAAAATACTCTCACTCATGGATATCCAAATGACAAAACATTATTTTGTACATATCATATTGTTCTCCATGGCTGGTAATCACAATTGTCTCATTACTGTATATTTTTTGGGTCATACCTCTATCTTACAACTTCATATCCAATTCAACCTGTAGAATTCTCATTTTCATTTCCTGTTCTTCCTTCAAATATTTCATTTTATGCTCATGAAGTTCTCTGGCTAACTTTTCATGCATGGTCATCTTTTTTGTTCTCTCAGGGACGCTATAGCACATTCCTTTCCTCTGGAAAAAAAGAACACCGTTTAGAAGCACAAATAAACTCGTATGGTCCTTAGAATGAAAGAAGAATAAAGATTGACACAGATAGTGGAATATATTTACCATAGGAAGTAACCAATTGACTTTATTTGGTATATGCACCATTTGTGCTCAGTTCTTCATCTGAACTGTCCAAATAGTCGTTGTCTGTCTGGTATACCATCCAGAGGTTGCTGGTGCTCTATTAATCCATACAGCAAGTCACTCAGTTCATCAGTCTTGTTTTTGTTTTGGTGGTCCACCACCAGTAGTAAATCGCTCTCTTCTGATCTTTGCATTCACTCAAATTTAAGCCACGTTCATGAAAGCTACTTAAATGTCCTCATTCAACAAGTACACATTAAGGCCTACTCCTGGCTTAATCTAAGCCCTGTCTGTGAAACCGGCCCCTATAGCTAAGAGCACACACAGTACTTAAGCTTAAGCCAAGGCCCGGACAAGAGCCCAAGACTATTTCATCCTGTAAGTATTCCTAGCTGCTACTGCTCCTCTAAAACATCCCTCTTTCTGGTTTCCCTTTATGCGTTTCAAGTCTATTCCCATGGCAATCTAGAATGAGAAACATTCTCTTCTAAGTGCCTGCTTTTGTCAACTGAAGTCTGTTTTGACTATACTAGGTGAGAAAACTGGAGATTTCTCTTCTTACAGTATAATGTATCCTCCACACTTCACTTCAGTAAGTTTTTTTATGAACAAGACCTTTGGCTGTGTTTAAACAGTTTATCGGCATGCTACCTAGAACAGTTTAATAAAGTATGTGTGAGCTGCCTGACTACAAATACGCTAAACAGTAACAAATACAACATGCCCATATTACAGCTCTATTAACTTGTAATTCCAATACTACTGTATCTTAGATCCTGCAGCACAAAGATGAGTCACTCCCTCCCATAGGGAAGCCTCTTAGCACCAGTAGGACGTAGTACAAGTCATTAAGTAAACTCTGTTGGAGTTACTGTTCAGGGCCTCTCCCCGTTTCCCAAAGCATCTTAAGGCTAAGTTCATTAGAACTTTTGTAGGAGTGTTGTTAAATCTCCGAGCTTTTTCCCACAACCATCGTTATTAATGTTGCACTTGAAAACACTCGTAATCTAACGCCTGCCTCAGACCATTCGTAGAACAGCCAAGTGCGTTGTTAGTTGCTTTTTTGCCCTCACACGTTACTTTATACACAGAAGATCTCTGCTAAACAAAGAATCACATGGTTTATCTGTCTCTCTGTGCCGATAACTTCTGAACGAAGTATTTTCAATTGACACAAATAAGCAACGTATAAAAATATGTTTACAATGAAAACTGAGATGACTGCATTAAAATATAAACAGCTATAGGTCTATTTCAATCATATTTAAATACATTTCATGTTCAATCAATTTAGTTATATTTTGCTACTTGTAGGCTACTGTCAGTATCGACACATGCTCCAACGACGCACTTAGCGATGACCTCTGCGTGGTGTTTTGGGAAACGCATGTTACATCTTCGACCATCGTCGGAAAGATGCATCATTAAAACATTCCTAAGCCTAAATTCCATCGCTACTGGGAAACCGGGCCAAGTTTGAACGTCTTGACTCATAACAACTGACCCTACTGATCCCTGACAAACCCTTTCCCCCGTTCTGTCTCTGCATCCCAGCTTCCCCTTGCACCAACTGGCAAACCGACTGACACTGAGGAGGGGCTTTAAGCTCAACAGAGAGGCGACGGCAGGGCCGGCAGAGTCGTGTTATTCAGCATATTTTGCATTAATAAACGTCACGTTGATCGTCCCGGCACATTGCGCAGGGGGATTATGATGGATACAAACTGACAACGGAGGTCTGTGGTGTCATTTGTAATTGGTCGGTGCGTGGAGATGTTTTCACTGTACCATTGTGTCTCATGAGATGGCTAATCAGATAGCGGACCAGCAGTAATTATGTCTGCCCACCTTTGGTATACAGAGAAACATGGCATTGAAGATTCAGCCCACTCACTCTCTCTCTCATCCCGTTTCATTTTATATGAGAGGAGGGGGGACGCTGCTGTAATCAACTAACCTCAATCATATGTGGCTCCATTTATTCTGGGGCATTTCGGTTGACAATTGACTCGACTGTGGTGCATATTACATTCAATTACCATTCAACAGTTGGCTACTGTGAAATCTAACCATGATGAATATATTAATATTGTCACACCTTCATCTGTTTCCCCCGCCTTTGTGCTCGTCTCCACCCCACTCCAGGTGTCGCCCGTCTTCCCCATTATCCCCTGTGTTCTCTGTTTGTCTGCTGCCAGTTTGTTTTGTTCCGTCAAGCCTACCAGCGTTTTTCCCGTGCTCCTGTCTTTCTCTAGTTCCTGTTTTCCCGGTTTTGACCATTCTGGCTGACCTGACCCTGAGCCTGCTTGCCATTCTGTACCTTGTCACCCCCCCCCCCCCCCCCCCGGATTACTAACCTCTGCCTGTCCTTGACCTGTCCTTTGCCTGACCCCCTGTTTCTGTAATAAACTTGTGTTACTCGAAACTGTCTGCATCTGGGTCTTCTCCTGAGCCTTGATAAATAAATCAGGAAGTAAACTAATGCTATTAGAGTAATATCAATACCTGTAACATCATTCATTATTGTTATACTGCATGGCAATGTCATGTTCATTTAAATTGGGGAAGGGGATAGGTCTATTACCATTTGGTCACTCAGGTGGAAAAACAATGGTCTTTTAAAAGTCATCACTGGTCTTTGGAAAGTAAATATTCAGGTGTTTTGAAAGTCATCACTGTATCTTTAGAAGTATGACGTGAAGATTAACATGACCTACAGTGACGTTATTTAAAACAGGGGAACAATACCAATGAATAGCACGCATTCAACATAGTCCTCTCATTATTTAGCATTTTAAATGTAAATGTCCTATCTAGGTAAGGGGTTATGTCAGAACAGTTGCTTCTGAAAGGATATAACAATGTAAAAGAGTGATGTATTGCTCCTATTAATAAGGAAAGGTGTACAGCACAGATACAGTTGTGAAGCAGCAGCGTGACAGACCTATATTGCTGCCTGTCACATACATGAATAAAAGTGGAAAGGGGATACCTCGTCAGTTGCACAACTGAATTAATTCAACCAAAATGTGTCTTCCACATTTAACCCAACCTCTGAATCAAAGCGGTGCAAGGGACTATCTTGATCAACATCATCAGCGCACGGGAAGCAGTTTTCGTTGGGGGTTAACTGCATTGCTCAAGGACAGAAGAGTACGGCTCGGGATTCAAGCCAGCAACCTTTTTGTTACTGGCCAAACACTCTTAACTGCTAGGCTACCTGCTGGTTCATTATAAAGAGGTACTTGAGGCACAGCAGAGTATTGCCTGGTGCACTATGCAGAGCAGCAAATTACCAATTTTAGAAAGGTCACTGACTGCCTTTAAAATGCAGGAGCAATGTATGCATCCCATAGATATGAACTGCTCATAAGACACATACATATATGTTCCCTATTCCCTGGCCAAAAGTGGTGCACTACTGTGGTGACACGTAATTCAGGGCAGGTGGGGCAGAGCCGCACCTGTTTTGAATCACACCCGCATTTGGGCATTAATACGTGTCATGTATCAGTTTGCAAACAATGTAAAAATCATCATTGAGTTAATAAAGCTGCATACAAACTTGGTCTCTTTTTTTGTGTCCTTGAGTAAGGCAGCTCCAAAATGCAGGTGTTTCAGACTAGCTCAGTGCTTTCTGTGGTGATGGGGTAGCCATTAGAAAATATGGAGCGTAGGGGTTGGTAATGTTCTCTAGTTGTGCCAGGATTGGCTCAGCGTTCTGTCATGCATGTGGACACTAAGTCATCACAAAATCTACGGGGAGGGCTAGAAAATTCAAGCCCATAGGGTGCTGCCATAGAATTACATTAGAAGTGCCCATCCAAGAAGGCTCAAAATCATTGGCCACAGATAAAATGACATCAAATCAAGTTATCTCTACCGTAGCTTTGATTGGACTGATCAGGTCAACATCAAAATCTTAGCTAGCAAGCTAGACAAGCAGTCATCTTCAGGAATCACGTCAACAATCTACTGGCAAATCCATTTTAATCCTTGTCATATGAAGATAAATTATCGATAAAACGTATCGGTGCTCATTGGTCATTGGACATAAACATTACACAAGTTGGAAATTGCAAATTCAACAATGAGTGGTTTGGAACGAATCAGTGGCTAACTGCAAGCGCTGCAAGCAATCACTAGCCTGCTATTCAGTGGAGTGGGTGTTTGGTCCAAGTCTGAGTTTAAGGGTCTCTTTTCCAAGCTTAAAATTATAAACATTTACATGCCATGGACCAGAAAAGGTTGAATACATTGGACATGCTGTCAATCCAGCATGACTTCTGCCGTGTTCAAGACAACTGGGAACTCTGAAAAAAAATTGAAAATACTTTTTAATCTTTTATCCAACTCGGAATTCCATGTCGGCCTCTTTCTAGAGCTCCGACCTGAAGACAACTGACGTCATGATTTCCCAGTTGTCTTAAAAGTTCCATAAATCCTGAGAATGCCAGACTTTGATGACAAAGTTTGATGACAAAATTTGCCAACAAGAAGGACCGCCATGCCAATCTCCTGTTCAAGTTAGCACAACACAACAAGGTGAGTCCAAACATGTATTGTATGCTGCTGCAAAAATGATGTAATATGCCAGCGAGGTATGTATACTGTAGCTAAGAAAGTAATATCAAGTGTATGTTCTGTAGTAAGCTGTTAGTAGTAGATGTGCCTCACCCTAATAATTGTGTACCTTTCCCCCTCATAACTACTGTTCTGACTTGGTGGTGCACATTTACTGTAGTCTATAGCCTGTTTTAGAGAAATGTAATCATTGAATATTATAAGACCTTTCATTGTCTGCTTTTATGCCCCCTTTATTTATCTTACAGTTCTGACTTGGTGTACAGGGAAGATACTGTAAGAACGGCCCGTGTTCTGAATTCTGTCGCTGTACATTTCAACAGTGCTGAACAAATAGTTATATTGATTACGTCCGTCTTAGCTTGCTCATTAATGTCTTAATCGAAATTATGGATTGCCTCTTATCCGCTCGTCGTCCCCTTATGCCATAGTTTGTACCTCTCAATTGTCAGTTGAAACCACATTTGTTGAAGTGAGTCAGCCATATCAGCTGGTTTTTTTTTAAAGGCAGTAAATGAGGCTGAATGATCTGTTTCGCTGCCAGACAAGGCTCCGCTGATAGCCAGGTGTAAGTCGTGGTAAGGATTCACTCCATGGTGCTGAAAAGAAAGCTCTGATGTTGGGACAGCTTTATATAGGCCCTAACAGTTTGTGGGCACTATTTGTCACCATTATAGTGCAATTAATGTATTGTTTAGTGTTGCGTTGTGTAGTGTCTTTGCTGGCATGCTAAAACTCGCCACTGGTGTAAGCAATAGTGTGTCATTTGAGACACACCCATGGGATCCACAGGGTGTGAACAGCAAAAATATGTTTCATATAATATCCAACATTATGTAAATGTATTCTGCTTGACTATTAATGCCAGCTTGGAGAGAGTTATCACAAAGCTGCAGTATATCACGTGAGGGGAATAGAAAGAAAGAGAGAACGATAGAGAAAGAGAATGTTAGAGAGAGAGAATGATAGAGAGAGCTATAGAAAGAGAGAATGGTAGAGAATTATAGAGAGAGGAGAAGCACAGACGCTCCACAGTAAATAGATTACTTCCCCAGAGTTCCCCAGTCACTGGGGGGCTTCAGCGAACTACCTCATGGGTATTTGTAGAAGTGGGGACTGCTGAGGGGAATTGAGAGCGTACAAACCTCCAGATAGGCAACCAGTTTAAAATTGTGCCTCTTATGTGGTGTGGTAAAGTACACTACTTACACTTAGCATCCTCCTAGTCCGTTAGAGGCATGGACAAGGCAGGGAAGAGATCAGCTAGGTCTTACTAGGATCAGTCTCAGGGGTCTCCTGGCTTACTCGCACATCATTATGATTGATGGGCCTTGCCTGCTAATGCTACAGGCTCAGGCTGCCATTACAAGGACTTACGCAAGACTAACGACCCTACCTTGCTGCCTTACACACTTGCATAAGCACAGCAGGTTGCAGAGATGGTGCAGGGATGGGAATAGGCTGCCTTATACAGGGACTTACAGTACACAAAACTAAAGACCCTTCCTTACTGCACTACACACTTACAGTGTCTTCAGAAAGTATTCACCCCCCTTTGAATGTTTCCGTGTTTTGTGTCACTGGCCAACACACAATACCCCATAATTTCAAAGTGGAATTATGTTTTTAGAATTTTTGTACAAATGAATTAAAAATGAAAAGCTGAAATGTCTTGAGTCAATAAGTATTCAACCCCTTTGTTAGGGCAAGCATATTTTTTTTATCTCACCTTTATTTAACCAGGTAGGCTAGTTGAGAACAAGTTCTCATTTACAACTGCGTCCTGGCCAAGATAAAGCAAAGCAGTGCGAACAAACAACAACACAGTGTTACACATGGAATGAACAATAACACAATAGAAAAAAATAATGCCGATATACAGTGTGTGCGAATGGCGTGAGGAGGAAAGGCAATAAATAGGCCATAGTAGCGGAATAATTACAATTTAGCAAATTAACACTGGAGTGATAGATGAGTAGATGATGATGTGCAAGTAGAAATACTGGTGTACAACAGGTGTGCAACAGAGCAGAATATGGGGATGAGGTAGGTAACCCCCCTTGGGTTGTGCCGTGGCGGAGATCTTTGTGGGCTATACTCAGCCTTGTCTCAGGATGGTAAGTTGGTGGTTGAAGATATCCCTCTAGTGGTGTGGGGACTGTGCTTTGGCAAAGTGGGTGGGGTTATATCCTTCCTGTTTGGCCCTGTCCGGGACTGTCCTCAGATGGGGCCACAGTGTCTCCCGACCCCTCCTGTCTCAGCCTCCAGTATTTATGCTGCAGTAGTTTATGTGTCGGGGGGCTAGGGTCAGTTTGTTATATCTGGAGTACTTCCCCTGTCCTATTCGGTGTCCTGTGTGAATTTAAGTGTGCTCTCTCTAATTCTCTCTTTCTCTCTTTCTTGGAGGACCTGAGCCCTAGAACCATGCCTCAGGACTACCTGACATGATGACTCCTTGCTGTCCCCAGTCCACCTGGCTGTGCTGCTGCTCCAGTTTCAACTGTTCTGCCTTATTATTATTGGACCATGCTGGTCATTTATGAACATTTTAACATATTGGCCATGTTCTGTTATAATCTCCACCCGGCACAGCCAGAAGAGGACTGGCCACCCCACATAGCCTGGTTCCTCTCTAGGTTTCTTCCTAGGTTTTGGCCTTTCTATGGAGTTTTTCCTAGCCACCGTGCTTCTACACCTGCATTGCTTGCTGTTTGGGGTTTTAGGCTGGGTTTCTGTACAGCACTTTGAGATATCAGCTGATGTACGAAGGGCTATATAAATACATTTGATTTGATTTTGATTTGATTTAGATTGGGTGTGCTATTTACAGATGGGCTATGTACAGCTGCAGCGATCGGTTAGCTGCTCAGATAGCTGATGTTTAAAGTTAGTGAGGGAAATATAAGTCTCCAGCTGCAGTGATTTTTGCAATTCGTTCCAGTCATTGGCAGCAGAGAACTTGAAAGAAAGGCGGCCAAAGAGGTGTTGGCTTTGGGGATGACCAGTGAGAAATACTGTACCTGCTGGAGCGCGTGCTACGGGTGGGTGTTGTTATCGTGACCAGTGAGCTGAGATAAGGCGGAGCTTTACCTAGCATATACACTTATACAGTGCCTTGCGAAAGTATTCGGCCCCGTTGAACTTTGCGACCTTTTGCCACATTTCAGGCTTCAAACATAAAGATATAAAACTGTATTTTTTTGTGAAGAATCAACAACAAGTGGGACACAATCATGAAGTGGAACGACATTTTTTGGATATTTCAAACTTTTTTAACAAAGCAAAAACTGAAAAATTGGGCGTGCAAAATTATTCAGCCCCCTTAAGTTAATACTTTGTAGCGCCACCTTTTGCTGCGATTACAGCTGTAAGTCGCTTGGGGTATGTCTCTATCAGTTTTGCACATCGAGAGACTGACATTTTTTCCCATTCCACCTTGCAAAACAGCTTGAGCTCAGTGAGGTTGGATGGAGAGCATTTGTGAACAGCAGTTTTCAGTTCTTTCCACAGATTCTCGATTGGATTCAGGTCTTGACTTTGACTTGGCCATTCTAACACCTGGATATGTTTATTTTTGAACCATTCCATTGTAGATTTTGCTTTATGTTTTGGATCATTGTCTTGTTGGAAGACAAATCTCCGTCCCAGTCTCAGGTCTTTTGCAGACTCCATCAGGTTTTCTTCCAGAATGGTCCTGTATTTGGCTCCATCCATCTTCCCATCAATTTTAACCATCTTCCCTGTCCCTGCTGAAGAAAAGCAGGCCCAAACCATGATGCTGCCACCACCATGTTTGACAGTGGGGATGGTGTGTTCAGCTGTGTTGCTTTTACGCCAAACATAACGTTTTGCATTGTTGCCAAAAAGTTCAATTTTGGTTTCATCTGACCAGAGCACCTTCTTCCACATGTTTGGTGTGTCTCCCAGGTGGCTTGTGGCAAACTTTAAACAACACTTTTTATGGATATCTTTAAGAAATGGCTTTCTTCTTGCCACTCTTCCATAAAGGCCAGATTTGTGCAATATACGACTGATTGTTGTCCTATGGACAGAGTCTCCCACCTCAGCTGTAGATCTCTGCAGTTCATCCAGAGTGATCATGGGCCTCTTGGCTGCATCTCTGATCAGTCTTCTCCTTGTATGAGCTGAAAGTTTAGAGGGATGGCCAGGTCTTGGTAGATTTGCAGTGGTCTGATACTCCTTCCATTTCAATATTATCGCTTGCACAGTGCTCCTTGGGATGTTTAAAGCTTGGGAAATCTTTTTGTATCCAAATCCGGCTTTAAACTTCTTCACAGATACTTTAACAGTATCTCGGACCTGCCTGGTGTGTTCCTTGTTCTTCATGATGCTCTCTGCGCTTTTAACGGACCTCTGAGACTATCACAGTGCAGGTGCATTTATACGGAGACTTGATTACACACAGATGGATTGTATTTATCATCATTAGTCATTTAGGTCAACATTGGATCATTCAGAGATCCTCACTGAACTTCTGGATAGAGTTTGCTGCACTGAAAGTAAAGGGGCTGAATAATTTTGCACGCCCAATTTTTCAGTTTTTGATTTGTTAAAAAAGTTTGAAATATCCAATAAATGTCGTTCCACTTCATGATTGTGTCCCACTTGTTGTTGATTCTTCACAAAAAATTACAGTTTTATATCTTTATGTTTGAAGCCTGAAATGTGGCAAAAGGTCGCAAAGTTCAAGGGGGCCGAATACTTTCGCAAGGCACTGTAGATGACCTGGAGCCAGTGGGTCTGGCGACGAATATGTAGCGAGGGCCAGCCGACTAGAGCATACAGGTCGCAGTGGTGGGTGGTATAAGGGGCTTTGGTAACAGAACGGATGTCACTGTGATAGACTGCATCCAGTTTCCATGAGTAGGGTATTGCCAAAGTTGAGGATCAGGAGTACAAATGTGCTTAACAAGTCACATAATTATGTGCATGGACTCACGCTGTGTGCAATAAAGTGTTTACCATGATTTTTTTAATGACTACCTCATCTCTGTACCCGTACATACAATTACCTGTAAGGCCCCTCAGTCGAGAAGTGAATTTCAAACAAAGATTCAACCACAGACAAGGGAGATTTTCCAATGCTTCGCAAAGGAGCGCAACTATTGGTAGATGGGTAAACAAATTTAAACCAAACATTGCATATCCATTTGAGCGTGGTGAAGTTATTAATTGCACTTTGGATGGTGTATCAATACACCCAGTCACTACAAAGATACAGGCGTCCTTCCTAATTCAGTTGTTGGCGAGTAAGGAAATCACTCAGGGATTTCACCACTAGGCCAACAGTGACTAAAACAGTTACAGATTTTAATGGCTGTGATAGGAGAAAACTGAGGATGGATCAACAACAATGTAATTACTCCACAATACTAACCAAAATGACAGAGTGAAAAAAAGTAAGCCAGTGCATAATGAAATGTCTTCCATAACATGCATCCTGTTTGCAATAAGGCATTAAAGTAAAACTGCAAAAAATGTGGTTAAGAAAACAACTTTATGTCCTGAATACAAAGCGTTATATTTGGGGCAAATCCAACACCACACAATCACTGAGTACCACTCCTCATATTTTCAAGCATCATGTTTTTGGGTAGGCTTGTCATCAGCAATGACTTGGGAGTTTTGGGGGATAAAAATCAACAGAATAGAGCTAAGCACAGGCAAAGTCGTAGAGGAAAACCTGGTTCAGTCTGCTTTCCAACAAGGCAATGGGAGACAAATGCACCTTTCAGCAGGACAATAGCCTAAAACACAAGGCTACTTGTATACTGGAGTTGAATACCAACATGACATTGAATATTCCTGGTTGGTTATGTTACAGTTTTGACTTAAATCTGCTTGAAAATCCATGGCATGACTTGAAAATGGCTGTCTAGCTATGATCAACAACCAACTTGACAGAGCTTGAAGAATAAAAATAAATAATATGCAAATATTGTACAATCCAGGTGTGCAAAGCTCTTAGAGACTTTCCCAGAAAGACTCACAGCTGTAATCGATGCCAAAGGTGATTCTAACATGTATTGACTCAGTGGTGTGAATACTTATGTAAGTTATATATTTCTGTATTTCATTTTCAATACGTTTTGTCATTATGTGGTATTGTGTGAGATATATATATATTTTTAAATTCAGGCTGTAACATAATAAAATGTGGAATAAGTCAAGGGGTACTAATTACTGATAGTAATCTCTTTTGTCAAAAGGTCACTGTCCTTTCCGGCAGTATATGCGCAGCAAGCCAGCAAAGTATGGCATCGAGATATGGGTGGCCTGTGACGCACAATTCAGCTACGCTTGGAAGATGCAAGCCTACACAGGGAAGCCGACCAATGGAGGCCCGGAGAAGAACCAGGGGATGCAGGTTGTGCTTGATGTGACAGATGGACTGAGGGGGCACAATGTCACATGCAACAATTGCTTTACCTCTTGTGAACTCAGCCAGCAGCTCCTGAAGAGGAAGATCACCATGGTTGGCACAGTTAGAAAGAACAAGCCTGAGCTCCCCCTGCACTCCTCGCAACAAGGGGGAGAGATACCTTCTCATTAAAGTTTGCCTTCACCCCCACCACCACTCTAGTCTCTTACCTCCCAAAGAGGAACAAGAATGTGATCTTCCTAAGCACACAGCACAAAACGGCTGAGATCAGTGATCGTTAGAACAGGAAGCCAGCCAGCCATCATCCTGGACTACAACCACAAAAAAAGGAGGCGTGGACAACCTGGACAAGGTGATTGGAACTTATAGCTGCAGGAAGATGACTGCCCGCTGGCCCCTGATCATCTTCCATAACTTTGTGATGTTAACATGTTCCATAACATCATCATACAATGCCTTCGTGATATGGAACAAGATCAACCCTACCTGGATGCCTGATAAGCAAAACAAGAGGAGGGTGTTCCTGGAGCAGCTGGGAAAGGCACTAGTAAACCCACACATTCAAAGAAGGGAGCGCCTCCCCCGCACAGCAGCCTCTGCAGCGTTTGTGAAAGCTGTTCAGGGGGCTGAATCTGGTCCTGATCAACCTGAGGCTGCAGCTGGGGCAGGCAAGTGGAGGAGATGCCAATTCAGCCCCCAAAGAAGGACTGTAAAACAAATACTATGTGCTGTACATGTGAGAAACATACTGAAGCATACTGTCCTATATGTGCAAATTAGAGTTGATTGATTTCTGTTCTTCACATTTGTGTTTTGTTTCTATTATCTTATTTTATTCTTATCATTGTAGTTGTTTATACACCTTGTGGGTGGGGGCAATGGTTCAAAAAAATGGGTGAAGACTAGTATTTTGTAGTTGAATTACTCATTGTACAGTATATAGGAACATATCACTATGTTGCCAAAAAAGTTCAAGACTGTTTTTGTTTCCCTTCAATAAAATGCATTTAAAACTACTTTCTGTACATTTCTGCTACTTTCTTAGGCTATATAAGTACTATCTCTTGCTAAAAAAAAAAAATGTTTACACCTATACAGTACCTTTAGCAATAAATAAACCTCTACTTTAGTAAAGAAAACAATTATGATAGGTGTGTTGTAATAAAAATGAGTGGTGTCCACTGTTTAAATGCAGTCTTTCTGCATTGTGAAGAGGGAACACCCAGATATTCATCAAGTTAGTGATGAATGACAGGTTGTTTCTTCATGGGGCTTTATTTTAGGGGTTTAGTGAAGGCGGGTCATTTTTGACGCTTGTTTACTCGTTTTTTGACGAGTAAACAGAATGTTAAGACTACACAAGGGTTTATGTTTTACTTAGTGTGGAGTCGGAAAAAGACCCATGTCAATAGCTTTTTCTCAATATCCTGTACTTTATCCTGAGTTACTGGCACCGCTCATATTATCAACATTGTGTTCTGGTGTTTTAAGCAGTGATTTAAGATTATATAAGTTAGCAATCTATTTTGATGTTATTGGTTTTTTGTTCTTTTCAGGGCAGAAAGTTTAAATCGTGGGGGACTTACTGTAGACGCACATTAACATATTGGGGAGGAAAAGTAGTTAATGTTATAAAAACAGAAGACAAAAAAGCGCTTGGAAATGGCAAAGCTCGTCACAATATGTATTTTGTTTCCCTGGTTATTAAATGGAGCCGAAACATCATAGTCGGACAGATTGTTTTCTCAACGGTAAATTTAATAAACATTAGTTTGCACCTGTGTTATTGTTTTATTCCTGTAAACTTTTAGTCTCTATCAGAGAATTCTCCATACAAAGAATTATGTTTTTGATAATCATTTAATATGCGGCAGTCTGTCATGCCATGATAAAGTAAGTGTCATGCTGTGAAGCAGAGTTCTCTGTGCCACAGGGACTCTAGACTTGAGATGGTTGACTAGCTCCCTTTGAAGACAGAAGTCACCATCTCATTCAGTTTAAAAGCAAAATGTGAACGATTACACAGCAATATACTGCATGAAATATTCTCCTTCTGTGCTGAAATCAGAAGTGAAGTAGGGTCTAAGACGTGACCGGAGAATGAGAACACAGAAATGAAACCATGTCTGTGAGAGGACTATATTCTACATTAATTTCACACGGAAAGTGTATTGATTTGAATAAAAAGGTATTTGAATCCATGTGAATTGTCAAAACACCCTTGCTAATTGGTGTAGCTGATTGCTGCTAAAACATTTTAAAGTCAGACCTTCCTTCCTCAGAAAATGTCTGTATTTTTTATGATAACTTAACCTGTGACCTACATTGTCAAGTTCTTTAAAAAAGAAAGTAAACTACATTCACACACTCAGCCCAGAAAAGACTGCCCTTGCAAGTGCTGTAAAAGTTGGAAACTCCAAGCTACTGCGTGCAAGACATTATTAACGAGCACAGACATACTCTAGTGGAATATTGTTAACTAACTTTTGCAAGTTATTATTTATTCCATTATTTCTTGCACTGTCTGGCAGAATTCATTCCCTTCACATTCTGTTGCCTATAAATAATGTATAACAATTTAATGTTGAGTAATGTCTTACATCAGCCATAGAACTGCTTTAGCTGACATCTCTATAGCGTTTGTTTTGACAATGTCGGAGGTGGAACTATGTTAGAGCTGTCAAATCCACAGACAGCTCCTAGCATTATACCCAAAACGGACATTACCATTGGCTGCACGGAGTCACAATAAGATAAATCTCATGCAGCCTTGTTTGTGTGTGTTACGGTTTTCTTCCTGGGAAGGAGAGAAGGACCAAAATGCTGCGTGGTTGTGGTTGAACATCTTTAATAAAGATGATAACGTGAACAATTACCATATACAAAACAAGAAAACGTGGAAAAACCGAAACAGTCCTGACTGGTGCAAAACACAAAGACAGGAAACAATCACCCACGAAATACTCAAAGAATATGGCTGCCTAAATATGGTTCCCAATCAGAGACAACGATAAACACCTGCCTCTGACTGAGAACCACTCTAGGCAACCATGGACTTACCTGAACACAACCCCATCAATCTACAAAACCCCTAGACAAGACAAACACATAATCACCCATGTCACACCCTGGCCTAACCAAAATAATAAAGAAAACACAGAATACTAAGGCCAGGGCGTGACAGTGTGTTAGTAGAACAGGTATGTGAATTCAGCTCCAGGACCTACTGGATGAGGAGACTATTTTCTTTGCTCAGCTCTTGGTGTTGCAGGGCTTGGTAATGAAATGAAAGGGAACCACTTTATTTTAGACGATTGAGTTTTTATTACCAGTGGATATTGGCCTAATTCTGCCCTGCATGCATTGTTTGTAGTTTTACTCTGGACATGTAGGAGAATCTTACAGAACTCTGTCTGCAGGGTTTAGATGGGGTGTTCATCCCATTGAGTGAAATCTTGCATGCGGACCCCACACCTCGCTGCCATAAAGTGCAATTAGTTCAATGACACATTCAATTGGTTTTAGCCTAATTTTATTTCAATTTGTATGTGTTTTTAAATGGCGTAGAATGCCCTACGTGCTTTCTCTCTTAGTTCATTCACTGATTCATTTAGGTGTCCAGTTGGGTTTATTTTTTTAACCTCAATAATTATAGTTTGTGCAGTGCTCTATATATTTTGTAACAACTGAGAAGTTTGGTCTAATTCTTTGAGATCTGGATCTTCTCTCGAAAATCATTATTTATGTATTTTTGGGGTTTTACTGGTCCAGGCTTTGATGTAGGCCATGTGCGTGGTTGACAGCAGGCACAGGCCATCTGCCAAAACCAGGCATTTAACCTCTGAATTGTGGAGACTAATACCAGGGGCTGAGAACTTTTTTAGAATAGTGGACAATTCGTTAATGTAAATATTGAAGATCGGGACACAGATTGCAACCCTGGCGACGGCCCAGCCCCTGGTTAAAGAGTTACGTTATTTTCTTGCCAATTTTGATGCTGCCCATATTGCCAGTATACAATGGTTTAATTATGTCATATGTTTTCCCCCTTTAATCCACTTTCACTAACTTTGTAGAACAGTCCTGTATGCCAAATATAATCAAATGCTTTTTTGGTATTATTTAGTTGGACATGTTTATCTATCAGGGTGTGTAGGGTGTAAATATGAACGGTCGTGCGATGTTTTGGTGTAAATCCAATTAGGCTTTTACACAAGACATTGTGCTTACTAATGAAGTTTAGAACTCTTACATTTATAATACTTCAAAAAACCTTCCACAGGTTACTGATCCCACACATGCCTCTGTAATTGTTTGTGTTAAATTTGTCTCAGTTCTTAAAGATTGGGGTTAGGAGTCCTTGATTCCAAATGTCAGAGAAACAACCTACACTCAGGAGCAAATTAAACAGTTTTAATATAGCCAATTCAAATGTTGTACTTGTGAATTTGAGCATTTCATTTAGGATGCCATCAGGTCCGCAGACTTTTTTAAATATGAGGGCCTGAAGTTTCTCATAGAACTCCTGGTCAGTAATTGGAGAGTCCAATGGATTTTGAATGTCCTTTATAGCTTTTTCTAATCCATTCAACTTCTGATGAATTTGGCATTGTCCTGCGTTTGAATGGTGTTGTAGAGTGTTTTAAAATGGGTTGTCCACGTGTCACCATTTTTGTATTGCTAATTCCAAATGTTTCAATTTTTTGTTTTTTTCCCCCCAATTTTTCCAGATGTTGTTTGTGTTTATGGACTCCTCAATTAGTGTTAGTTGCTTGCTGTTGTACTGTGCTTTTTTGGTTCTGAGTGTATGTTTATAGAGTTTTTTGTAAGTCCACAGTAATGAAGGTGTATTTCACCATTATTTGGGTTGCTGTACTTTTGGTTGGTTAGTGTTCTAAGTCTTTTCCTGATAATTTTACAGTCTGTATCAAGCCCGTTGTCATCTGTAGTCTTTTTTTGGTTTGCTTTTTATCTATTTCAGTTGTGCTTCTTTTGGCGTTTGCCTCTCTCTCTCTCTCTCTCTCTCTCTCTCTCTCTCTCTCTCATTCTTTATGAAGAGGTTTTGCAGAGGGAGAAGGGGTCTAATTAAGTGATAATGCCCGAGAATCCGGTGTTTGTTGGATATATTGGCACAGGTGTTGTTAGGCCCGAGACAAAGTCTTCCTTGGGTCCAGATTATTCTTTGTGGCCTCTCTTTATATGCGAGAGTGGTGTATCTGAGAGTGAGAAACAGACAGTTGTCTGTTTGAGAGAGGAACAGACAGTTGTCTTTTCCTCTTCGATGTAACTGGAGGTTGAACCACACTTTCTGGACCAGATCCCTTTGTGTTCCTGGGATTCAGAGCCTGGGAGTTTTGGAGCTAGTCCATGTCCTTACCGGTGATGGGAGGGTGGATTGTGATATATTTTCCTTGCCTTCTTTGCTGTTTGATGTTGCCAAGAAATACATGATTTGTGGTGGTAAATTCAGAGTCCTTCATAAGGCACCAGCTGTGATCGATGGGTGGGTCATTTGAAACTGGTTGAGCCCACTACGGAGTGCCAGTTAGCTACTTATGCTGTACTTTCCCTCTTCCCATTTCGTACATTTCCATAAAACTGTCGGAAAAGGATGTTAAGCTCTTCCTTAGTGACAGTTTTGAAGTCAACAACTTTTTTCTTCTCTGCTAGCTAGCCCTCGAAGCAACGAACAGCCCAGTTTCTAATCTTAACTGTGTTTTTTTCGTTGCGGCTTTTCTCTAGGTCATTCAATGCAGTATCCTCCAAATCTGCATGCCTGGGTATTATTGTTATTATCTCTTTTTCCCATTCACCCATAGTCATGCCGCCGAAAATATCAAAATAAATGTTCCACTCATCCGTTTTAGTTTTCGCTACATAGTATCGATTTAGCCAGTCAACAGAAAAAAAGTTGTGTATGTTGCTATGACAACCAGCTCAATTTTCTGTCAGTGTCGTTCGGACACATCCACTTCATATTGGATGGTGGAGATCGCAATTCATTATTGTTTCAATAGGTCGGAGAGACAGACAGCAAGGTTTAAACAAATCTCTAAGATTGAAAACCAATTGCTAGTCTAAAGAAATGGCAGATAACGTCTAGACACTTTTTATAGTGGAGATCAAGTTTACACATTTCCTGGCAGGGCTGATGAGACAGTGGATTGCACAGTTAGACGGAACAGAATAAATAGCCATTTCAACGTCATAGATTTAGCCGGTGGTAACTTGTGAAATAGACACCCGCTGGAATGCGATTGAAACCAATCAGAATTCACGACTTGAACCACCATAAATATCCTATAATGGTCCCTTGACTATTCCAGAGGTGACATATAAGTGCCATTATGGAAGAAAAAGGGATAACATTAATTAACAATTAAGTAATTAACACTCAGTATGATATATACACATTTCCTGAGGTGCACAGAATTACCCTATGGTTTTTATTTATGATAATCATTTGATGGTAATGACAAATGGGACTTTTTCAATCTATTATTTCACATAATGCAAAATTTACTGGACCTCTACTCTGTTGTTCCTTATAGACTTCCCCATCTGACTTTGAATTTGTTCCCATCTTGTAGTACTCTAAGCAGGCACTTTTGTTCACATGTTGTAGATATTTATCTCCTTGTCCACCATAAAAAAATATTCCCTGGCCTCCTTCAGCCATTGTCTATCATTTAATGTCATGCTGAGTATTACATGACTTGCTTTGTTGTTGTCTTGTATGAGGCAGGCGTGTGAAAACAGCTCTGCAATTCAGATGCCAGAGTCTACAGGCAAAACACTTTGATACGTAGTAAATCAAAATTGCTAACAAAATGTTGGACATGGCTACATCGTCTAGTGACAGGTTATCAGACAAATGGGGGCGCTAGGGTATTGAGAGACACATACACGCCTTAATTAGGTATTTTCAGTGATAATTGCAAGGTATGTCAGGTTATTTCCCTGCAGTATGTCAAACAGGATAAAATGCAACACGGGTTACCAACTGTGGTCGAGTCAAGAGCAGCCTACATTGCAGTTGGAGCTATGTACTGTGCAGTATACAGTAGGGTTGGGGTTCATTTCGTCATTATATTCCATTTCCCTGCAAATGCCATTTGAATACACGCAAATTCCAGATCAGTCTTTGAATTCAGAGATAGGTAAATTACAAGAATTCATTATCATCCCCAACAATTCCACAAATTCAATGCCCTCGGGGGATCTTGTCACTGTTCAGAAAGCCGAGATACAGTGCCTATCAGAAAGTATTCAAACCCCTTGATTTATTCCACATTTTGTGAAATTACAGGCTGCATTTAAAATAGATGAAATAGATTGTGTGTAGATGGGTGAGAGAAAACAATACCTCATAATGACAAAGTGAAAACATGTTTTTAGAATTGTTTGAAAAATGTATTGAAAGTGAAATACAGAAAAAAATATATATATTTTATTTTATTTCACCTTTATTTAACCAGTTAGGCAAGTTGAGAACAAGTTCTCATTTACAATTGCGACCTGGCCAAGATAAAGCAAAGCAGTTCGACACATACAACGACACAGAGTTACACATGGAGTAAAACAAACATACAGTCAATAATACAATATAAACAAGTCTATATACGATGTGAGCAAATGAGATGAGATAAGGGAGGTAAAGGCAAAAAAATATATATAATAACAAAAAATAAAAAAATATCTCATCTACATTAGAGATTCTTCAAAGTAGTCACCCTTTGCCTTGATAATAGCTTTGCACACTGTTGGCATTCTCTTAAATACTATTTAATCCAGTTTGTAGTTACAGTCTTGTCCTATCGCTGCAACTCCTGTGCTGACTCGGGAGAGGTGAAGGTCGAGAGCCATGCGTCCTCCAAAACACGACCTCGCCAAGCCGTACTGCTTCTTGACACACTGCTCACTTAACCCAGAAGCCAGTCACACCAATGTTTTGGAGGAAACACCGTGCAGCTGGCGACTGAAGCCAGCATTCATGCGCCCGGCTGCCACAAGGAGTCGCTAGAGTGCGATGGAACAAGGACATCCCAGCCGGCCAAACCCTCCCCTATCCCTGACGACACTGGACCAATTGTGAACCGCCCCATGGGTCTCCCGGTGGCGGCCGGCTGCGACACAGCCCGGGATCGAACTGTAGTGATGCCTCTAGCACTGATCAGTGCCTTAGACCGCTGCTCGGATTCCAGCCGTATGGCGCTACAGAGGGTAGTGCGTACAGCCCAGTGCATCACTGGGGCCAAGCTTCCTGCCATCCAGGACCTATATACTAGGTGGTGTCAGAGGAAGGCCAAAAAAAATGTCAGAGACTCCAGTCACCCAAGTCATAGACTGTTCTCTCTGCTACCACACGGCAAGCAGTACCCGAGCAACAAGTTTAGGTCCAAATGGCTCCTTAACAGCTTCTACCCCCAAGTCAAAAGAATGCTGAACAATGAATCAAATGGCCACCCAGACTATTTACATTGATTTTACACTGCTGCTACTCACTGTTTATTGTCTATGCATAGTCACTTTACCCCTACCTAGTACAAATTAAGTTGACTAACATGTACCCCCACACATTGATTCGGTATCGGTACACCCTTTATATATCCTTGTTATTGTTATTTTATTTTTTACTTTAGTTTATTTAGTAAATATTTTCTTAACTCTATTTCTTGAACTGCATTATCGGTTAACATTTCACAGTAAGGTCTACCTACACCTGTTGTATTCGGCGCATGCGACAAATACAATTTTGTTTGAAGGTGTGGTAGAGAGAAGCTGTCTGTTTTCCTCTCCCTGCATCTGTGGTTCTCGTTCAACATAGCATTAGGAGAGTTCTGTGAACATCAACAGTCGTTAAAATGTCATTCTGAAAAGCACCATCTTCCTAATTTATAACTTTTACATATCAGCATCATTTTTTAAAATCTGATGGGCAACAGCATCACCCCCATAAAGTCTATAGACATGGTGAAAGATGTTTCAGTCAAGCATGTTGCCATGATGTGTAGAAGCTGTTAATGACAAAAGGGAATATGAATCATAAATGCAAGTTGAGTATGCTGCTTGAGGAGGAGTGTTCATTAGAAAAGTGGTGGTGGATTGATTACAAGTGGTGGTAGTCATGGATAATGATGGATGTAAGTCATCCTAGAGAATAGTTCAAATGTAGGACAGATCAGATATAAATTCACATTTCCAAAAATAAAGATATACAGCCCCAACACAATACTCACAGTTCTTTTTACAAATGCATGAATATTGTTATGGTTTCATGATGACGCTTGAATAAACACATGGTGGGAGGTACTCACACTTATATGACCGCCTGGCAAGATCTGAGCAGCTTATACAGGTCCATGGTGCACAGAGAAAAGCTCCTGGGCCACGCACCAAGCTACAACAGACGGAAGTGGAACTCAAGTTAACCAGGACAGGTACATGTGGCACATAGGCCTACAAACACTGTGTGCATGTTTTGCGAACTCGTTTGAGACAATGAGTGGTTTCATTATTAATCACATTTCTTTTTCACAATACTTTTGTTTTGTTTTACATCAGCAGGTGTCACAAAGTGCTTTACAGATAACCAGCCTAAAACTCGAAAGAGCATGCAATGCAGAGGCAGAAGCACAGTGACTACCTGGCTGAGCTCGTTCAGCAGGGGTTCGGAACAAGGTAGCACGCCCGGTGAAATCAGGCCAGGGGTCCACAACTGCAGTCGAGCCAGAAGCACGGGATCAGCAGCATGACCAGGGGCTCGGGGGAGACACACGGATAAGAAAACTCAAATAACTTTTGAATGGATTATGATAGAGACATGAGCTTTTGGACTTTTGGTTTTCTTATAGGATTATCTAACCAATTAGCATACTATTGTACCAATTCATCATCCTAAAGTCGTCTTCTTCATGCTGATGATCTGTACATGTTACAGATAACAATACAGTACAAATAGATTTAAAAAAGAATATGGAATATAATACAGATACAGATTATACACGTGTTGGTTTCTAATAATAATGTTACTACTACTAGGTTGCTCTCTCCCTGCTTTTCCTGAAAATGTCTATCTGAAATAACTAGCTAGTTGTTATTTATAGGCTTACTGCCTCGCTGGTCTATAGATGTATGACTACTTGATCATGATGTTGTGGCTGTAACATTTAATTGACATCGCATTAAAACAACAACTAGCTAGCTTTATCAGATAGACATTTTCAGGAAAAGCAGTGCAAGATATCATTTGAGAAATTGTACCTTTTTATCTCTGACTGGAGCATTGCAATAGCCAGATGGAAGCAGCTGCACTTCTGATTTTCTTCCCCATCCCTTCTTGTCTAGATTCTACAGGGAGTTAGCCTGTTCTCCTCAAAACAGTATTAGCAAGCTAGCTAGCTAGCCAACTTAAGCAAATATTTATCTCAGCTTGCTAACTAACAAAGCCAACCAACTACACATCAAATACACACAGAGCAAACAACCAGCCATGTTGTTTCAATGAAAAATAATCAACTTTGTGGCAGTAATGCTATGGGTAAACACTTGTTTTACATTTTTTATCAATTTTTCTCACCAAGGCCTTGCTGTAGCTTTTAAATTCTGTCAATGTCATTTAGTAATTGTAACAAATGTATATCCATATTTAGCGACATCTCCTTCATCCCTTAGTTATCAAAGCATTGCGACAGGCCAGAAGTCAAACAAAAATTAAACCCAATAAGAAGTGGAATGGAATGTGGGAGCTGCAAGAATGTATTGACACTATTTAATTGGAATTTCAAGTTCAATTGGAATGAACCCCTACCCTATATGTCAGCATGTTTGGTTGTGTTGTAAGTTTATACAGAATGCCCTATGTTCATACTCTTTGTTCATACTCTATTCATAAACTTGACTGATGTGCTATATCATGAGCAGGTAGCTGTCACATCCTGATCTGTTTCACCTGTCTTGTGATTGTCTCCAACCCCCACCAGGTGTCTCCCATTACCTCATGTGTATTTATACCTGCGTTTTCTATTCGTCTGTTGCCAGTTAGTCTTGTCCCGTCAAGTCTTACCAGTGTGGTCCCTGTGCTCTAGTTGTTGCTTTTCTTAGTCTTCCCAGTTCTGACCTTTTTGCCTGTCCTGATCCTGCCTGCTGTTCTATACCTGCCTGACTCTGATTTGGATTGCGACTCTTTGCCAGCCTTGACCTACCGATTGCCTGCCCCTTGTGTTGAAAAAAACTCTGAGACTCGCACTATCTGCCTCCGGTGTCTGCATCTGGGTCTTTGCATGTGTAACCGATGTGAAATGGCTAGCTAGTTAGCGGTGGTGCGCGCTAATAGGGTTTCGATCGGTGGTGTCACTCGCTCTGAGACCGTGCTCTACAAGAGCCGAGGCTATTGTGGCGCGATGGGTAACGATGCTTCGTGAGTGACTGTGGTTGATGTGTGCAGAGGGTCCCTGGTTTGAGCCCAGGTTGGGGTGAGGAGAGGGACGGAAGCTATACTGTTACATTGATGCTGTTGACCTGGATCACTGGTTGCTGCGGAAAAGGAGGATGTCAAAATGGGTGTGAGTGTTACCAATGTGAAATGGCTAGCTAGTTAGCGGTGGTACGCGCTAATAGTGTTTCAATCGGTGACGTCACTCGCTTTGAGACCTTGAAGTAGTTGTTCCCCTTGCTCTGCAAGGGCCATGGCTTTTGTGGAGCGATAGGTAACGATGCTTCGAGAGTGACTTGATGTGTGCAGAGGGTCCCTGGTTCGAGCCCAGGTTGGGGCGAGGAGAGGGACGGAAGCTGTACTGTTACATTGATGCTGTTGACCCGGATCACTGGTTTCTGCGGAAAAGGAGGAGGTCAAAAGGGGGGTGAGTGTAACCGAGGTGAAATGGCTAGCTGGTGTACTCTAATAGCGTTTCGATTGATGACGTCACTCGCTCTGAGACCTTGAAGTAGTTGTTCCTTGAAGTAGTGGTCCCCCCTGCTCTGCAACACCTGAGCTGTGATGTTAGCACTGTTTTCTCTCTGCTATGTCTGTCTGCTGTCCACCAGATTGACAAACAGGTGCTGACTGCCTCCCAGGTCAGCCACACTTGACATATTTCAGACAGCTCATACTCTATGTCCAGTCTGGTCACCTTTAGTTATTTATTTATCCTTTATTCACGGGTTGTGCAGTCGATGCTCTGTCACTTCTCAGAATGGTGCTGATTTAATAAAGTTTAAATTCAATTTGAATCAATATGTCTCGCAGGATCACTTAATGAATCATTAGTATTCTACATAACAAATTGATTGTAATAGCATAGTATAACTTTAGACTCTATAACTTTAGGCTCGCTACTGCTCTACCAAAAACACCATAAAATTAAAGTAGGCTACATATTATGTTTTTCTTTTGAGATCTGAACTCAATAGCGCGGGACACTAGGCTAACATGTGCTTTGATTTAAACAAAATATAGGTGGAAGTGTAGCGTCTTAACTCCTTTTGCTCTAAAATTCAACTTAACAGTATTTAGACTACTTACATCATTAAGATCGAAATGCATATTCCCACGAAACTGATTGGGATCAATTGTTGGCATGCAGATGCAGCATGCATATTTCAGCCGTAAAATGTGAAGAATATCATTTCCGATTGAGAGTGATGATGGCCTAATTTATATAGAGGTAGTCCTTATTTGGTGTTTTAGGATTTTAAAAACATAACATATTCTTTGAGCCCCTATGTGTAGGCGTAGATGCTGATAACGATAGGTAATGATAAGCCTAACCATCTTATGGTAGATGGAAAGGTTTTCCTAAAAATCTTCTCAATAAAATGCTAACTAGCTACAAAGTAGAATGATATCATGATTATTTGCATCAATACAGTGGCCATTTGTTTCGCAAGCGCCCTCTCATGTGCTACAGAAACACCACTAACCAAACAACAGTGCTAGATGCCTGAACACTTGAATTAAAAGGGAACTACACTAAAAATATGTTTTTCTCAGACATCAAAAGTGGTCTCCTGATGTGATTTAAGCATTGCTGTAGACTTAGAAGATCCAGTTGGGTTATTTTTCTATTAAATAAGTATAAAATGTCAGAAATCTGAAACCTGGGAATTTCTGACTTAGTTGACAACCTAATGTATCTGTTTCAATAGTAGGCCTACTTTTAGTCTATTTGCACAGTACAGCTTGGCTTGGCCTGACTGTGAAAGACCAATATGCGATTTATAATTTTAGGTCATTCAGTGTGTCACTGTTTCGCATAGAATTTTTCTCGTAGGGCACCATTCCTTTACCGGGCATAGCGTTCAGATTTTTTTGTTGCAAAACTAGAGTATACCCACTTCACAGGCCCCGCTACACCACTTGAGATAGTCACAACACCTGATAAAGAGCTGGAACTCACACCTGCAAGCTGTGCTCATCAAAACAGTCTGCAAAGAAAACAAAACATCAACCGCACTTGCCATTATACAATGTCCCTTCTCCAAACAGAACTCTGAACCAAACCTCTTAAGATACTGATCAAAATTACTAATCTATTTTCTTGCTACGAGTTGTTTTTCCACACTAAATACTACATGAATCGTAAACATTCTCACCCATTATATCTACATCTACATCATCACTAATGGCAAAGTAATTGTGGCACCCTTTTCCCTATTTAGTGCACTACTTTTGATAGAGCTCTGGTCAAAAGGAGTGCATTAAACAGGGAATAGGGTGAAATTTGGGACACAACCCTGATGAAGGGATTTGATTGTGTGACCAGGTAGAAATCGGAGGCATGTATACAACTCTAATCAATGATTGGTTACTGTAAAATTGGAATCTTGGAATGTGGAATCTAGCAGTATTATCTCGCCCCTGGCTCTAGGTCAAAATATAGTCTGTGTTTAATTGCTGAGAAACTTGATTTTGCTCCAAATATTAGGACACCTAAGCAACCTGCAGTGAGGTGCATCTTAAGCAGTATTGTGTTTATGCATACAGATAGAGGTTGGTTCCCAAATGGCACTCTGCACTGCCCTATGGACCCTGGTCAAAATGTGTGCACTACATAGGGAATAGGGTGCCATTTTACTGTCCTGCTCTCAGCATTCCAGGCTATCAATGCTACCAAAGCCGTTATACAATCAGTAGTGAAAGTCTACAAACCCCTGGCACAGTCTTCACATTTTGCTGCCTAAATTGATAGCTTAAAATTTTATCTCAAAAGGGAATCAATATATTTATTTTCCTACTGATCTACTCAACCTTAAGTTAAAGAAAAAGTTAATATTTGGTGGAAGCACCTTTGCAGCCATGTGTGCTAGGTAGGTAGCCTAGTGGTTAGAGCATTGGACTTGTAACTGAAAGGTTGCAAAATTGAATCCATGATGTGACATGGTAAAAATCTGTTGTTCTGCCCCTGAACAAGGCAGTTAACCCACTGTTCCTAGGTTGTCACTGAAAATAATAATTTGTTCTTAACTGACTTGCCTAGTTAAATAAAGGTAAAATAAGATTCTACTAATTTTTCACAACTCTTACATTTATACATTGTTTTTGTAAAAATTGCTCAGGCTCAGTAAATTTGGTTGGGACTCGCTGATGGACAGCAATATTCAAACCTTGTCTCTGATTTTTCAAGCACTAAGTAACTCTCAACACCTATTGGAAAGCCATTCTGGTGTGTCTTAGGCATTACAATTTGTGTAATTGTCCCAATTAAAAATAAAACTCTACCCCAGGGTTTTCAGAAGACTGAGGCTGGTTTTCCTTGAACACTTTACTTGGACTTAGCTTTCATACTTTCATATTTATTTTGATCCTGATAAATTCCCCAGTCCCTGCTGGTGACAAGCATACCCATAACATGATGCAATATTTGAAAATACAGAGGATTTCGAGGCTGAGGCTGAGTTTCTACTAAGCTTACATATGGAATTGTTTTTAAAAGGTCATAGCAAGGATCTAGTACAATTAATTGATGAAACATTTTATTTGGCCTCACTGCTATTAACCCATAGAAATGCATTGAATAACATATTCATACATGGCAAAACAGATAGTCAAAAAATAAATAAAATGGAAGTATGTTTTGAAGTATCTGCATTATATCTGAGAGATATAAGATAGTTCAGGAAACTATTTATATTGTTTAACCCATATATAACCCCTTTCTTTGGCACTAAAGTAGTTCCATATATACAGTATTTCCATTCATTTTTTAAAACTTGTGCTGGGCTGCCTTCAGGCGAGTCTTGTGAGGCTTGTGGGCGTCCTAGAGCAATGGGCTCACACTAGTGTGTATCCCAAACTGTTTGTACACTGCAGACCGAAGTTGGCAGATCCGTTGTGCCGACTTCAGAATCACCTTACCCTCGTGGGGGTCGCAGAGCAAAACAGAGAACAGAACACCATCATGTTTGCGAGAGTCTCCTCTATCCATATTAGTTTGTAGGCCAAACCATTCTGACACTACAGATGTATCCTGATCTGAAAAACACCGCTGTAGCTGGTGTCGCTGTAGGCCGACACCGGCGGATGCGGTGGATTGAGACTCGCCCATGCAAAATATATATTTTTATTATGCTAATTATATTTCTGCAGGGGCACAGACATCAACTCTAGTGGTTTAATTAAACAATTAGGATACCATGTATAAAAATGCCCAATTGCCTATTATTTTGTCTACCATGGCTTGAAGAAGAGATCTCAGTGACATTGAAAGAGGGGTTTCAAAGATGCATAGGTTTAAAGTGTGGGTGTGTGTGTGCACACGCGCGTGATTGGTTGTGTCACCATATCTCAAGACAACTGAACACTTATGGGAGATTCTGGAGTGGCGCCTAAGACAATGTTATCCACCGCAATCAACAAAACAACACATTATGGAATTTATTGTGGAAGAATGGTGTTGCGTGCCTCCAGTAGAGTCCCAGACACTTGTAGAATCTATGCCAAGGTGTATTGAAGCTGTTCTGGCAGCTCATAGTGGCCCAATGCCCTTAAGACACTTTATGTTGGTGTTTCCTTTTTTTGGTAGTTACCTGTAACTAGTACTGAAAGGTCAATGTTATGGTTTCTTCATACATCAAAAGACTAAAAAGGGGCTTTATATCGTTCTCCTTACAGCTACCCTATGCAAAGAGAAGACACTCTCCAACTCTCATTAACCGCCTACACATCGTGCATTCGGCAGTACATTTCTTCAACGTTTTAATCAATTAGCTGCTTCCAATTAGCTAGCTTATCAATAAAAAATCTGAGATTTCTGTGCTGGTATAGATCTTAGATGTACAGTACATGAGGAACATATGCCAGCGCCAGTCTTATCATAACTCAGTTATCCTCTGAACAGACCTCTCTGAGTGTCCGTCAGTTTGTTTCTTGAGTCTGGCTCTCAGCATGTGGACTTGGTGACAGTCAAGCATTTAGCCATCTGTTCTGGGTTATTGTCTGCCATGGCAGGCCATTAAAAACACTTCAAGTTCCGCTTTAAAAACGTTTTTTTATTTAAAATCAATATTACATTTTATTGGACAGGATATACTGTACTTTTTAATCAAAACAAGCTGAATAAAATTGACCCAAGAAATAGCATTGTTGGGAGATCTGGAGAGACCTGGTCAGTCAATTACTAATATACTAATACTCTTAGTAAAAGTATTTCTCTTCAACTCGCAAACTGTGGATTCTATTCGATTAGATACACTGCTCAAAAAATAAAGGGAACACTAAAATAACACATCCTAGATCTGAATGGAATATTCTTATTAAATACTTTTTGTCTTTACATATATGAATGTGCTGACAACAAAATCACACAAAAATAATCAATGGAAATCAAATTTATCAACCCATGGAGCTCTGGATTTGGAGTCACACTCAAAATTAAAGTAGAAAACCACGCTACAGGCTGATCCAACTTTGATGTAATGTCCTTAAAACAAGTAAAAATGAGGCTCAGTAGGGTGTGTGGCCTCCACGTGCCTGTATGACCTCCCTACAACGCCTGGGCATGCTCCTGATGAGGTGGCGGATGGTTTCCTGAGGGATCTCATCCCAGACCTGGACTAAAGCATCCTCCAACTCCTGGACAGTCTGTGGTGCAACTTTCGGTGGATGGAGCGAGACATAATGTCCCAGATGTGCTCAATTGGATTCAGGTCTGGGGAACGGGCGGGCCAGTCCATAGCATCAATGCCTTCCTCTTGCAGGAACTGCTGACACACTCCAGCCACATGAGGTCTAGCATTGTCTTGCATTATGAGGAACCCAGGGCCAACCGCACCAGCATATGGTCTCACAAGGGGTCTGAGGATCTCGTTTCGGTAGCTAATGGCAGTCAGGCTACCTCTGGCGAGCACATGGAGGGCTGTGCTGCCCCCCAAAGAAATGCCACCCCACACCATGACTGACCCACCACCAAACCGGTCATGCTGGAGGATGTTGCAGGCAGCAGAACGTACTCCACGGCGTCTCCAGGCTGTCACGTCTGTCACATGTGCTCAGTGTGAACCTGCTTTCATCTGTGAAGAGCACAGGGCGCCAGTGGCGAATTTGCCAATCTTGGTGTTCTCTGGCAAATGCCAAACGTCCTGCACGGTGTTGGGCTGTAAGCACAACCCCCACCTGTGGACGTCGGGCCCTCATACCACCCTCATGGAGTCTGTTTCTGACCGTTTGAGCAGACACACGCACATTTGTGGCATGCTGGAGGTCATTTTGCAGGGCTCTGGCAGTGCTCCTCCTGCTCCTCCTTGCACAAAGGCGGAGGTAGCGGTCCTGCTGCTGGGTTGTTGCCCTCCTACGGCCTCCTCCACGTCTCCTGATTTACTGGCCTGTCTCCTGGTAGCGCCTCCATGCTCTGGACACTACGCTGACAGACACAGCAAACCTTCTTGCCACAGCTCGCATTGATGTGCCATCTTGGATGAGCTGCACTACCTGAGCCATTTGTGTGGGTTGTCGACTCCATCTCATGCTACCACTAGAGTGAAAGCACCGCCAGCATTCAAAAGTGACCAAAACATCAGCCAGGAAGCATAGGAACTGAGAAGTGGTCTGTGGTCACCACCTGCAGAACCACTCCTTTATTGGGGGTGTCTTGCTAATTGCCTATAATTTCCACCTGTTGTCTATTCCATTTGCACAACAGCATGGGAAATTTATTGTCAATCAGTGTTGCTTCCTAAGTGGGCAGTTTGATTTCACAGAAGTGTGATTGACTTGGAGATACATTGTGTTGTTTAAGTGTTCCCTTTATTTTTTTGAACAGTGTATATTCAAATTGAATGTTAAAAGTCACAGCAGAGTGGAAAGATAAATGAAGAGTAGAAATTGTGAAGAGGGTGGCCAGCAGAAATACGTGGGATGGGCAGTAGGAAACTGAGGGATGAGATGTGGAACTGGAGACTAGTGGGAGTGGAGTTGCTGGGAGGGGGATAGAATGACGGTCAAAGATAAAAGTAACAAATAAAGTAAAAATAAACACAAAAAAACTATGTTTGAATGACACTGAGGGGCAACGCTGTTACATCCAATGCCTGTTTGCCTGAGGCTGATGCCACGCAGGTGCTTGTATGAGTGTACACATGCATATACACACACTCGCATTCAAATGCCCATGTGCACACACACGGACAGACATACACATGCACTCAAATGTTTGATTCCCTTGATCTCTTTTGTTTCTGCATCGTTGTTTTATGTTCTTGTTTTCCTTTATTTATTTTCTCTCTTTTGTTCATTTTGTTGGTTGTTGGTGCATTGGGGGATGGTGGCTTGGAGGGGGGGTTTGGGGGCGGTGAATGGAGGGAGAGGTTTTTTATTTGGGGCTGGGTCTTGGATGGTTGAAGGGCAGCTCCCGGGGAACTGTGGGGGGTCTTGGATAGTTGGTGGCCTGGCGGTTGGGAGCTTGGACCGGTGGCCGATAGGTCGCTGGTTTGGTTCCCCCTTTTCGACTTGGTGGGAGATCTGTCGATGTGCTCTTGGGAGGGGGGACTTGACCCTAGTTTCTCCTGTGGGTCACTCTGGATGGGAGTCTGTCAGATAACTGAATGTAATGTAAATGTTGAGCAGCTTCACTGCAGGTAGATTGTATGTTTTAATATTAAATAAAAACATGTTTTATTTAAAATTAACCTGAATAGAATGACATCTCACTGACATTAAACTGTTAATTACCAATATGCATAATTACATTATAGTTACGTTGAGCAGTGTTCAGTTCAATCCCAAACAGTATAAAACAAGTCAAAACTAAGTAAAGAAAAAAGAGTAAACCTTTAATACCCCTCAAACTTCAGATACTGTATATTTGTTTCTTGAACGGTATACACAGCTAGTCCAATGAATCAGAACAGATGCCTTCACTCCTCCGCGTTAATCTATCCACAGGCATATTGCAGTAAGAAGTTCAAAGTGACACACTGTGTCACTTTGAACCACAAGGATGTAAAAAAAATATATATATGTTTTACTGATTAGGCAGAGACTCAATATGCTGTTTCTATACATAGGTGTTTTAGGGCTCTTTTCAATCCACATCGCGGAAGTTCAGCTTTATAGCTTGATTGAAATGTAAAGGTAATGTTCCCACGTTAGCAGAGACTGCATTCATGGTATACGCCGCATATGTCGGCTCAATCAGAAATTACCTTTACATTACTATCACAGAATCTTTAACCCTTCAACTTTACAGATTGAATTAGAGCCCTTAGATTGCACGCTCTGTGGTCCTATAGTCATTGAAATGGGGTAACATCCTGCCCTAACATACCAATGGGAGTGTGAGGGTCTTTATACTGAATAAAGCGATACTAGGCAGAGACTCAATATTAGCTGTCCATCTGTCCTGTTCACAGGTATTTTAGAATCCACTCTCTGTGGACATTTGTTTCCCAAATGGCACCACATTTCCTATATAGTGTATTACTTTTGACCATAGCCCTGTAGGCCCTGATCAAAAGTAATGCACTCCAAAGAGAATAGGGTGCCATTTGGGACACAAGGTGGTATTGTGTAACACTCTGCCCTACTACATAACGCAGTGGAGATCTTTTATAATTGGACTTGACCATTTGGCGATAGAGAGAAGTCTTCTGGCAGCAGCATGAGTGTGACTGTGAGTGCAGTAGAACAGCCGCCTAATGGACACCTCTCTTCAACCATTTCTTTTAGATATTAATGACCATTCATACAATGTTAAAAACTCTGGAAAATCTCACTTGACCGAAAGAAGCACTGTGGAGAAAAATAACATTGATGTTTTCACAAGTCTTCCAATTAAAAAACTATGTGCTCCAGGAGTAGCAGTTTAGCTTACAGTGATGAAATAACAAGGTAAAGTCCAGAAAGTAATAGGAAACAACAAGGGAAATAAGACGCGGGATTAACCCGTTAATAGTTAGCATGTAGCCACTAAGTACTTGTATGAAGTGAATACAATTTTCCTGGTTGCTATGTAGAAACAATTATTAATCACTGAAGAACTATCAATAATAGAGGCTAATAAGCAGAAGTTATGTAGTAAGCATTTAAGGCCATTTCACCCTTCTCCGTACTTATTAAGAATGTACTTGGAACTTTCGTAGAAAGAAATGTTTACGAAACTACATCATACTACATCATACTGTATGTGGGTCAACCTCAAAACGTACCTTTTGGGTCTTTGCTTGTAGCTGGGTAGTTACCTTGCCATTGCTGTCTTGTTTCCATCTTGTTCCGCTGTTGTTTCCTATTACTTTCCGGTTGGCACCCAGTTATTTCAACACTGTACTTAAGTAATTACTTACTGGTCATGTCTTTATAGTTTAACCATAGTTTTAGTTAGAGTGTGAATTACACCATGATGTCCGGGGGGCGCGGGGGGGGGTCTGTATTGAGTTCACACGCGCTTGCACAACATTTTTTATGGGCATAATAATAAAGACTGCATTTAAACTTTTAAAATGAATTCCCTTTAAATGTGGCATGAACACAACCAGTTGTGATATTTGCAGTTGATTGTCAAACAAATCACTTAAAAAAGTAGGCTACTGTTGCATGTTTGTCCACTCAAAAATAATTCCAGCATTCCAACTGCATGTATACACACACCATTTGATGAATGGAAATAGACATCTGTTACAAAACACCAAAAAGTATGCCTACTGCCATTGATTAGGCCTGCATTATATCTTGCTGAGAAATGTACCTTTTTTGTAGCCTGAAAAGTCCGGACACCTGAAATGGGCCTGAAACTGTCCCAGAAAAAACAGGCGGTCACCCCAACATACATGGTTAACTTACTAGACTAGGTTACAATGTGTATTACCAGGAACTTCAAATAGGCCTACCAGTAGCAAATGTGTAGTGGTACAAAAATATTGGTGGGTAAACTCTGATTGTTGGTCGATGTGTGAAAAAGTCCCGCTCCCTATACTTTCAGTGCTTTTTATGAAGAAGGTGGGTAAAACAGCTTTTACTTCTGTTTACCCCCAAGTGGTGCAGCAGTCTAAGGCACTGCTGCACCATAGTGCTAGAGGCGTCACTACAGACCCTGGTTCGATCCCATGCTGTATCACAACTGGTCGTGATCGGGAGTCCGATCAGAGTCATCCGGGTTAGGGTTTGGCCAGTGTAGGCCATCATTGTAAATATAAATTTGTTCTTAACTGACTTGTCTAGTTAAATGAAGGTTAGAAAAATAAAATAAAAAAATAAAAATGATGCTGCCGATAGACTACTCTCTCAGCCAAGGCAATTTTAAACACATGAGCACACGCAGAATAGGTAGCATACATTCAATATAACGCATGAGTTGAATCACCCTAGATCATGAGTTGTCCATTATTCATGAGTTAATGCTTGGAGTCTTGTGACATACTGTAAAACACTCGTGTGACATAAAACACTTTCTTTCCTTACATTAATTACATTTATTACAGTGTTATTTGCCATTATTAAGTATTTAACAATTGGATTAGAACATTGAATTTAAACCCTGTACGAATTATGGATCTTGGAGATTATGGAAAATGCACTATATGTATAACTATGCCTGTGTAACATTTTACTATGTTTTGCTGTGAAAACCGTTCTCATGGGCACAAAAATCCAAAATATTGCCTATGCCACTGCAAAATCGAATGCTTCTAACCGAAAGAGTCAACTATAGGCCTACTGTCATTAATGTGTATTTGTTGGATGGATTGGATGCGCATTGGTGTCTAGTTGTAGGCTACTTGTCTAGTGATTTTGTCAACCATCATCAGCTGATCCAGGAAAGAAAACAAATATTGATTGAAAATAATAAAGCTAAATAAATGGTCTACTACTTCTAGACACGGAGAACACCAGTACCAGCGTACACCTGGAAAACAAAGCAATGAGCACTCTAAACAGCTGACTGACAAAAGCAAACAATAATAATGCAACATATATATAAATCTAATGCATTGGAATAAAGGCAATTTTTTTATGGCTCCTTAGCAAACAAATGGCTAAAATGAGGAAGCACAAAGGAAAATCTATGAGTAAAGGAGCTCAACTGAGGCTGATATTCAGCACTACTGAGTGGATAGCAAGGCAGCATAGAAATAAATGGTTTAAACCATGAGAGAGGTGGGGGTGTTCTTTCATTGGAAGCTTTTTCATATGTACCACTGTAAAACACACAGTTGAAGTCGGAAGTTCACATACACCTTAGCCAAATATATTTAAACTCAGTTTTAAACAATTCCTGACATTTAATCATAGTAAAAATTCCCTGTTTTAGGCCAGTTAGGATCACCAGATGATTTGAAGAATGTGAAATGTCAGGATAATATTAGAGAGAATTAATTATTTCAGCTTTTATTTCTTTCATCACATTCCCAGTGGGTCAGAAGTTTACATACACTCAATTAGTATTTGATAGCATTGCTTTTAAATTGTTTAACTTGGGTCAAACGTTTTGCGTAGCCTTCCACAAGCTTCCCACAATAGGTTGGGGGAATTTTGACTCATTCCTCCTGACAGAGCTGGTGTAACTGAATCAGGTTTGTAGGCCTCCTTGCTGGCAAACGCATTTTCAATTCTGCCCACAATCTTTCTACAGGATGGAGATCTGGGCTTTGTGATGGCCAGTCCAATACCTTGACTTTGTTGTCCTTAAGCCATTTTGTATTTCTTCTTGCACATCATCATCTGCATATTTATCACTCCAGTGTTAATGTCACGACTTCTGCCGAAGTTAGGGCCTCTCCTTGATCGAGTGGCGCTCGTCGGTCGGCATCGCCGGTCTTCTAACCATCATCGATCCACTTGTAATTTTCCATGTGTTTTGTCTTGTTTTTCCTCACACCTGGTTTCAATTCCCCCAATTACTTGTTGTATATTTAACCCTCTGTTCCCCCCATGTCTTTGTGTGGGAATGTTTATTGTAAGTGCTTGTGCACATGTTAACTGGTGCACGTCAGGTTTTGTACCCATGTCATGTTATTCTTGATGCTGTTGGTTTTGCAATTAAACTGCTCCGGCTATTACCTAGTTCTGCTCTCCTGCGTCTGACTTCCCTGCCACCAGTTACGCACATCTTACAGAATCCCACACCAGAATATGGAGTCAGCAGGAGCAGGTGCAACTGGAATAGGGGTGGAGGAGCGCGTCCGGGAGCATGCGGCAATGCTCCACTATCTTGATTCCGCCATGGACCGTGTTGTCCAAACTATGGACCGCTGGGAGAGATAGGGAGTTCCTCCAGTGCCTCCACCAGCACAACCAGGGCCTCCACTACTCGTCCCCCCTTCACCCGGTCCCAGTGGGATTCGTCTTGCCCTGGTTTATGGTAATCGCCCGGGATTATGACGAGACGGCTGCACGCTGCCAGGGATTCCTGTTGCAGCTCGATCTCTACCTGGCAACCGCCCCCCGGCTCCTTCAGGTCCTGAGAAGGTGTCCGCCCTCGTCTCGTGCCTCTCTGGGAAATCCTTGGAGTGGGCCAACGCCGTTTGGGGAGAAGGAGATGCGGCGCTGGACCATTTTGAGGATTTCTCTTCAATCTGAGGCAGGGGACGAGGAGCGCCCATGAGTTCGCCATGTTTTTTTGGACCCTGGCCGCCGTCGCGGGATGGGAACGATATGGCCCTGATCGACCACTATCGCTGCAGTTTGTGCGAGGACGTCCGTCGGGAGTTGGCCTGCAGGGACACCACCCTCACCTTCGACCAGCTGGTGGACCTGTCCATTCGGCTGGATAACCTGCTGGCCAGCCGCGGACGTCCAGATCGGATTCTGTCGGTTACATCCCCCAGCACCACCGCTCCGGTGCCCTTGGAGTTGGGAGGTGCATAGGGAGACTGGAGGAGGTTCCGGCTCGTGCACAATCTGTGGCCGCAGAGGTTACACTGCCGGTCAATGCCGGGTTGGTTCCTCTGGGGTTCGAGGCAGCAGGCAGGGCACTCTGGCGTCATCCCAGGTGAGCCGGCACCCTTCTCACCCAGAGCCCTCTGTTGCAGACATGTTTTTGTATATTTATTTTCCTGAGTTTCCCCCGGATTCCCAGCATAGGGCGCTCATCGATTCAGGCGTGGCTGGGAATTTTATAGACAGATCGTTTGCTCTTAGTTTAGGGATCCCCATTGTTCCTGTGGCTGTGCCCTTCCCCACTCACGCCTTAGACAGTCGACCATTAGAGTCAGGGTTAATTAGGGAGGCCACCGGTCCTCTGGGTATGGTGACACAGGGTCCCAAGAAGAGAATCAGTCTCTTCCTCATTGACTCTCCTGCGTTTCCCATGGTGCTAGGCCTACTCTGGTTAGCTTGTCATGACCCCACTGTTTCTTGGCAACGGAGGGCTCTCACGGGGTGGTTGCGAGAGTGCTCGGGGAGGTGTTTAGGGGTTTCCGTTGGTGCTACTACGGTGGAAAGTCCAGACCAGGTCTCCACCGTGCGCATTTCCCCTGAATATGCCGATTTGGCTCTCGCCTTCTCCAAAAAGAATGTGACTCAATTACTACCCCATCGATTGGGCGATTGTGCGATAAATCTCCTGGTCGACGCTGCACTTCCCAGGAGTCACGTGTATCCCCTCTCACAGGCGTAGATGGTGGCTATGGAAACATATGTCTCCGAATCCCTGCGTCAGGGGTACATTTGGTCCTCCACTTCACCCGCCTCCTCGAGTTTCTTTTTTGTGAAGAAGAAGGAGGGAGGTCAGCGCCCGTGTATTGACTACCGAGGCCTAAATCAGATCACGGTGAGGTACAGTTACCCGCTACCTTGAGTCAATTCATGGGGCGTGCTTCTTCCCCAAACAAGATCTCAGGAGTGCTTACAACCTGGTGCGTATCCGGGAGGGAGACGAGTGGAAGACGGTGTTCAGTACGACCTCAGGGCATTATGAGTACCTCGTCATGCCGTACGGGTTGATGAAAGCTCCATCAGTCTTCTAAGCCTTTGTAGACAAGATTTTCCAGGACCTGCAAGGGCAGGGTGTAGGGGTGTATATTGATGACATTCTTATATACTCTGCTACACGAGCCGAGCATGTGTCTCTGGTGTGCAGGGTGCTTGGTCGACTGCTGGAGCATGACCTGTACGTCTGAGAAATGCCTGTTCTTCCAAAGGAGATGTAGAGTGAACGCATTTCAGCCATGCGTAATTGGCCGACTCCCACCACGGTAAAGGAAGTGCAGCAGTTCCTCGGGTTTGCCAATTACTACCGGAGGTTTATCCAGGGTTTTGTTCAGGTAGTGGCTCCCATTACCTCACTGCTGAAGGGGGCCCCGGTTCGTTTGCAGTGGTCGGCCGAGGCAGACAGGGCTTTTGGTCACCTGAGGGCTCTGTTTACCTCGGCTCCCGTGCTGGCCCACCCGGATCCCTCTTTGGCGTTCATAATGGAGGTGGTCGCGTCCGAGGCTGGGATAGGAGCCGTGCTCTCTCAGCGCTCGGGTACTCCACCGAAGCTCCGCCCCTGTGCCTTCTTCTCGAAGAAGCTCAGCCCGGCAGAGTGAAACTATGACGTGGGGAACCAGGAGCTGTTGGCTGTGGTCAAGGCTCTGAAGGAGTGGAAACATTGGCTTGAGGGGGCTAAACTTTTGTAATAGTTTCACCATAGTTTCTGTGGCCCTTAAGTTACCACCGGATAAATCTATGATAAAATGCCTATTTAATCTGTTCCAGCTGACTGCGCAATCTCTCATCAGCCCACTATAAGAAGCATCTAGACATTATCTCACATTTCTTTCAGACTAACCTTTAGTTTTTAACAGAGGAGACTTGTATAAACCTTGCCGTCTGTCTCTCCGACATTTACAACATTGTTTCCATATTCAAATTCGATCTCCAGCTGTCCCATATTAATGAACAGGATGAGACAGACAGGTAGGCAGCTTTTCTAAGCCAGTCGAAATCATGAATCAGCATCATTTTTATGGATTTATACAAATAACTGCCAATAGAAAACAGTTAAAGCAAAACAAAGTGCAGCTAGTTTACAGTCTTTCCAGCTTTAGTGATTGTGTTAGCTGTGTTGTTGGCTAGCTCTCAAACAACAATGTTGTGACGAGAGAGCGCATTTTAATGCCAGGTGCAATCGCACCTCATTACCACATTGTTATGAATGTGTCCAAATAAATTTCACTAGAAAACAACTTAAACAAATGCAAATGCAGCTACTTCATTGTTATTCTGGATACACTGTTTGACGTGACTGTAAGTTTAGCCGTAGATAGCTAGCTAGCAAGCAAGAGATAGCCAGTATGGCAAAGGAACATTTAGAACGAACAACTGGGTTCAATCCATAGACACAGAGCAACACTAGATTTGTGTCGGGACTATATCTTACGGAAGGATGAAATAATATGAATAAATTAAACAAAATAACGTTTATTTTTTTAATATGTCAATCAATATTTGAATATGTGGGTTACCCGTTGCATAAAATGTACAACGCCCTCGAAGTTGGTGTTTGGAGTATATATTGGCAATGTGAGCACGCATTTAGTCATAGATGTAGAAATAAAATCTCTATTAATTCAATAGGATCTCTGTGGGTCTACACTCTTTGAAAAAAGGGTTCCAAAAGGGATAGGGCTCTACCAACAACCGTTTTGATCAGAAGAACCCTTTTTGGAAGACAAGGATACTTAAGGGTTCTACCTAGAACATTTAACATCTTAAAAAAAGGGTTTTGGGAGAAAGGGTTCTTTGATGATTCTTTGGGAGGTATTTAGGTTTCTTTGAAAGGCAAGAAGGGTTCTACATAGAACCATACTGTATAAAATATTTCCCAGCATGCTCTATTGCAGTGCGATTTTCTGAAATGTTCGTTTTACTGTTTTATTTGTGTTTAAATTGATTGGTTAATACATTTTATGCTACACAAAGATAAATAACATACCGTTTTCTGAACTAATCCAATCTGTTGGTTTTATGGCACCCATTACTTAGATGGTTGTTCCAGTTTAAATGATTGAGGTAGTCTCAGTGTTCAGACTTCCCTAACCTGGCAGTCATTCTGAATGCAGGTTGTGGGGGATTAACAATTACACTTGTTGGATATGCTAACTATGGCTGGATTCGAATAGGAATGACACATCACGTGGCCAGCCAGCATAATGTGACTTGCAGGCCTGATTTGCAGGCCTGATTTGACTGGTTGAAATTATATTTAGGGTTAGAATTTCACAGATTCCTTTCTTTGCAAATTGAACGAGTGGAAATACAAAATCGATCGTGCATGCTATATGGACATTTTTAGGATATGAAAAATGATTTTATCCAACAAAATGACACTTCATTTTTTTTTCATTTTCTCTGGGACCTTTTGGATGATAAATCAGAGCAAGATTTCAGAATGTAAGTACACATTTCACCTTTATCAAACATGAAAAAAGTGTTTCGTTGTTTGGAGCTCTCCTCAAACAATAGCATGGCATGTTTTTGCAGTAGGAAGAGCCGTCCAAAGATAAAAGGGTTCTTAGTAGATCCCTTCATAGAGTTTTTTATGCAGAACCCTTCATAGAGGGATCTAGTTAGGACCATATACAGGGGGTTCTTTGAAGAGCCCTACATAGAGGTTTCTGTGCAAAGGGTTCTACAAAGCACCAATAAGGGTTCCCCAATGGGGACAAACCAAAGCACCTTTTTTCCAAGAGTGTAGTCGTAAAGATTTGTCATTCAGCTTTTAAAATGTATGAACTTTTATTGTGGAGTAAACACAACCAGCCATTATGTTTTCATCTGATTGTCAATCACTTAAAAGGGCTCCTTTACTAGGCTACCCGTGCAGGTTCATCCACTCACAACATATTTCCATCCTCCAAACAGTGGTGAATGGAAAGAGACATCTGCTACACAAAACACCACAAAGTGTAATGACATTTGGCGATTGTCATTAGGCCAGAATTTATGCATCCATTGCTGTCCGTGCGCGTCTCGGTGTGGGCCATTCATCTCTGCCTTGGCAAAATGTCAGTGTTCTCGTTTAGCCACATGGCATTTTGGAGGGTGGGCTATACCACCCGCTTTCAAATCCATTCGCTCATTTTTCAAGCCTCTGACATGCCTAATGATAAATAATAGTGTAATAGCCTACAGTTTTCTTAATAGTTTCACCATAGTTTCTGTGTACCTCACTGTCTTTCTTTATAACTTTACTTTTAGTTATATCAGACTTCATTTCATGCAATTTCTGCCCAGACAGATTGACACAGTCACAAGTAATTAAGCTACTATGTTCATAAATTGAACTTAATTTACTGTTAGTGTAACTGGTCTGGGCCTACAGTATGTTTGAATGCACTGCTTACCGCGCTTTCTGGCTTTGGACCTGCATTGTGTTGTGGTGCATGTAGATTGACTGGAACCAGGACACACTGCTAGTGGTTCTGGTCTTTTATTACTGGATGAGATGAAATACCTACAGTGAATAAATTGCAGTGCAAAGCCAATTACATTAAATGGCAAGCCTTTCCATGCTGCACACACCTCTCCTCAGCAAGCATCGAAGCAGACTCATATAATACATTTGTTAGAAAACATGAAAAATATTTAATTATCTTAAGTACTATTATTCAAAAGTAATCAACAGTAATATTTTTGATAGCTACTAGCGTAGCTACTAGCTAGTTACTAACTAGCTCTGGTCCAGAGTGTTGCTAGTAGATTAAGAGAGTTAGTTACTAACTAGCTAGCTATCTACTAGCTAAGTAGCTAGCTACGCTCTGGACCAGAGCTAGTGAGGATCAGCGCTAGTTCGGACCAGAGCTAGGTAGCTACTAGCTACGTCCTGGACCAGGGCTAATTAGTGCAGACCAGAGCTAGACCAGAGCTAATTAGTGCGGCCCAGAGCTAGCTAACTACTAGCTACATTTTGGATGAGAGCTGGACCAAAGTTAGCTACCTAGCTATTAGATACACCCTGGATCAGAGCTAGTGCAGGCGAGCTCTCTTAATCTACTAGCAACACTCTGGACCAGAGCTAGTTAGTGCGGATCAGAGCTATCTAGCTAGCTACTGGCTACACCCTGGGTCAGGACAATAATGCAAGTTATTGCGGACCAGAGCTAGCTAGCTACGAGCTATGCCCTAGACCAGAGCTAGAGTGGACCAGAGTTACTAGCTATGCCCTGGACCAAAGCTAGTGTGGACCAGAGCTAGCTACTAGTAACAGTAATATTCTTAGATAGTCTGAATAAAATAGTTCTGAATTACAAAAAAATACAAGTAAAGATGTTTTTATTGTCACATACATTGGATAGGTGCAGCGAAATGTGATGTTTTTCAGGGTCAGCCATAGAAGTACAATACCCCTGTAGCAAATTAGGGTTCAGTGCCTTACTCAAGGGCACATAAACAGATTTTTCACCTTGTCATGGCCTTAAATACTTACTACATAACTTCTGCTTATTAGCCTCTATTATTGGTAATTCTTCAGTAATTAATAATTGTTTCATAGCAAAAAGGAAAATTCACATCACTTTACATCAGTATTTAGCAGCTACATACAAACTACTAACAGATTATTAAAGTGTTCTTACCTGTTCATTGCAGTCTTATTCCCTTGTTGTCCAGACGTTACCGTTATTTCAGCACTGTAAACTGAAGTGCTACCATTTCATCAGATGTCTTCTCTTCTTCTCTGTCAGCGTCTCACAGATTACTTTCCTCTGATTATCCCCTTGTTACCTGTGAATCACTATGCCACCCGAACTGTCTGTCTGTCAGGCAAACCAAACCATGTATTTTCCTAGAGATTAGCATTTTAAAAAGTATTAAATACTTCTCCTGCGTCGTCATTAAAAGGAAGGTAACAATCAGACAGAATATTTTAGAGCAAGCCTTGTGTTTTGACTTCTGGATTTTCTGAGAACTTGATCTGTTAAAGGGGTCTACCTGCGGGAGGTAAGGAAGCAGTGTTTAAATGGTAATGCTTTATTTTTGTCCAGGATAATGCAAAGAAAGCACATAAAATTACAGGTAATGCTTGCAAAGGAACTGTCTGAAGTACAGAAAAGTCCCCCCCCAAAATGGAACATAATACTGTATTAACATACAAGTTTTGTCAGTGGAATTTTCGTTATTGTTATTTGTTCAATTATCATTGCTATGCAGGGTGCAAATTGTAGGGGGGATGGGGGGGATTCCCCCCACCCCTCTGCTTGAGTCATACCCATTTCTAAAGGGTTATATGTATTTTGGTAGATTGGTTTGATCTGATGCTTTTACTGTGGTACCAGAGAAAGTTGGTGTGCCATATTGGAAATATGTAAATACACAGTACTATATGTGGAGTGTACTTTAGAGGGATTCTGCATGGCTCAGACATGTTAACACTACATGAAGCCAACATTAATCAATATAATAGCAAAATATTTTCAACTCAATAGTCCAAACATTTATTTTCATCTTCATAACCATACTGCAGGTACATATAAATCCCTCTAGTGTATGTTATTATCATCTTTTAGGTATTGTATCACCGGAGAAGAATATTAGACAGCAATTGTTATAAAGACATTAATTAATTCAACATTTACATTTTTAAGAATATTTACAGTCCCATGAATGACAGTATCAACACCTTTCAATGTCTATATCATTAACACTTCTGTGTCATATCACCAGTACCTGTACTGAACAAAAATATATACACAACATGCAACAATTTCATTGATTTTACTGAGTTACAGTTCATATGAGAAAATCAGTCAATTTAAATAAATTCATTCGGCCCTAATCTATGGATTTCACATAACCGGGAATACAGATATGCATCTTTTAGTCACAGATACATTAAAAAAAAAATGGGCCTCAGGATCTCTTCAGGGTATTTTGTTGCATTCAAATTGCCACTTGATAAAATACAATTGTGTTCGTTGTCCGTAGTTTATGCCCGCCTATACCATAATCCCACCATCACAATGGAGCACTCTGTTCACAACGTTGACATCAGCAAACTGCTTGCACACACGATGCCATACACATGCTCTGCGGTTGTGAGGCTGGTTGAACGTACTGTAAATTCTTCAAAAGTGATGTTGGAGGCAACTTATTGTTGAGAAATTAACATTAAATGCCAATTGCACACTCCCTCAAAACTTGAGACATCTGTGGCATTGTGTTATGTGACAAAACTGCACATCTTAGTGGCCTTTTATTGTCCCAAAGTGCACCTGTGTAATAATCATGCGGTTTAATCAGCTTCTTGATATGCCACACCTGTCAGGTGAATGGTTTATCTTGACAAAGGAGAAATGCTCATTAACAGGGAAGTAAACAAAGTTGTGCACAACATTTCAGAGAAACAAGCTTTTTGTGCGTATGGAACATTTATGGGCTCTTATTTCAGCTCATGAAACATGGAACCAACACTTTACACGTTGTGTTTATATTTTTGTTCAGTGTAGTATATAAAAAAACAACACCCAGTAAAACAAGAAAAAACAATACATGGACGAATTGATCGGATATTTTTTTTATCTTCTCCACATTTTGGTCAGCCATCTTGTTTTGACTGTTGCTGAGGGTCTTTTACTGCATGTGTGTAATGCACTGTGACTGTAATTAATGTCTCTAGGGCTTGGAAGGCATTTCTGTACTTCCTTAATCAGATTCACTGGATAAGTCAAAAATTGAGAAAGTCCGGGGGTGGACAGATGGAGCTATATGAAATACTCCTTTTGGTTTTCACTTAGTACGTTCTGTGAGGTGGGCTCGCTGTGGAAAGGGTAATCGGGACTGTCTGCCTCAGGTTTGATGCTTTTGGGTTCTTGGCTGTGGAACGTCTCTTTCCGTCGATACAGGAACCTTACCATTACTGCCAACGCAGACAGAATCACAAATATCACTACAGCAATCACACCTGCAGAGGAGTACAAAATATTGAGTTACGAAACAAGGCACTTATTTTGAATCAAAATGAATTCACATTCACTATTCCTTATGTTGTTACAGAAAAAAATGCACTTTGACAAGAGAATAGTCTTTTTTGGAGAACAACTAAAGAATTCTAACTAGCAACCAATTATGATACATTGTGTAACTGTGACATCTGCATGGGTTTCAGAAGCAAAGACAGAGAAAGCACAGTGGCTTTGAGACCACATGAATGCCTTTCTCAACTCCACGTTTTGCTCTGTGAAATCTGTCTATGGCATGGGAGCCTTAACAGAAATAATATGGCAATGTATCCTGTGGGTATTTCATTGCTATTACCCAGCCTGTCTGATTTCTGTTGCTAATCTAAACTCTAAAAAGGCATTACGCAAGCTTCTGAAAGCCGTGGTTCCTCTCTGTGCAAGGCACGGCACAAAGAAATCCAGTTCAATTCTCGCAAATGTCACAGGCATTCATTTCATAAACCTTAGCTACAGTCCTTGTACACTGCTATGCTATGCATGGTGCATTTCATTATCAAGAGAAAATGATATATCATATTAGGAAGCCAGAGTACGGCCAGACCCAATTCAATGGTATATTACAGTGGTTTTAAAATGACAAAGTATTTGAAGATAGCTGTAAAAAGTTCCTTAATCAGCAAATAATTTATTTAAACGTTTAATTAGTTTTGGTGTCCTTTGTGCATTTGGCACTGAATCAGCCTGTATAAGGACGACTTTGAACTACTTTCTACATTCCAGCAATTGTAACGGATGGGAATTAATCAACCTTGACTTTGAGTCTGTGGCGATGGTCGCTTAAAAGTTTGTGTGATGTGATGCTGCAAATATGCCATATCAATTGCTGAAATATTTCATTTATTTAATTAAAATTGGAATTATACAGTGTTGTCTCTGAGAAAAACTAATACAGTGCCCTCTGTAATTATTGGGACAGTGAAGCATTTTTTCTTATTTTGGCTCTATACTCCAAAAGTTTGGATTTGAACTCAAAACATGATTTGTGGTTAAAGTGCAGACTGTCAGCTTTAATTTGAGGGTATTGTCATCTATTTCGGGTATAGAAATGACATCACTTTTTGTGCATAGTGCACCCATTTTAGGGGAGCAAAAGTATTGGGACAAATTCACTTATTTGTGTATTCAAGTAGTAAAAAATGATATTTGTTCCAATATTCATAGCACCCAATGATTACATCAAGCTTGTCACTCTACACATTTGTTAGATGCATTTGCTCTTTGTTTTGGTTGTGTTTCAGATTATTTTGTGCCCAATAGAAATGAATGCTAAATAATGTATTGTGTCATTTTGGAGTAACTTTTATTGTAAATAACAATAGAATGTGTTTATAAACACTTCTACATTAAATGTGGATGCTATCGTGATCTCAGATCATCCTGAATGAATCGTGAATAATGATGAGTTACAAAGTTACAGTCGCACAAATATCATACCCCCAAGAACCTCGCACCATTACAATAACAGTGTAGGTTAGCATTTTTTGAGGGGTATGATATTATGTCCATCAGCACTCATTATGTAATTTGTAAACGGTTCACCAAATTTGGATGAAAATTAAAGCTGACAGTCTGCACTTTAACCTCATAGTCATTTGATTTCCCTTTTGAAATACTTCTTGTTTTAAGAAGAAAAAAATGCTTCAGTGTCCCAAAATTACAGAGTGTATTTTGCAAGTGAGCCTCAACGTTCTCTATTTTTATTTTTATCCAATTGGTAGTAGTTACAGTCTTGTCGCATCGCCCGTACGGACACGGGAGAGGCAAGCCGTACTTCTTCTTGACACAATGCCCATCCAACCCGGAAGCCAGCCGCACCAATGTGTCGGAAGAAACACCATACACCTGACGACCTGGTCAGCGTGCACTGCGGCCGGCCCACCACAGGAGTTGCTAGTGCGCGATGAGACAAGGATATCCCTGCCGGCCAAACCCTCCCTAACCCGGACGACTCTGTGCCAATTGTGTGCCGCCCCATGTGTCTCCCGGTCGCGGCCGGCTGCAACAGAGCCTGGACTCGAACCCAGAATCTCTGGAGGCACAGCTAGCACTGCGGTGCAGTGCCTTAGACCACTGCGCCACCCGGGAGGACAAACGTTCTCTATTTTGACCAGGATAATTTAATACCTGCCATTATGTTGTTTCACTAAATACAACTATGGTTTATTGTGACATGAGAAACATGTTCCTGTTACCTCCAATCAATGCAGAGTCACTCTTGATTGCGTTAACTATAGGCTCACCAGTACCTACTGTACCTGAATGGTCTACAACAGAGAGATGCAGAGAAAGACAGAGAGCGAGAGACAGCAGAAAAAGAAATAGAGATAGAGGAGAAAATGAAGGATAAGAAAGACAAAAGAGAGAGAGAGGGAATCAGTAGCAGAAGTCATCATCAGTCTATGCAGGGTTCATTTAATACTACGCCCTCAGTCATAAACTGCATGAGGATGCCCACGAAAGAAAGATGATGCAAATGAGAAATCTCTCTCGGAGAAATTAATTAACTAATCTGCCACAGTGTAATCAGTTCCATTCTCAGTTAATGATCAAGGAAGATGGTGTACTCATTAAATGGGCCCTTGATAAAGTTTGAAAAGCAGTTCAGAAAAAAAGTGGAGATTCTCAAGTGGAGTTAAAGCAAAACAAAAAGCACTCAAACAGAAAGAGAGAGAGTCCCGCCCTTCACCAAAGACTCCACCCACCAGAATAGCTAAGGATAACTTGAATCCTCCCCTCTTACCTGATAGGGGGTGTGTGGTTTCGGCTGGGTAGGTATTGGCTGGAGATGAGGAACCACAGGTGGACTCAGCTAGGGGTCCTGTCACTATGACTGGGCTGGTGTTTGGGTAGAGTAGCGCTGCCTTCAGTGGAGTGATGGAGTTAAACTGGACCACCGACAGACAGCCACTGAAACCCAGGGAGTTTAGCCTGGCAATCTCTGGATCCAGCTCACCAGACTCTTAACACACAAACGCATACGCACGCACGCACACACAAAAATGCAGAAACAGTCAGTGAGATCCGGTATAGTGATCGTCTAGGGTAAAAGGAGTAGGATCCACTGCTCTCTCTCAGTGTATTATTGATTGATTTGGCAGATAGTCTAATTCATTGACAGCTAACAATAGCTGCTACTCCCCCTATTGACATTTCCCCCCCAACGGTCACTTACCTTACATGCTGCTCCTCCTAGGGACATCCTCCCCCCACATCAACGATATTCAACACTATTGTAGTTGTTAATATGTATATTATAGATATTTTTCTTTCAGTTGGTCCCCACACATCCTCATCGGTCATGCTGCTCCCTTTATGGTCACCCCCCCCCTCAACAGTCTAATCTGCCTCCACCCCAATGGACGTTTATTTATTAATCACTGCCACAGTTGTTATGATGTATTATTTTATTTCATTTAGTCCTGCATGTTCGAGCTCAGAGCCTAAGATTTTCACTGGACACTGCAATCACACCTGCAACCCTGTACTATTAAACACTCTTAATCTGAATCTAGACATAAAGAAGATAATGAGAGACTCCAGAAACACTGCCTCCATTTGACTGGCTTGGATCCAGTGAAACCCTATGTTTGCCAGGGAAACTGGGTTACTGTCTCTTCCAAATGACAATGACTATGCATTTTTATGATGGGAATTTGCATGGTTATAAGTGCTCTTAAAGGCAGTGAGCTGATGGCATTGTACAGCATCACGTTGTATCACACTGCTACTGTATCCTGAAGGTATCCTTCCTTCTTACAACAGCCAGATAGCTATTTCTCCTGTCAGACCTCATTGATATACTCTCATCTTTCTCTCTCCTTCTTTCTCTGACTCTCTCCTACTCACTCTCCCTCTCTGCCTTTATCCCCTCTCTCGCTCACTCACTCTCTGAGTGGCTCTCTCTTTATCGCGCCCTCTCTACCTAGTCTCATTGTGACTCTCCCTGTCTCTCTCCTACTCCTCTCTCTCTCTCTCTCTCTCTACCCCATTCCCCCTCTCCTACTCCTCTCACCCTCCCCTCTGCATTCATTACAGGTCAATTTGTTAGTGTGATTGATGACAGGTGTTGCTGGGAAGGACACTGAAACCACTTCCATGCCAGCTCTTTGATCCTGATATGACACACAGACTGCGGCAGGGTGGAGGGGTTAGAGAAGAGCGAGGACCTGGTCACGTGTTAACATGGTTCAGGTCATCTGAGATACACTACACTCCCATAGAGCTCCGTCTCTCTCTCTCTGTGTGTGTGTGTGTGTGTGTGTGTGTGTGTGTCAAATCAAATTGTATTTGCCACATGCGCTGTAGACAACAGTTGTCGACCTTACCGTGAAATTCTTACTTACAATCCCTTAACCAACAACGCAGTTTTAAGAAAAACAAGAGTTCAGAAAATATTAAAGGACTGTCTGCCTCAGGTTTGAAAAAAACTAAAGTAAAAAAAAGTAACACAATAAAATAACAATAACAAGGCCATATACAGGGGGTACCAGTACCGAGTCAATGTTCAGGGGTACAGGTAAGACTGAGGTAATATGTACATGTACAGTAACAGTCAAAAGTTTGGACACACATACTCATTCAAGGGTTTTTCTTTATTTTTACTATTTTCTACCTTGTAAAATAATAGTGAAGACATCAAAACTATGAAATAACACACATGGAATCATGTAATAACCAAAAAAGTGTAAAAAAATATTTTATTTGTGAGATTCATAAAAGTAGCCACCCTTTGCCTTGATGACAGCTTTGCACACTTGGCATTCTCTCAACCAGCTTCATGAGGTAGTCAATTGGAATGCATTTCAATTAACAAGTGTGCCTTGTTAAAGTTAAATAGTGGAATTTATTTCCTTTTTAATGTGTTTGAGCCAAACAGCTGTGTTGTGACAAGGTCGGGGTGGTATACAGAAGATAGCTCTATTTTGTAAAATACCAAGTCCATATTATGGCAAATAAGCAAAGAGAAACAACAGTCCATCATTAGACATGAAGGTCAGTCAATCTGGAAACTTTTAAAGTTTCTTCAAGTGCAGTCGCAAAAACCATCAAGCGATATGATTAAACTGGCTCTCATGAGGACCGCCACAGGAAAGGAAGACCCAGAGTTACCTCTGCTGCAGAGGATACGGACGGTCCTTAGAGTTACAAGCCTCAGAAATTGCAACCCAAATAAATGCGTCACAGAGTTCAAGTAACAGACACATCTCAACATCAACTGTTCAGAGGGGACTGCTTGAATCAGGCCTTCATGGTCGAATTTCTGCAAAGAAACCACTACTAAAGGACACTAATAACAAGAAGAGACTTGCTTGGGCCAAGAAACACGAGCAATGGACATTAAACCGGTGTTTAAAATGTTACATTTTTGGTTCCAACTGATGTGTCTTTGTGAGACGCAGAGTGAGTGAATGGATGATCTCCGCATGTGTGGTTCCCACCGTGAAGCATGGAGGAGGAAATTTGATATTTTGGGAGTGCTTTGCTGGTGACAATGCTAGTGATTAATTTAGTAGGCACACTTAACCAGCATGGCTACCACAGCATTCTGCAGCAATACGCCATCCCATCTGGTTTGCACTTAGTGGGACTATCATTTGTTTTTCAACAGGACAATGACCCAAATCACACCTCCAGGCTGTGTAAGGGCTATTTGACCAAGAGGGAGAGTGATGGAGTGCTGCATCAGATGACCTGGCCTCCACAATCACCTGACCTTAACCCAATTAAGATGGTTTGGGATGAGTTGGACCTCAAAGTGAAGGATAAGCAGCCAACAAGTGCTCAGCATATGTGGGAACTCCTTCAAGACTGTTGGAAAAGCATTACAGGTGAAGCCGGTTGAGAGAATGCCAATATTGTAGAAAACTGTCATCAAGGCAAAGGGTGGCTACTTTGAAGAATATAAAATATAACATATATTTTGATTTGTTTAACACTTTTTTGGTTACTACATGATTCCATGTGTGTTATTTCATAGTTTTGATGTCTTCACTAATATGCTACAATGTAGGAAATAGACAAATAAAGAAAAACCCTTGAATGAGTAGGTGTGTCCAAACTTTTGACTGGTACTGTAGGTAGGGGTAAAGTGACTATTCATAGATAATAAACAGCAAGTAGCAGCAGCTAATGCAGGCGTTAATGCAAATAGTCCCGGTAGCCATTTGATTAATTGTTCAACAGTCGTATGGCTTGGGTGTACAGTAGAAGCTGTAGGGAGCATTTTGGACCTAGACTTGGCGCTCCGGTACCGCTTACTGCGAGGTAGCAGGGAATACAGTCTGTGACTTGGGTGACTGGAGGCTTTGACGATTTTGGAGCCTTCCTCTGTCACCGCCTGGTATAGAGGTCCTGGATGGCAGGAAGCTTGGCCGTATGCACTACCCTCTGTAGTGCCTTGTGGTCGGATGTCGTGCAGTTGCCATACCAGGCAGTGATGCAACCATGCTCTCGATGGTGCAGCTGTACAACTTTTTGAGGATCTGAGGACCCATGCCAAATATTCTGGTCTCCTGAGTGGGAATAGGCATTGTTGTGCCCTCTTCACGACTGTCTTGGTGTCCTTGGCCCATGATAGCTTGTTGTTGATTTGGACACCAAGGAACTTGAAGCTCTCGACCTGCTCCACTACAGCCGCGTCGATGTGAATGGGGGAGTGCTCGGCCCTCCTTTTCCTGTAGTCTATAATCATCTCCTTTGTCTTGACCACGTTGAGGGAGAGGTTGTTGTCCTGGAACCACACTGTCAGGTCTCTGACCTGCTCCCTATAGGCTGTCTCATTGTTGTCGGTGATCAGGCCTACCACCGCTGTGTTGTCGGCAAACTTAATGATGCTTTTGAAGTCGTGCTTGGCCACGCAGTCGTGGGTGAACAGGGAGTACAGGAGGGGATTAAGCACACACCCCTGAAGGGCTCCCGTGTTGAGGATCAGCGTGGTAGATGTGTTATAGGCTACCCTTACCACATGGCGGCAGCCTGTCAGGAAGTCCAGGATCCAGTTGCGGAGGGAGGTGTTAAGTTCCAGGGTCCTTAGCTTAGTGATGAGCTTTGTGGGCACTATGGTGTTAAAACACTGAGCTGTGTCTGTGTGCGCGTGTGTGGTGTGTGTGTCCCACATGACCAGAGAGCAGACCCCTTAGCCCCACATGTCATTATAGCCCAGAGCTATACTGGATTATTCCGATTTTAGACTAATGGAGCTTCTTGAAAGGTCATAAAGAAGTCAATAACAATGTCACAGTAGCTACTGTATGACTTTGTCATTGTGACATTCTTGACATTGTCACAGATTAATTGAAATGGTTTGCATCTGACATACACTGTAGGTTGGCCTAGTATGAGAGCATTATTTTACTTGTTCTGTTTGTTAAAATGTTTCAGAATGCACTAGACTGCAACTGCTGTATTTGCATCTGTTCCTTTCAATCATTCCTCATTACTATTGAAAACAGACGTCCTATTTTGAAGCAAATACATTGGTATTAGACCTGCATAAAGTGCCCTATTTCTGAAGCAGGTGATAGACAATAACAATGCATAAAGCCGATATTATTCAGACTTTAAGTAAACAGACATGCACCAATCATAACATGTCATGTCGAATTTTGATTGCCTGACTGAACAAACAATACTGTAATACATGTGCATTTGCCCCAGCAGATTATCATCCTCCTACATAGCACTAAAAGTCACGTAATAATACATCATGATTCCACTCATATTTCTATTTTATATAAAAGCTTCTGGTGAGTGGGATTGTAACCAGCTCTTTAGTCCTGTGTTCGAGAGACACGGCCAAACACCTTTCAGCATTCTTTTCTCCTTCATCATTTTAATAATCCTGTCATACAGATGTAGGGTCTTTATTTGAGCCAGTTTTCTACAGCATAAAAATAATCATGCAGCAACAGGACATGTGAATTATTATGTGGATTATAATTAATGGCCATTTTTTTGTAAGGGTTGATACATTTTCCATTAAGTATTTTTCATGTTAAAGTGGAAATTACAATCTTTTGAAGCCTGTTTAAACTTTGAATACACTAGAAGTTTGCATTTCCTGCTGTGCAGGAAAATTATCAGCAACAAAAGAGTGATCAAATTAAGATCGTACATCGGTATATTTCTCACCTTGCACTTTCCCAAGGACAACTGACTTGATAGCATTGAATTCTGTATCAGATGTGAGATTGAAGTCTTCCCTTCTGTGCTGGTCAATCTAAAAAAAAGCAAAATAGAACCTGTAAACACTTTGTTGAATAGTCAAATTGGGGATAAAAAAAAAGACAATTTACACTTTCATGTTTCAGATGATGGAGAATGTACTCTTCCATTTAGAGTGTTTTAATTAAACCCTGCTCTTCAAAGTACTTTAAACACATCATTGCTTGGCTGTTCAGTCTCTGCCATTCAATTAAAAAAGGAATGTAGTACTAGAGCTTGGACAGATTTTCGAGTTGAACTTACATTATTGAAAATGTGATTACTACTCGAAGTGTACACTAATTGATGCAGTTTAGCTGAGAATGCCAAACAGTAGCTTAACAAAATAGATTTTTTTGTTGTTGACGTAGTCAGACTCGAACATGTTGTTGGGTGGTCAGAAGCATGGAAGTAACGAGTGTTGTCCACTATGAGAATTATATGGAAGTCTAGTGCATTACATTATTCCCACATATTGGACATGCACTCTTTCATTACGAGGTGCATAAATGGGGTGTCTAAATATGCGTGTTTGTATGGTCTTGCCGTTACAGTTGGATTTCTGTACTGTAGTTCAAATCCTCAAAGAAGGGTTGATCCCTGCTTTTAAAAACACTTTACCTGGATTGTTTCAGGAAATACCCAGCAAGCCTTGATCTTCAATTTGTAATGAAGAGTGCTTAGTTAAGAACTTTACACTGTAATTAAAAATAGCTACGGGTGCTGCAGTGGGGTTAATATCATGTTAACTAGAGTGGCAGGTTCCGTTCACATCAGGGCAATGCTGAACAGAAATTTGGAATGATCTAATTAATCATGTTTACTATATATGGGAAAAAAATCAATTTGCTGTCCAAGTGTGTCTTTCGAAGAATGGCTGAGAAGAATGACAACCAACTTTGGTGTTACAACTCATGAAATGTAAAAAATATTCTGCCAGTCTCCTCACAGATTTCAACCCCTTCGGAAGACGACTGTACATTTTAAACTTCTATTGATTTCTTTATACTCTTCTCTATCCTATTCCTTTTCTCCACCCTTTCTTCTTCAGAGACATTCATGTTGCCCGAAATGTCTTTAAATTGTGAATGAGTGTGGCCGCTTAATGGCTGAGAGTTGGAATGTGTCTGTGCATTCTGAATATGTACAGCTCTGCAACACAAGCCTAGGGTTGTCGCTTACTGTGATGTTGACAAAGGACTTTGACTTCATGATAGTTGCAGTCTTAAGAAGCAGAACTACGGTATGCAAAACCTGCATCACTCTTCATCCCACCACACTCAAGTTGTATCACATCTCACTGTATATCTAAATCGGCTGGGAGTGATGTTCTTTCATTTCTTAATTACTTTCACTGACCACGACACAGATCCCACACTGCTAACATGTACACACTTAAATTTACAGCTCAGCAGTGTAGATATAGTGCATATAGACCTACTTGTCTATACTTGCCTCTTGCTGACTTTCAAAAAGAAAGTGGTTCTGAATCTTTTTAGGTTATGCTATACTCAATTACATTTTGCTCTGCTTGCATTACCTCCTCATGTACAACCAATCATCAGGACTATGTTCTTATGAATCTTCCCAAGTACACCTTGTGGATAGGCCAGGTACCCCAAGGAGTACTAGCACCCCATGAGAGAACCACTGCGCTAAGGTACAGTGCATTCGGAAAGTATTCAGACCCTATCCCTTTATCCACATTTTGTTACGTTTCAGGCTTATTCTAAAATGAATCAAATATATTTTATCCCTCACCAATATACACACAATCTCCCATAATGATGAAGTGAAAACAGGTTATTAGACATTTTTGCAAATGTATTACAAATAAAAAACAGAAAACCTTATTTACAGACACTACCGCTCAAAAGTTTGGGGTCACTTAGAAATGTCCTTGTTTTTGAAAGAAATGCAATTTTATTGTCCATTAAAATAACATCAAATTGATCAGCAATACAGTGGAGCTGAAAACTGTTGTCTTGATTAAAGAAGCAATAAAACTGGCCTTCTTTAGACTAGTTGAGTGTCTGGAGCATCAGCATTTGTGGGTTAGATTACAGGCTCAAAATGACCAGAAACAAATATCTTTCCTCATCAAGTCTATTCTTGTTCTGAGAAATTAAGGCTATTCCATGCGAGAAATTGCCAAGAAACTGAAGATCTCGTACAACGCTATGCACTGCTCCCTTCACAGAACACTGCAAACTGGCTCTAACCAGAATAGAAAGAGTGGGATGCCCCGGTGCACAACTGAGCAAGAGGACAAGTACATTAGAGTGTCTAGTTTGAGAAACAGATGCCTCACAAGTCCTCAACCGGCAGCTTAATTAAATAGTACCCGCAAAACACCAGTCTCAGCGTCAACAGTGAAGAGACGACTCTGGGATGCTAGCCTTCTAGGCAGAGTTGCAAACAAAAAGCCATATCTCAGACTGGCCAATAAAAAGAAAAGATTAAAATGGGCAAAATAACACAGACACTAGACAGAGGAACTCGTCCGAGAAGGCCAGCATCCCGGAGTCGCCTCTTCACTGTTGACAGTTTTAAGCTGTGCTGACATAATTGCAGAAGGGTTTTCTAATGATCAACTAGTCTTTTAAAATGCTAAACTTGGAGTAGCTAACACAACGTGCTATTGGAACACAGAAGTGATGGTTGCTGATAATGGGTATCTGTACACCTATGTACATATTCCATAAAAAGTCAGCCGTTTCCAGTTACAATAGTCATTTACAACATTAACAATGTCCACACGGTATTCTGATCAATTTGATGTTATTTTAATGGACAATTATTTACATTATTTTCATTATACATTATTTTCAAAAACAAGGGAATTTCTAAGTGACCCCAAACTTTTGAACGGTAGTGTATGTATTTTAGACCCTTTGCTATGAGACTCGAAATGGAGCTCAGGTGCATCCTGTTTCCATTGATCATCCTTGAGATGTTTCTACAACTTGATTGGAGTCCACTTGTGGTAAATTCAATTGATTGGACATGATTTGGAAAGGTACACACTTGTCTATATAAGGTCAGATCAAAAACCAAGCCATGAGGTCTAAAGAATTGTCCGTAGAGCTCTGAGACAGGGTTGTGTCGAGGCACAGACCTGGGGAACTGTACCAAAACATTTCTGCAGCATTGAAGGTCCCCAAGAACACAGTGGCCTCCATCATTCTCAAATGGAAGAAGTTTGGAACCACCAAGACTCTTCCTAGAGCTGGCCGCCCAGCCAAACTGATCAATTGGGGGAGGAGTGGCTTTGGGACAAGTCTCTGAATGTCCTTGAGTGGCCGCGCCAGAGCCTGGACTTGAACCCGATCGAACATCTCTGGAGAGACCTGAAAATAGCTGTGCAGCAACGCTCCCCATCCAACCCAACCGATTATGAAAAGGATCTGCAGAGAAGAATGGGACAAACTCCCCAAATACAGGTGTGCCAATATCGTAGCGTCATACCCAAGAAGACTCGAGGCTGTAATCACTGCCAAAGGTGCTTCAACAAAGCACCTTTGTAAAGGGTCTTATGTAAATGTGATATTCATTTTATGTTTTTCTAAAAACCTCTTTTTGTTTTGTCATTATGGGGTATTATATGTAGATAGATTTTAGAATAAGGCTGTAATGTAACAAAATGTCGAAAAAGTCAAGGGGTCTGAATACTTTCCGAATGCACTGTAACTGCTGAGTATGTCTTTGTTTTGAATGAGAATAAGTTACATTAATAGTGACAAAATAAATTACCTGAACACTGACAGTCTCTGATATCCTCCTGATGGAGACTCTGTGAAGTTGTCCATTGGCCAAGTTCCTAATGCTGGTCCTGAATACCTCAGCATCTCTACTGTTCTGCAGCTTGTATTTAACATCCAGGTAACCTTCAGGAGATATAGAGACAAAACTTGAATATACAGTAACTTCTATTTAAAGTCCAGGTAACCTTCAGGAGATATAGAGACACATCTGTAATATACACTATCGTATATTTAACGTCCAGGTAGCCATTGAGAGATATATAAAGACATAACTTTAATATCACGTCTACTTAACATCCAGGTACCTTTCAAGTGATAAATATAAACTCAGCAAAAAAATAAACGTCCTCTCACTGTCAACTGCATTCATTTTCAACAAACTTAACATGTGTAAGTATTTGTATGAACATAAGATTCACCAACTGAGACATAAACTGAACAAGTTCCACAGACATGTGACTGACAGAAATTGAATAATGTGTCCCTGAACAAAGCAGGGTCAAAATCAAAAGTAACAGTCAGTATCTGGTGTGGCCACCAGCTGTATTAAGTAGTGCAGTGCATCTCCTCATGTATTGCACCAGATTTGCCCGTTCTTGCTGTGAGATGTTACTCTTCCACCAAGGAACCTGCAAGTTCCTGGACATTTCTGGGGGGAATGGCCCTAGCCCTCACCCTCCGATCCAACAGGTCCCAGACGTTCTCAATGGGATTGAGATCCGAGCTCTTCGCTGGCCATGGCAGAACACTGACATTCCTGTCTTGCAGGAAATCACGCACAGAACGAGCAGTATGGTTGGTGGCATTGTCATGTTGGAGGGTCATGTCAGGATGAGCCTGCAGGAAGGGTACCACATGAGGGAGGAGGATGTCTTCCCTGTAACGCACTGCATTGAGATTGCCTGCAATGACAACAAGCTCAGTCCGATGATGCTGTGACACACCAACCCAGATCATGACGGACCCTCCACCTCAAAATTGATCCGGCTCCAGAGTACAGGCCTCGGTTTAACGCTCATTCCTTCAACGATAAATGTGAATCCGACCATCACCCCTGGTGAGACAAAACCGCGACTCGTCAGTGAAGAGCACTTTTTGCCAGTCCTGTATGGTCCAGCGACGGTGGGTTTGTGCCCATAGGCGACATTGTTGCCGGTGATGTCTGGTGAGGACCTGCCTTACAACAGGCTTACAAGCCCTCAGTCCAGCCTCTCTCAGCCTATTGCGGACAGTCTGAGCACTGATAGAGGGATTGTGCGTTCCTGGTGTAACTTGGGCAGTTGTTGTTCCTATCCTGTACCTGTCCCACATGTGTGATGTTCGGATGTACAGATCATGTGCAGGTGGTGTTACACGTGGTCTGCCACTGCGAGGATGATCAGCTGTCCGTCTTGTCTCCCTGTAGCGCTGTCTTAGGAGTCTCACAGTACGGACATTGCAATTTATTGCCCTGGCACATCTGCAGTCCTCATGCCTCCTTGCAGTATGCCTAAGACACGTTCATGCAGAAATGAGCAGGGACAATGGGCATCTTTCTTTTGGTGTTTTCAGAGTCAGTAGAAAGGCCTCTTTAGTGTCCTAGGTTTTCATAACTGTGACTTTAATTGTCCACCGTCGTGAAGCTGTTACTGTCTTGTCAATCGTTCCACAGGTGCATGTTCATTAATTGTTTATTGGTCATTGAACACGCATGGGAAACAGTGTTTAAACTCTTTACAATGAAGATCTGTGAAGTTATTTTGATTTTTACAAATTATCTTTGAAAGACAGGGTACTGAAAAAGGGGCATTTATTTTTTGGCTGAGTTTATAACTTTAACGTCACTTCTATATAACATCCAGATAACCTTAGAGAGATATCAAAATCCATAACTTTAATATCACGTCTATAAAACAGCCAGGTAGCTAACCTTCGAGTGAGACAGTCGCTAGTGAAAGTCTACACACCCCTAAACGTCTTCTCATTTTTCTGCCTTCTTAGCAACAATTTGAATGTTCCTGATTGGTTTAGTCTTAACATTTCCTTAAAAATCAGAGACAACATTTGAATATTGCTGTCCATCAATGATTCCCCACCAAATGTACAGCTTGAACAATTTTGAGCATATGTATGGTACTAGGTGCCAGGCACACCGGTTTGAGTGTGTCAAGAACTGCAACGTTGCTGTGTTTTTTTTACGCTCAAGAGTTTCCCGTGTGTATCAAGAATGGTCCACCACACAAAGGACATCCAGCCAACTTGACACAACTGTGGGAAGCATTGGGGTCAACCTGGGCCAGCATCCCGGTGGAACACTTTCGACACCTTGTAGAGTCTATGCCCCAACAAATTAAAGCCGTTCTGGGGGCAAAAGGGAGTGCAACTCAATATTAGGTAGGTGTTCCTAATGTGTGGTACACTCAGTGTAGAGACATACCTTTAATATCACTTCAATATAATATCCAGGTAACCTTCAGAATTATATAGAGATATAACTTGTATACCGTAACAATAAAAACCATGTAGCCCTTTCCTGCTGTCAAATTACCTAGTCATAATTAATTAATAAACATTTTCTCCAAAACCTGCTGAAAATCTGGTGTTTCCATGTCGAGCGTTTTTTTTATATTACAGTCTTCTGTGATGTATATAAAGTGTAATATTGGGATGCAAACTAAAAATTGAATACATTTCAACTCTATATCTGACATGGTGCAGGTGTCTTCTTTTTTTAAGTCCATTACCATGTGTGTGAGGTGTATAATTTTGTTTCAAAGTAGATTTGTGACCCTGATTTAGCCCACTGCAGTAAAAGGTTAAATGTAGACTGTGACAGACATGTAACAATATCACTGTCATTAAAATGCAGACAGCCACTGAACAATATCGCTACCATGTGGGGAGCGTTCACGATGTACCCGGCAAATTGTTGTTTATACTGTAGCATTTCAAGGAAAATTCCTCAATGTTCAAGGCTACAGTGACTGATTTCATAACATAAGCCTACAAAGCATTCAGCTACTAAGAGGATTCATCTCTAATTCCCTATCAATAACAGAGATATTAAATCAAATTTATTTTTGTAATTTGGAAGGAATTAAGTATCCGAGGGGCTCTGAGTAATGCACGGTCGTGTTGGTGTCGTCAGTCATCTCGGAAAAAACAACAACATTCACATTCAAATGAATGGGGAGATTGGAAATGTATTGTATTGTATTGAAATGTATTGCACCTCTTAAGACAACACACCCTTATTGATGCTGCTGCACACAAATGATCACTTCATACCAAGGTGGAATTGTACACTTTGAGCAGACAATGTATTTGTTATTTGAATATATATATATATTTTTTACACACATCCAGTAAAAAAAAAACATTTATAAGGGCTAGAATAGACAAACGATTTGCGCAATAGGACAAATGAAACAATTCTATTGAATAAGTGTGGAGGACACATTTTTTTGATTTAAGCAGAGGGCAATCGTATCAGATAGTTCACAATTACTGAGGCACTGCAAGGATAGGAGTATTTGAGCCATGACATGATTTGTACCATAGGACTAAGAAACAAATCATATAACTGGACAGGGACCATTCAGATTTTTATTTTTTTATTTAACTAGGTAAGTTAAGAACAAATTCTTATTTACAATGACGGCTTACCAAAAGGCCCCCTGCGGGGACGGGGGCTGGGATTATAAATGTAATTGAAATTCAAACATAGGACAAAACACACATCACGACAAGAGCGACACCACAACACTACATAAAGAGAGACCTATGACGACAACATAGAATGACAGTAACACATGACAACCCAGCATGGTAGCAACACACCATGACAACAACATGTTAGCAACACAACATGGCAGCAGCAAAACATGGTAGCAGCACAAAACATGGTATAAACATTATTGGGCACAGACAACAGCACAAAAGGCAAGGTAGAGAAAACACTACATCACGCGAAGCAGCCACAACTGTCAGTAAGAGTGTCCATGATTGAGTCTTTGAATGAAGAGATGGAGATAAAACTGTCCAGTTTGAGTATTCTTTACAGCTTGGTCCAGTTGCTAGCTGCAGCAAACTGAAAAGAGGAGCGACCCAATGATGTATGTGCTTTGGTTGAGAGTTTCAAATTCCTTGCTGTCCACATCAACAACAAACGAGATTGGTCCAAACACAACAAGACAGTCGTGAAGAGGGCACAAAAAAGCTTATTCCCCCTCAGGAAACTAAAACGATTTGGCATGGGTCCTGAGATCCTCAAAAGGTTCTACAGCTGCAACATTGAGAGCATCCTGACCGGTTGCATCACTGCCTGGTACGGCAATTGTTCGGCCTCCGACCGCAAGGCACTTCAGAGGGTAGTGCGTACAGCCCAGTACATCACTGGGGCAAAGCTGCCTGCCATCCAGGACCTCTGCACCAGGCGGTGTCAGAGGAAGGCCCTAAAAATTGTCAAAGACCCCAGCCACCCCAGTTATAGACTGTTCTCTCTACTACCGCATGGCAAGCGGTACTGGAGTGCCAAGTCCAGGACCAAAAGGCTTCTCAACAGTTTTTACCCCCAAGCCATAAAACTCCTGAAGAGGTAACCAAATGCTTACCTGGACTATTTGCATTGTGTGCCCCCCCAATCCCTCTTTTACGCTGTTGCTACTCTCTGTTTATCTTATATGCATAGTCACTTTATCTATACATTCATGTACATCCTACCTAAATTGGCCCGACCAACCAGTGCTCCCGCACATTGGCTAACCAGACTATCTGCATTGTGTCCCACCACCCACCAACCCCTCTTTTTACGCTTCTGCTACTCTCTGTTCATCATATATGCATAGTCACTTTAACGATACCTACATGTACATACTACCTCAATAAGCCTGACTAACAGGTGTCTGTATATAGCTTTGCTACTCTTTTGTTCAAATGTATTTTTACTGTTGTATTATTTATTTCTTTACTTACCTACACACACACACACACACCTTTTTTCCCCCGCACCATTGGTTAGAGCCTGTAAGTAAGCATTTCACAGTATTCGGCGCTCATGACAAATAAACTTTGATTTGATTTGTGGGCGTTTAACAGAATGTGAATGGGTGAGGTTTGTGGAGGATGAGGGCTGCAGTAGGTATCTCAGATAGGGGGGAGTGAGGCTTATAAATAAGCATCAACCAGTGGGTATTGCGACGGATACACAGACATTACCAGTTTACAGAGGAGAATAGAGAGCGCAGTGATGTGTCCTATAAGGTGCATTGGTGGCAAATCTGATGGGGTGCGACAGTTGAACTAAGCTCATGAGGCATTTATATTCTTCATGAATAAATGGTCACATATCATTGATTTACAAGTCCAAACATGAATATAGGAACTGCTGATTGCCCCTTTAAAAAAATATACATTTTTGTCCTATCCTCTCACTGCTCCTGAGAGGTCTTGCTTGTGCTCTCCTAGAAAGACAGACAATGCCTTAACAATTTACTGTGCATGAATTGGGGAGGCAATAGTGTCTGACAGGCCTGGTGTCTACGGGGAATTGGAGACTCAAATGAATCCAAATGAATTCTGTTAAAGGTGCTAGTGGAAGGAAAGGAGCAGCCAGATTAGGACCTGCTTTCTAACAATGATATCTCTCTCTCTCTCTCTCTCTCTTACAGTTGCTGTTAATAACCTTTCTAGACGTAGTAATATTTCGTTCCTAAATGACTATAGATGTACACCTTGACGTTACTTGATTTGTCCGTTATTTTTCAGATCTTTATAGACCCTACAAGCTGACACAGAGATTTGTATTCACTCTGTACAGTAAATGCTAAATAAAGGTGTGTTACTTCGAATCATTGAAATGTTTAAAAACGGCAGAAAATATTTTCTTTAACATTTATTTTTATTTTTTATTTTTTAATCTCTCTGCTTCTTACCATTCCTGTTGAGCAGCACAGCCAGGTACTCTCTGTAGTAGGAGCAGATGTAGAGAAGTAACGCAGGGCTCTGTGTGGTTCTGAAGCTAAACGAGACATTCTCTCCTCGTAGCGTCAGGTCAGAGTAGATGGAGGAGGACTGGGACTGAGTGCTGGTGTTTCTAGTCAGCTCGTACGGCTCCTTGAACGTGTACTGGACTGATGTCCCAGGTTTGAAGTAAGCAGAGACCTCTGGAGGTTGGGAAAGCAGAATAGAGGAGTTTGTGGTTATTTTGGGGGGTTTGAATTGAACAGGCCAATCGTTCCACGTTGTGATAGAACAGTTTTGCACTTTGTTCAACATCTGTTAACATTCTGTCCATGAGTAAACTCTATTAACAACTTAAAAACTTTAATTTATTTAACAATCTATGCCTTTGTTCATATTTGCAATTTATTTTTAACAGACATACTGTAAATAAAACCATACAATCAGCATGTTACATACAGAACAATACTCTATTTAATGCTCAACAGTCTACCACTGTGGCATTGTGGCATGGCGACTGCGGATGTTCTAACCAGGAAGTGGTCCAAGTCATTCTTATGAATTTTTTTAAATTGTACAAATCGTCCCTCCTGCATCACCATTCTTGATGGCGATGACTCAGAGACATCCAAGGATGTACAGAAACACTCCTGTATCAAGCTCTTGATGGAGCTAATGCACACAGCTGGTAAGAACTTGTAAAGTAATGTTTGACCTCGAGCTCAATATGAGGGCCCTCTAAAATAATATCAATTCTTGACCTTTTGATGGTTCTCATTTAGTACTGTATGCACCACTTTCTAAATGGCTGTTCTGGAAGGTATTTTCACTCCTTGGTAGGAAGTGACGAAGAGGTAACCATATCTATTAGCCTTATAATAAAGGAATGAAATAAACTCTCAGACAGCAGCAGAACCATCAACAAAAAACATATAGCTTTACAATCTACCAACAGTTCTAACATTAGTCTTGTACTGTAATACAGTATGGCCTCTGTGTTTTTGTTGATTGCACAAATATAAGCTCCACCAGCTGGTCCCAAATTGTTCCTATCCTCCCTCTAACCCTTGTTAGATGTATGCAGCTAGATCTAAATGGTCAGAGACAAGTACTGTATACGCAGTAAAGTGGTGAAGCTTCCTCCACATTGCTTCCACCTTATCTGCAGAAATCGAAAGGGTTGGGGCCAAAGAGGAGGATTATGGAGTGAATTGGGACTGACGTACATCCTCTCACATGGCTGATCGCCCAGAGGCAAGTGAGTTGATCAGAAGAACCTCAAAAGCTCAGAGGCTGAGGTCGAGGTGATGCTCCTAGTCTATTTACCTCTCTGGCAGAAGGGGCCTGCGTAGGCGGAGAGGCCACAGTCGCAGGAGAAGCCATTGTACCTCTCCACACACCTCGCCTGGTTCTGGCACAGATGCCCGTAGCTGCTGCAGTGTCCCGGGCAGCCCGGACTCACCCCAGGCGTAATCTTAGCCCTCTCCTCCAGGTCCAGAGTCCTCCCGTTCAGTTGCAGCGAGCGGATACAACCCAGGAAACCTTTCATCCTGGAAGCAGTGCCACCTGCCAAGAAACAACACAAAATGCATTGTTCCTGTTTTTTTATCTGTTCTTTTATCTTCTTCAGTGTGATGGGGCACGCAGGGCTACAGTACCAGAGTTATTTGACATGTCACCCGCCCGTCGCTCGTGGGAGCGCACATTTGTCAACACTTTTTTTTAAAGAACAGAAGTCATTTAAACGATGACAGGGCGATGAAAACAAAGTTGAGAGTGGAAAACGCATTCAGGGAGTTGAATTTGATCAGCTGTCTGTCTGCTGCCACTGCTCTGGCTGCTAACCTCCATCTCCTTTTCTTCTCTCGCTCTTCTTTCTGGCAACCCCCCATCCTTCAGAGCTGGCAGCTGAAATTGTTCTTGGAGTTCATGCAAGGCTTTTTGCAACAAAGAATCAATGAGCCTTTCCCCCTGCAAGGCAAGGCATTCTGGCTCTCTACGAGTACAATTGGCATTCTGATTCAAACTGAAAACCTGATTATAATGTTTTTTTTAAGCAGCACTACAATGTTAAAACATTTTTTAGGTGGGTTGTGTCAACCCTTTGGTCAAATATGATTGAAGCAAATCAGCACGACAATCCATTTCTTAGGTACTGTATTGTCAAATTCTTGGTCAAATGGAATGTAAAAAAATATTTCCTTCTATAAACTGTTGAATAAAATGTCACTTGGTCATTGTAGACGGAACATTAACTGATGCTGAAACGGAAAACGTGGATTTTTTAAAGCAAACTTACACTACAATGTAAAAGCGTTTCTAAGGTAGTTGTCAAATCAAATGTTATTGAATACGCTTAAGCTAGTTGAGTTGGAATAAACTGTAATTTGGTCATCGCAGAGCAGACTTTGGGTAACTGTCCGGTGGGATTTAATCATGTTTGGGTAATTGTGCATCAGAATGAGCTCATGATTCCAGGAAAGTGGAACAGTGAGCCGAGACAAATCCCTGAGGAGAGGAGAAGCCAGTGCGTTTGGGCCACTGGAGCAGGAAAAGCAGAGAAATGCTGTCACAGAGAGAGAAAGAGAGAGAGATTTGATTTGAGAGAGAGAGAGGGAGTACGAGTGAGAGAAAGAGAGAGCGAGAGAGAGAGCGAGGGGGGATGAGTGAGAGAGAAAGACAGAAACTGGCGGAGAGGGAGAGAGAAAGAGAGAGAGAGAGAGAGAGAGAGAGAGTATAAGTGTGGAGATAAAAACTGTCAGAGAATAAAAACACTTAAAAGGAAAACATGACATTAGGAAGCTCAGGTGAAAGTCAGTGTGTTTAAAAGATAGGCTAATACATTATCACAGTTAAATTAGGCTACATGTCATTACTATAAAACCCACAATAGAACCACTAAAGCAGTCATTTGGACTGCTCATGAATTTAAAACAATTTATTACTACGCCATTTTTAAAGACAATCTTTGACTTTTCCTAAACAAATCTATAATACCAGTCAAAAATGTGGACACATACTTTTCTTTATTTGTACTATTTTCTACATCGTAGAATAATAGAGAAGACATAAAACCTATTAAATAACACACATGGAATCATGTAGTAACCAAAAAGGTGTTAAACAAATGAGATTATTCAAAGTAGCCACACTTTTCCTTGATGACAGCTTTGTTTAACACATTTTTGGTTACTACATGATTCCATATGTGTAATGTCACAGTTTTGATGTCTTCACTATTATTCTACAATGTAGAAAATAGTAAAAATAAAGAAAATCCTTGGAGTAGGTCTCCAAACTTTTGACTGGTTATGTAAATTCTGTCATTGTTAGAATCTTAACATCACAAACAGAACTGGTGTTATCGACAGTTTTAGGAGGGCATGTCATTTTTTACATGGTTTCTCCCATTGCACCTCTGTCTCATGAAAGTAGGGGCTGCTCCCCTCCTTCTCCGGAGAGTTAAAGATGTCTGTCCAGTTGAAAATCACTCCGATAATTGCCTCAAAGTTGAACCGAAAGTGACTAATTTCAGACATAGGCCTATAAAAAGAGATAAAATAAATGAAGTAGGCTAAAGTATGATGGGGAGAATGGGATGAGTTGATGAGAGAGGGGAAGCGAACGATTCATAATTATGTAATCACCAATTGTGAATGAAGAACAGGGCGGGCCATTCTATTGTATTCATCTATTCTAATCAGTCTACTCTGGCTTAATTGGAATACACAGTGAGGGCGTGCGTAATTTACAATGGTAAGAAGACCAAGACAAATGGATGCACTCGTTAGCGTTGCTACAAAATCTGAATGAAAACAACTCTGACGGTGGGGAATAAATAAATCACGATGACATCTCTGATGAGTATTCTTCTGATTCTGAGCCTCAACCGGAACCGACACCTCCAGGGCCTAACTGCAAAAAAAAAGACAGAACTGTGCCCAGGTCACCACCAAATGAAATCGTTGAGACAGGAGCGAGGAAGGCACTGGTTGGGAATAGAACAAGCCCTTGAGAATTCTATGAATTATTATCAGCACCAAATGTCATCACTGATAAGCAGTCCCTACATCTCAAGCAAGAAATAAAATGAGCTACGCACTCAGCGGCTTTCGTTGTTCAGGCTATGTGACATGTACATGCGCCAACTTATAATTTACTTTTTGACTATCATATTAACACATATTCATAATGCTATTATTTATATTGTGATTATTTTCACTATTATCAAGCACACGTGGTGCTTGTAATGATATTTAGGCTACTAATGTTTTCGTCATTTTACTATGCATCTTGCTGACCGTGCATCTTAGTGGTTGGGGTATTTGTTTTATTTGTATTTTATTTATAAAAATAAGCGTATAGCCTACCAGGTTCCAACACCAATGCTTTCTGTTTCATAGTTGTAACATAGACCCTCCACGAATACAATTTATGAAACACTTAATAATATTATTTGTGTTTTTATATAGCCTATAGGAGGTACCTTAAGGGGCAGCAGGTAGCCTAGTGGTTGCTGGATCGAATCCTCGAGAAGACAAGGTAACAATCTGTCATTCTGCCCCTGAACAAGGCAGTTCCCCAGTAGGCCGTCATGTAAATAGGAATTTGTTCTTATCTGACTTGCCTAGTCAAATAAAGGTAAAACAAAAAAATATGGAAATCAAATGTCTGCCCAAGGGATTTGTACCAGGGCCGGCCCTGGTCAAGAAATATGCAAACGTCTAGAAAATCAGAAATGGAGCAAATACTTTTTCAATACACAGACTGTTATCTCTAAGCAAATGTATGATTTCATTTCATAACGTCCTATTGCCTTCTGACAGGCTCTGATAAACCTTTACGCAACCTCATATTCAGCCTATCAGTGTCATTGTGCTGGTCTTCAGTCTGTTTTCGCCTGAGACCATATTCTAATGATTAAAGAAAGGAAACACAAGGAAAACCAGGCTGCAGTAGAATACTTTATCACCAAGCAAATATGTTTTATTTTTTCTTGTCATATCTGCAAACACCCACTTTGGAGGAAAAACAAACAGTGGCTTCGGGGAAGAGACAGAGACCGGGTATTTGAATGAATATTGATGTGAGGAATGTCTTTAGCCAGTAATCCTAGAGAATGGTTACCAGTGGGGGACCATATCAAGATGCCCTATGGGGAAGAAAACCTCCTGGGGTTCCTAGGAAGTAAAAATATCTTAAATGTAAATTTCCCATATTTAGGGACTCTGTTAGATGATTTTTTTTCTAAATGTAGTATAGTATGAGAACGGTAGCCCCTATCTGTAAAAGCATGGCGTTTCCGAAACGCTGAGTATGTTGGCTATTGATCGGTGCCTTCAAATCTTTGGTGACTTCTTACCATATATGGGCATACGGATTTATAAGGGCAGCTCGAGCCGATGACCTCATTTCAAGATGGCTGCTACCTACATTCCGTTTAACGTTGTGAAGCATAAACAAAATAAACACGGAATACATTGATACACATCGGAAGCTGGGACTCCGCAGATCATGAGGATGATCTTATCTAAATGGCTGTGACCTACCGTTATTGATCACCAGCCCGAGAGTCAAAATGTTTATTTTACACAACGTTTTTACCAAACATCTTAGAAGGTAAACTTCGATTTGGTCTGTGTTTGAGCTATAGCTACATGGGGGGTATCAAATTAATCCTTAGGTTGGTAGGAACAAATCTAGCATATTGCCATGTTATTTGATGATGTATGACTTAATGGAAACATCGAATGCCCACTAAATTACTTTATCTTTGCGCATAACAGATAGTGTTGACGTCTTAATTATTATTCTACAATGCAGAAAATAGTAAAAGGAAAAACCCTTGAATGAGTAGGTGTGTCCAAATGTTTGACTGGGACTATAGTCCCATGCTTTTCATAGTGCTTGTGGCACCATTCGTCCAAACAAAATCGGTTTCCCCAAGACCAAGGTAGACGACATGACAAAGACAGTGGAGAGGGGGACCTTACGTTGGATCAGGACTAACAAGCTGCTTTTTGTTAAATGGAAGGACACTAGGGAAGTAACCATGCTCAACACACACACATGCCAAACGACAGATGGAGGAACTGTGAGCATTGCACAAAACAAAGGGGGAAAAAGGGAAAAATGACAGATTTTCTGTCTGAAATGCCAGTTCGCTTTTTGTTTCCTGGCACAGAGGGACTTTTATTTATTTATTTATTTCACCTTTATTTAACCAGGTAGGCTAGTTGAGAACAAGTTCTCATTTACAACTGCGACCTGGCTAAGATAAAGCAAAGCAGTGCGACACAAACAACAACACAGAGTTCTACATGGAATAAACAAACATACAGTCAATAACACAATAGAGTAAAAAAGTATGTATACAGTGTGTGCAAATGAGGTAAGATTAGGGAGGTAAGGCAATTAATAGGCCATAGTGGTGAAATAATTAAAATGTAGCAATTAAACACTGGAGTGATAGATGTGCAGAAGATGAATGTGCAAGTAGAGAAACACTTGGGTGCAAAGGAGCAAATAAATAAATAACAGTATGGGGATGAGGTAGTTGGATGGGCTATTTACAGATGGGCTATGTACAGGTGCAGTGACCTGTGAGCTGCTCTGACAGCTGGAACTTAAAGTTAGTGAGGGAGATATGGGTCTCCAGCTTCAGTGATTTTTGTAACTCGTTCCAGTCATTGGCAGCAGAGAACTGTAAGGAAAGGTGGCCGAAGGAGGAATTGGCTTTGGTGGTGACCAGTGAAATATACCTGCTGCAGCACGTGCTACGGGTGGGTGCTGCTATGGTGACCAGTGAGCTGAGATAAGGTGGGGCTTTACTTAGCAAAAACTTATAGATGACCTGAAGCCAGTGGGTTTGGCAACGAATGTGAAGCAAGGGCCAGCCAACGAGAGCATACAGGTTGCAGTGGCGGGTAGTGTATGGGGCTTTGGTGACAAAACGAATGGCACTGTGATAGACTGCATCCCGTTTCCTGAGTAGAGTGTTGGAGGCTATTTTGCAAATGACATCGCCGAAGTCAAGGATCGGCAGGATAGTCAGTTTTACGAGGATATGTTTGGCAGCATGAATGAAGGATGCTTTTGTTTGCGAAATAGGAAGCCGATTCTAGATTTAATTTTGGATTGGAGATGTTTGATGTGGGTCTGGAAGGAGAGTTTACAGTCTAACCAGACACCTAGGTATTTGTAGATGTCCACATATTCTAAGTCAGAACCGTCCAGAGTGGTGATGCTGGACGGGCGGGCAGGTGCGGGCAGCGATTGGTTGAAGAGCATGCATTTAGTTTTACTTGCATTTAAGAGCAGTTGGAGGCCACGAAAGGAGAGTTGTATGGCATTGAAGCACGTCTGGAGGTTAGTTAAC